>NC_135312.1:44918149-45283149 GCF_048772815.1 Callospermophilus lateralis | reverse complement strand
GAGTTTCTTCTAAGAAATATGCTGATATTTTGATAATAAGAATTGTAATGAAAAAAAGTACATGTATAAAGACATGAATTGGTGTGAACATACTTTATATACAAAGATATGAAAAAATGCTGTATATGTGTAATAAGAATTGTAATACATTTTGCTGTCATATATTTTAAAAATAAAATAAATTAAATTAAAAAATAAATTACAATAACAGATAGTTTTACCTCAAAATCTACTTTCTCACAGGGTGCAGTAAGTAAATGTTGTGTAGATTTGTATGGAAAACTAAATACCTGTACCCAAAAGACAATATAAACATTGATGATGTGTCTGAATCACAAATATCAAGGTACATTTTTATTGTTGATGTAATTAAATAAGAGAAGATTTTGAATAAAAAGATTAATAAGGAAAAATATCTATATTGATTCCCTTTAAATTATGATATCTCTCTCTCTCTCTCTCTCTCTCTCTCTCTCTCTCTCTCTCTCTCGTTATGGATTTTTTGTTTTTTAAGTATGTAACTAAAAGACAACAGTATTGTTGAAGACCCGATCTTAATGTGTTTTAAATGAAGCATGAACAAGGAACTTCTGATGGACCCAGATTCTAGTATAGAAGATTATTTTGCAGGGTCTAAATGCATGTTATGCTCTCTTCACACCAATAATAAATTAAGATTATATATTACTTCTCTTTGATTTTCTTTTCCATATTATAATTGTTAAGATGCTAATTAGCAAATGGTGTGTTTGTTCACCAGTTAATTTATTTTGGATTTTTTTAAAGTGTAGGAACAAATTAGCATGGCATATGACACACAATCACCATAACAGCATAACAAGCAAAAGAAAATAAATGAATATGCACATATTAAAATTACTTGGAAGATTTAATTTTATTTTAGTTTTTGAGAAAGAGGCTGATACTTTATATGCTTGGTGGAAATTTCCATTAAATTGGGATATGTAGTAGATATTTCTGAAGGTTTTATTGAAATTAAACTGAGCATTATTATGAGAAGAATAACTTCTTTCTTATGTTGTGGAGATTTTTTTATATTGACTCATTGTGTGCATGTTTTTCATCAACAGTTAATCTATACCAACATTCTAGAAACTTCTATCTTACTTGTATTCAGAATATGCCTGCACAATTTTTTATTCAACATAGATGAATCAATATATCTTAGTATTTTGTGTACAAGAAAAAACACTTCTAAAATCCTACACAATAAAATTTCTGTTATTTGATGAGAACTAAATTTTAACAACAACAACAAAGCAGTCTCTTAACATCTTTATATGCAGACAAAGATACCTGGTATATAGTAAGGATACATTAATAAAAAATGAATAAATACAAAAGTGGATCAGTGACTTTCTAGATAACCAAAAATGATTTTGTAACAATAAATAACTAAAAATTGTTTTAGTTATTTGTTGTTTATTAGAATACCTCCCAATATATGTAGAATGACAATTTTATATTTTCAATGAGGTAGAATGTGCTGAAGAGAAAATGGAATCCCTGGGTGACAGTCACATAGTATAATGGAGTAGCATAAAATGGTGCATAGAAATGAGACAAGTGCTTTGGCAACATTTTTTTGCATATTATGTGCCATTTTTTCCCCTTTGAGAAAGTCCCTCTTCGGTGACAATGCATTCTATCTGGTATTGGAGTTTGGATTGTGACTTTTGAAGGCAGCTCATGTTTGGATGCCAACATCTTATCACCTGTAAAGAAAGAAGATCTGTGTCATTTAGACCTATAACAGAACCTGATGTTTACAAAAAGACCCTTGGCACAGAAGCATCAATTCTTAGAGCCAAGCAACCTCTGCAGCAAAATGGCTTTAGAGAAGGGGAGATAATGGAATGCTTTATATTCTTTTGTTTATTTTGATCAAGCTTATGTCTAAAGGTAATTGATGCCTTTCAAAGTGTAAATGGCCTCTTACCTTGAACTGAATTTTAGTTTTGTTGCAGATATCAGTTCTCCTGTGAATTTATTCATTAAAATTGATTTTTGTTTTTTCCTTTCCTTTCACTAGTAAGGGGTTTCATAAACTGTCATGCTTGGCTTTCTTCCATTAAAAAGGAAATCCAAACATGACTTATATAAAGACTGAAATATCTTTTTCTGGAAAGAGATGAATGAATGTTAGCAATGAATGGATAACTCCTTTTGAGAGAAAAATCAAAAGGTATTAAAAGGTTATTCCAAATCAAATTTCCATGGTTTTCTCAGCATAGTTTTATTAATTGAGTTGAATAGTGTCCCGATTAAATTCATGTTCACTCTGAACCTGTGACTGTGACTGTTCAAGTTTGAATGTTGAAGGTCTCCTAAAGATCAGTGTAATAAAGGCTTAGTCCCCAGATTGGTGCTATGGGGGATGAAGAACATTCAGGAGGTAATGCCGAATGGGAGGTCCTTATGTCTTTTTGGGACTGTAGGACTCTGGCTCAGTCTTTTGAAACTTTTTATTCCTGGTGTTGAGGTGAGTGGTTTTGCTCAGCATATACTCTCACCATAATGTGCCACCCCACCAAAGGCCCAAAGCAATGGGACCAAAAAGTCATGCCCTAGAAACTTCAAAACGTGAGAAAAATACACCTTTTCTGTTCATAAATTAAGCATCTCAGGTATTTTTTTATAGTGACAGAAAGTTGAGCAGAAAGTGACTTCATTTGGAAATAGGTTGTTTACAAGTATAATGAACTAATGTGATTAGTTATATATATATATTATTATTATATTATATAATACTACTTTAATTATATATATATACTAATATATATATTATTAGTTATATATTATATTATTATTATTATTATATATATATTATTAAGAGTAATACACACACACACACACACACGTGGGCCCTAAGGCCAATAGATATTTGTCCTTACAAAGAGAAGAAAATTTGGACACAGATAAGAAGATACACAATAAAGAAAGCCATGGGAAAATTAAAACTTTTGATACCCAATGAAAGAAAGAGAAACAAAGACTCTCCCCCACAGACATCAGAAGGACCTTAGTCTGCTCATTTTCAATTTCTGCTCTCCCAAACTGTGAGACAGAAAAGTCTTTCTTAAGCTATCAAGTTTGTGTAATTTGTTTGTATCTCATGAAAACACTTTTATTAAGATTCTGCTGTTAGAAAGTTGGATCCTGATGTAAAAAAATAAAATAAAATAACTAAAATGAGACAGTGGTAATCCAATAGGCCCTTCATCCACAGTTTTGCTTTCAATAGTTTCCTGAGGTTAACTGCAATCTGGAAATACTAATTGGAAAATTCCATAAATGAATAATTCATAAAATTATGGGCCATTATGGTTATGTGATGAAATCTTACTCTTTCCTATTCCATCCTATATGAGATTTGATTGATCCCTCTGTGCAGCATAGTCACAATACATATACTGCTGACTCAGTCACTCACTGGCTTTCCAGTTATCAGATACTGTGTTGTGGTATTGCAATGGTTGTGTTCAAGTAACTCTTGTTTTAATTAATAATGGCTCAAAATACAAGCATAATGGTGGTAGCAATTCAAATTTAGTGAAGAGAAGCCAAAAAGTACTGTCTTTAAGTGAAAATATGAAACTTCTTGACCTGATAGGAAAGAAAAAAATATCATATGTTGAAGTTCCTAATATTTATGTAAGTACTATTAATCTTTTCCTGTGCTTAAACTATAAATAAGACTTTATCATAGGCATTTGTGTATAGGAAAAAACAGTATAGATAGAATTTGTTACTGTCTGTGGTTTCAGTTATCTACAAGGAGCCTTTGAACCTTATTCTTGTAATGTTATGGTTTCCCTAGACTTCAACAGAAGATAATCAAGAATTTTGAAAATTTTATATGGGTATAAAACTGCAGACCTGAACTAAAAGAAATAGAGTTAGGACAGATTTCTATTTTAAGCCACAGTTTTGTGGGATCTTATTATTCAACACTTGGAAATAAATAAAAACTTTAAAAGAAGAAAAACTCAATTGAGTAATTCATACCTAATAAAGTGATATTTTCTTCTAAACGGAGAGGCAATGTTTGAGATGAGCTGTATGAGATTATTAATGTCTTTTGAACAATGTCTCTAATATCTTTATCATTTGGAGATCAAGAATAATCTACAGGTTAGATCAAAAGTAAATATAGTAATTGACAATATATACTACTATCGGACTACATGAGCAAATTAAATGAGTGAAAACACATGAAATGTTTAGAGTTAATGTGGATATATTTTTGATTTACACAAGAAATGTGTTCTCACAATTTTTTGAAGGTATTATTTTCAAATGCTTTCTGTTTTCACCAAACCCTTTTTCTGCTTTTGAAGACACATTGGTATAGCCCCATGGCTTTGCTGGCAACTACTCAACTTTGTCATTGTAGGGCAAAAGGAGCACTGTGAAATACATAAGTGAATGAGCATGGCTGTATTTTATTTACAGAAAGAGACAAGGCTAGATTTGGTCAATGGACCTTCAGTTTTTCCTATGGGTCAAGCCTGCTCTAGATAACAACAGAGATAACACTTTTATTTATCACTAAAGAAAATATAGGCATCTATACAGTGTAGAAACTGCCCTTAAATTCAAAGTTTAGGTGGCATGTAAGTAGAATATGGTAGTAGCCTCCTTACTAGACAGGCCACAGATATTCTCAGCTCTGATCCTTTTTTACATGCTAGTGCCCTTGAAGTACATACAGTTCTGTGCATGTTGATTTTCTGTACATATATATTTATAGGGGTTTCCACGTATAATAGAGGAAAGTTCAAATTCCAGCATCTCATCTTTCAGACTAAGATTAATACTACTTTAAATTACTAAATTGAAATATTGCTTTCATTAGCCTTCCTCCCTTTGATCATTCTATTCCTTCCAATTTGATATGCCAATATTCTCAGGTAGTTGAAATGTCATTTCCTTCCTTTTTAAAAATATTTTTTCCCTAATAAAACTACTCATAATTCTCCAAGTTGATGATTTTCCAGCCTCTGTTATAACACCCACAGGATTTGTTTTATTTATGCTTTTCTTCTGGCATTTCATCTTCACATTCTGTTCTAATTTTTGGTGTAATACATTATCTTTTTTAACTATAAAAAGATTTTTGAAGATAGGATTGGTTTATGATTCAGCCCTATTTTTTCCCCACTTATCTCACTAGGAGCCAAACAAATACTGGTTCTTTGAATTAATGTACAATGCAAAACTGTAACGCAGATATATTTGAAAGATGTATATATAGTATGTGTGTATGTGTGTGTGTGTATGTGTATATATATATATATATATATATATATATATATATAATTTATACATTTTTAATCTTCCTATTTTACATATAACAAAACAGTCTTCCTAAGGCTTTTTCTTAAAGTAGCTATTTTATCCATAATATATGTACATATATACATATATTTGTGTTGTTTTATATTTTTAAAAAATGTTATTAAGTGTGGGGGTGATTGAAAAAGAAAGAATCTGTTTGGAATAAAATAAAGGCATATTCAATATAGGAAGGCTAAAGTCAGAAACCTTAGCTTTCATATTGACTCCTCTATTTATCTGATAGCAGGCAATGAGAAAATTATCTAAATACTTAGTTTTATTTTTTTAATCTGTAAAACATAGATAATGAAATTAACTACCTCATAAGAGTTTCTATTTCAACTAAGTACTTGGCACAGGTGAAATACAATATTATTCCTTCAATTAATTTCAGTGTTTAGTATAATTAATCACATGTATAAGAATATTATATCTGATTTTAGACTTCTATGCTCATCATTAATATCCTAATCATTTTCACTTTTTAAACATCTCAAAGCAGATATTCATTTGTTTTGTTTTGTTTTTTCCCCTGTAGCAAAAGTTCTTACCACATTTCAGTGGTGCAACTAGAGAAAATACTGCATGAGGTTCCTATATGATGTTAATCTCAGCAATTTCTGGATGCATTAATATATACAGGGACTACATTTAATTGAGGAATAGCACAAATTATAATAGGCAACATTATTATTTAAACTGAGTAATTTATGCTAGAATGAAAGAAGTAGTGAAAAGATTGAAAAGTGACCAGTATTTATTTCTACAAAGAAATACCAAAATTATGGTCTGGGTCTGTAGCTCAGGGATAGAGCACTAGCCTTGCACTTGCGAGGCACTGGATTTGATCCTCAGCACCACTTAGAAATAAATAAGTAAAAATATTAAAAAAAAAGAAATACCAAAAATTTTCAGTCTTTTTTTCTTTTAAAATATAATAACATTGCTTTATTGCATTTATGCCTTTATCTTTTCTTAAATTGAAGAAAAACATTTGAATTCATATATAGAAGGCTAGAGTTATCTTACTTTGATTTCTAAACATAAATCATCGATAAATAAAACATCATAGACCACAAAAATAAGAAAAATAAGTCATGCATTTCAAGTCTGGAAAATTATCTATTATCTTACTTTGGCATTTAATGAATGAATAGAATGAATCCATTCTGCAGTGAGTAACATGGACCTTCTGTTAGTTTTGGATATATGGTGTCCTCCAAAGTCTCCTGTGTTAAAGCAGGAGCACTCAGAGGTGTTATGGTTTGATTATGGGAGCTGTATGTTAATCAGTTCATCCTAGTATGATGCACTAATTGGGTGGCAACTGTAGGCAGCCCAGGGTGTGACTAGGGGAGGTGGGTCATCACCTTTATTTATCTTCCCTTGTTCTTCTCAGCCACCATGAATGGAGCACACCTCCTCCACCATACCCTTCTACCATGATGTTCTACCTCTCATTGGGATTGCAGCAACAAAGTAATTGACTATGGACTGAATCTCTATAATCATAAGCCAAAATAAACTTTACTGCTGTAAGAAGTTCTTATTGGATATTTTGATCACTGTGACAAACAGCTGACTAACATGTTTCTGTTCCAAATGTGAGTCTCTTGAGACTTAAGACTTTTGTACTTGTTTGTTTCTGGCTTGGAAGCTACTACTTCTGCAGGAACTTCATTTTAGAAATATGATGACATTTTAAGGTCACTGATTGCTACTTTAACCCTGTAAACTACTCTTAAAGCCTAGAAATAGGACATGCTCATTGAGATAGGATTTAAATATTTTTGTATGAGCTTAATATGCGTTAGTTTAATTGTCTTAAGTCTGTTTTGTTCTAGAATAACAGAATAATACAGAGTGGGTAATTAATTTATAAAAAAATAATTTATTTCTTACATTTCTTGAGTCTGGGAAATCTGAGATGAAGGGATTTCACCTTTTGAGGGCCTACTTCCTGCACTGCCACAGTCTGGCTGGGTACAATTCAGGAGCCACTTGTAAAAAGAAACTAACTTTATTTTTAGAACCACACACGCCAAACAAAACAGCTCCTCAGGAAAAACCCTCAGAGCCCAACTTCCACCACCTGCTTCCCACAAGCCACTCCTCCAACCACCAGTCTCTCTACCTCCCACAATCCTCCTGCTCTTGAGGCCGATTGGCTGGGTCGCGTGGGCAGAGCCAAAAAAGTCCCCCAATGAGCAGCTCCGTGGCCTGAAAGGGCAGGGAAACAGCCCAATGAGCATCACCACAGAGGAGCCAATCAGCTAGATGTTGCTGGGGCCACTGTGAGCCAATCATCAGCTGGCAGTCTGAAAGTTTGCTGGGGCCTCTTGGGCTGTGGCTCTCAACACTGCACCATAACACAAAATGTATCATGTGGCAATATAGCATATGAGCTTAGATCCATAACCAAGCCACACCCAGGAAAACTAACCCACTCCCTCCACAATAACACAAATCCACTCATGAGGGCAAAGGCCTCAAGACCTAAACATTTCTTAAAGGTACCACCCCTCATCACTATTGCACTAGGCGACACATTCAAACCATAACAAAGTGCAAATAAGATTTTCTAATATATCAAAATGAAAGAAACTTTTTTATATACATTGAAAAAAAACCCCAAATGTTATAAGTTATCTTAACCAAAACGCAGGGTTTAAATATATAAGTTTTGAAAAATACTGTTTTTGAGCAAGTCAGACAATACATACTGCTGTTACACAGCCTCAAGGTTTCTATGGAGCAATACCTAGATTATAGCTAAGGTTGAAACAATGAATATCCTGGCAGGGCATTGTGGTCAGTCACCCTGCAGCTATAGAGTAGGCCACACTTGAAGAAATGGTGGCCTTTGTTCTTTAAGGCATAAATGAACAACCTTAAAGGACTACAGGATGAATCATGGACTGAGGTCAAATATAAATGGAGTAGCCCTTCTAGAACATGTAGTATTATTTTAGTCAAAGGATTTCATGTCAAAAGTTAATGTCTTTCATGTATTTTCTTTTAAGCAAGTAGAGTAAATAATTGCCTATTTACCTCTATCATTGATGGCTAGCTGCTTAAGTCATTTTCAGTTGTCTTTGATCAATCTGCTTGTCTGAACATCCTGAAGGTTAGACATGTTGTGTTGCAGATGATTCTTCACTATTGAAACTTTTGGAAACATTTGCTACATTGGCAATTCTGATAAAACTCAAGAGATGAAATTCAAAGATAATTTTTTAAAAAATTTGTTTTTTATTCTAATTTGTTATATATTACAGCAGAATGTATTACAATTCATATTACAGATATAGAGCACATTTTTTCATAACTCTGGTTGTATACAAAATATATTCACACCATTTGTGTCTCATACATGTTCTTAGGGTAATGATGTCCATCTCATTCCACCATTTTTTCTACCCCCATGCCCTCTTCTTTTCCCTCCCACCTCATTCATCTATCTAGAGTTTGTCTAATCATCCCATGCTCCCCCTCCCAACCCCACTATGAATCAGCCTCCTTATATCAGAGAAAACATTCAGCATTTTTTTTTAGGATAGGCTAACTTCATTTAGCATGATATTCTCCAACTCCATACATTCGCATGCAAATGCCATGATTTTATTTTCTTTTATTGCTGAGTAATATTCAATTGCATATATATATACCACATTTTCTTTATCCATTAATCTACTGAAGGGCATCTATGTTGGTTCTCCAGTTTAGCTATTGTGAATTGTGCCATTATAAACATGGATGTGACTATGTCCCTGTAGTATGTTATTTTTAAGTCCTTTTGGTTTAGACCTAGGAATGGGATAGCTGGATTAAATGGTGATTCCATTCCCAGTTTTCCAAGGAATCTCCATACTGTTTTCCAGATTGGCTGCACCAACTTACATTCCCACCAGCAATGCAAGTGTGTCTTTTCCCCTATATCCTTGCCAGCTCTTATTGTTGTTTGTATTCTTAATAGCTGTCATTCTGACTGGAGTGAGATGAAATCTTAGAGTAGTTTTGATTTGCATTTCTCTAATTGCTAGAGATGTTGAACAGTTTTTTTCATGTATTTGTTGATTAACTGTATAACATCTTCTGAGGAAGAAGTGTCTGTTCAGGTCCTTGGTGCATTTTGTGTGTGTGTGTGTGTGTGTGTGTGTGTGTGTGTGTGTGTGTATGTTTAGCTTTTTGAGTTCTTTGTATACCATAGAGATTAGTGCTCTATCTGATGTGCAAGTGGTAAAAATTTGCTCCCAGGATGTGGCACTCTATTTATCTCACTGATTGTTTCTTTTGCTGAGAAGAAGCTTTTTAGTTTGAATTAATCTCATTTATTGATTCTTGTTTTCAATTCTTGTGCTATAGGAATCTTATTACAGAAGTCAGGGCCTAATCTGACATGATGGAGATTTGGGTCTGCTTTTTTTTTATTAGACCCAGGGTCACTGGTTTTATTCCTAGGTCCTTGATCCACTTTGAGTTGAGTTTTGTGCATGGTGACAAATAGGGGTTTACTTTCATTTTGTTGCATATGAATTTCCAGTTTTACCAGCACCATTTGTTGAAGAGGCTATGTTTTCTCCAATGTATGTTTTTGGCACCTTTGTCTAATATGAGTTAACTGTAATTTTGTGGATTAGTCTCTGTGTCCTGTATTCTATACCATTGGTCTACAAGTCTATTTTGGTGCCAATACCTTGCTGTTTCTGTTACTATTGCTCTGTAGTATAGTTTAAAGTCTGATATAGTGATGCCACCTGCTTTACTCTTCTTTCTAAGGATCGCTTTAGCTGTTCTGGTTCTCTTATTTTTCCAGATGAATTTCATAACTGCTTTTTCTATTTCTATAAGGAATGTCCTTGGGATTTTGATTGGAATTGCATTAAATCTGTATAGTGCTTTTGATAATATGGTAATTTTGACAATATTAACTCTGCCTATCTAAGAACAAGGAACATCTTTCCATCTTCTGAGCTGTTCTTTGATTTATTTCTTTAGTGTTCTGCAGTTTTCATTATAAAGGTCTTTCACCTCTTAGATTGATTCCCAAGGTTTTTTTTTTTTTTCTTTTTGAGAATATTGTAAATGGGGTAGTTTTCTTCATTTCCCTTTCAGAGGATTTGTCACTGATATATCAAAAATAAATTTAAGATAAATTTGTAGTGTGCACAAATGTGTAAAGTTACAAGATACACAAAGACATATAAAATATAGGCCATTAAATAATATGAAGAAATATATAGCAATTTAAAAGTGTGTTTCAATTTGCTTAATACTAAAAACATATAGAAAGAACTTACTTAAGGAACCATGTTATAAATTCATATCATTCTAGATAGGAATCTCAGTGAATTGGAAACAGTTATTTTTATATACCTGGCCTCTTGTTTCCTTTGCTTTAAATAATGTTCTGATATGTATTTATACTTGCAGAGAAAGACTGACAAATAGATGGAGGGCCTGTGTGGAAAAGAAATGAACAGGATGAAGAAAGAATAAAAGGCTCAATTAAGACCAACAGAATTAGGACCTCTTATATAGTCACAGTAAGAGAACTGCTAGGTCATTTATTATTATCATGGCAAGATATGGAAGGTACACTTTTTGTTGGCTTGAGTTTCCTCAATAATGATCTAAGAATGGCATTTCTTAGAAATTTTAAGTTAACATAGTTTTGGACTTTGATAGATTAACTCTCATTTGCTTCACTTATGGCTTCTTTTTTCTTTTATGGAGGCGGGCGTGTACTGGGGATTGAACTAAGGGGTGCTTGACCACTGAGCCACATCCTCAGCCCTACTTTGTATTTTATTTAGAGACAGTGTCTCACTGAGTTGCTTAGTACCCTGCTTTTGCTGAGGGTGGCTTTGAACTCAAGATCCTCCTGCTTCAGCCTCCTGAGCTGCTGGGATTACAGGCATGTGTCACCATGCCTGAATCATTTGTAGCTTTGTTGGCCTGACCAAACTTATTAGCCATTTTAAGTCTTAGTTTGTAAATCAAGAATTTTACCTACCTTAAAGAATTCTTATGAAAATTCAATAAAAAGATAAATATTGGAAGCTCTAATATAATTAGCATAGTACTTGTAATACAATGAGTGCTTTGTAATGTTAACACTCCTCAGCTTTTGTCTTGACATATAACTATCAGAAATATACAAAGAATTCAAGAACCACTTTCACAAGCTCACAATTGTGGTTATAATTTTGTTGATTTGTATGATTTCCTATTATCAATGCAGCCAATTTGTACATTGCAGCAGATCTTTCATAATGCATCTTCCTACTTGTTTAGTTGTTATTTAGTTAACTGAAATCTCAATTTCTGTCATATGAACCACTGCAGTGCATTAGTGTTTTCCTTATCCTTCAATATTGCTATGTAAATATAAGACATCATTTATGATTTTATCTTTTGGGGCTTACATCATCCTAAAATATATAAATCTTTTGGGTTTCTGATTTTTGTCTTTCCAGTTCATTATTATCATTAAAAGTGATAAGAGTGCTATCTATATTAAGATCGTACAAAATAAGCAAAACATCTTTTTTTAGTGGAAGATGCCAAAGACCTATGGATTTCCAGTTATTGTCTATATTATTTCTATGGGAAGCTTCAACCGCACCATCATCCTGCTCATGCATTTCATCTTGTGAATATGACTACAATGCAACTTTGTTAATGTCTTGTTGAAATTTTAAAATACTCTAGTGCAGGTGTCTATCTGATATGGCATTCTAATATCTAATTCTGTGAAGGAATTGATGTCAGTCTGATATGACTCACACCCAGCTATCACTATTTCATTTTCCAAATACTTAACAGACTATTATTTTAATGAACCATTTGAAAATTTGGTTTAATTACAGATTCTCTGGTCTATAATTTTTTCACCATTTTTACCCTTTCAAATTTAGAACATTATTTATGCATATCTTTTCTTCACCATTTTCTAGCTAGCCTTGATCAGTCAAGAATTAATATCAATGCCAATATAGTCCTCAAACAACTTTTCTTTATAACCTGGTAAAAATTTGTTCTATGCCTTAAAGTTGCATTTCCTGAAAAGCTTAAGTGTTAGCTAAAATTTTTATCACTGTGACCAAAATACCTGAGAAGAACAACTTAGAGTAGGAAAATTTTATTTTGGTTCATGTTTTTAGAGCTTCAGTCAGTTCTATTTATTTGGGCCTAGGTTAAGTAACCATCCTGACTATTTTAGTCAGCCTTTTCACTGCTGTGACCAAAGTACCTGTCAAGAACAGTTTTAGAAAAGGAAAATTTTATTTGGGGGCTCATGCTTTCAGAGATCTCAGTCCATAGATGGTGGACTCTATTGCTCTGGGCAAGAGATATAGTGGGACATCATGGGAAAATCTGTAGAGGTGGAAAACAGTTCAGGACATGACAATGAGGAAGCAGAGAGATTCCCTACACCAGGGAAAAATATTCTACACCAGGGTCATGTCCAATTTTTCCAACTACTGCAGCCACACCCTATAGAGGTTACCTGCCTACAGTTACACTCAAGTAATCCCTATCAGTGAATTAGTGCACTGATTAGGTTAAGTATCTCATACCCTAATAAATGTTCTTTATTTGTTCATTTCTTGATGGATACTTAGGCTTGCTTGATGACTTGGTTTTTACTAATTATGCTGCTATAAATATGGGTGTGAATGTGTCTTATAGGATGATGACCTTAATTCATTTAACTTAATCATTTTATAAGATCCAAGGCATTACAAATACTTTTTCTTGATCCTAGATGTACTTCATACTTCTTTTCACAAAGGATTTAATCCTTAAGCATAACTGAAGTTGTTTGGTATTGAATTTAACTGATCTAGATTCAAATACTTGTTCCCTGATGGACCTTGGAGATATTGGTTAGATTCTGTGCTCAAGAAAATATTATTTTCTGTCCTCAAGAAAATATTATTTTGACTTCTTCAAATGTGGATTTGAATGGGGCAGTATAGAAAAAAATTTGTAATGGATTTAAACTTTGGTATTTAGACTTCCAGTTGCCAAGTTGTAATACAGTCTACCCCAAAATATTTTAAGAATTCTGAAATTAAAAATAAATATCACTTGTTTTAAGTAGGGTTTCCTCATAAACAGACTTTGATGGAAATTTGCATGGCTTTTGGGGATCAATACCAATTATGTAGTGAGATGAGGGAAAGTTGTACTGCTATGTATGAAGCTCTGCATCTGACATGTGTTTATTTTAGGCAAGGGGGTCTGGATTTTATATTTCTGCATTGACCAGACACAGAATGAGGATTGACACTGGGAAGGGGACATTAGGCTCTGGTGAAGCAATTCTTTTTGGTGGAGAATACTTTTTGGAGAATGAAAGCTTCAATCTTAAGAGGTATCTAAAGGGAACATCACAGAATCTTCTACAGTTCATTTCTTGGGCTTCTAAGATCTATTTTATTTCATATAATTGACTTTAATTTTCATCAGATCCTCAGGGATTCAGATTAGTCTCTAATCCTTGGAAAATTTACAGGAGGAAGACTAATGGGATAAAGTATAAGCCACCTACTGCATCTAGAGTTAAGGCTTCAAATAATACCCATCACTTCTCTCCCCTATAACAATTCCAGATTTTCCTCATATTTGTTTAGAAACTCTGTGCCTTATTTGGTGGGAAAACCCTACCAATTATTGCTGATGAGTCAGCATATCAATTCATGTATGTCTCCTGTTTATCTGCTAGATTTTCAATTTATGTTTAAATTTGGGCAGAGGAATACTGTTAGGTGTCTAGTGGATCACCTTTATGGCAGACATGTTCTCCCTTGCCCCCATAGCATAATGGCAGCCTATTTTTCCGTGGCGATTCAGGTCACTGGGAATCAATTTCAATTTAGATTTTGTGAATAATGGTCCTTCAAATGTCAGAGCATTCTATCCTTCTTCTTTTTCAATGCATTGTCATATGAATAAGTGATTCATAGGTTTCAGTAAGAGTATGGAATTATTTACTGATATATTTGCTTTGTTTGCAAGGTCCTTGTTCCTGGGAAATCTGTTCTTGTATTCAACAAATTATGAGTCTAAAAATTGTCTCAATCTTTCATATTTTGGGGCCTTGAAGTCTCTAAGCTCCTGCTTATTCAACCTTGATTTCTTTTTGTTCAATAGATCAATACCTTTCTTGCCCATCTATGTTGTTCCAAGGCTTGTTGTGTTTTATTAATCATCTCCATAACTCTGTATCAAATTATTATGGTTGCCATCTAATCTAGCCACTCATCCATTAAGTATGTCTGACTTTAATGATTCTATTTTCTTCTATTATTATTCTATTTTCTTCTAAATTAGCATCTCCTGCCCTCCGTTCTAGCTTACAGAAGACAGTTTCAAATGATTTTCTCAATCAAGTGTTTTGTTCTACCTGGAGCATTTCTAATTTCTATAGTAAAAAGAATGTTTGCTGGCCCTTTTATGGATATTATTCAGCTGATAGGTTTTCTGGCTTTATGTATCATATCAATTCTGGTATGCTTCTTTCTTTGAACTTATTTCTTCCTCTCTGCCAAAATAGTTCTGTTATTTCTCCTTCATTTAGTGTGAGTCATCAATCTCTGAAGGCTTCTAAGGGTCATTCTAGCTGTATTTTAGCACCTTCTTCTGGAGCCTTGCCAAGTTATTTTATTCTGTATCATGGGAGAGTTCTCCTATATTGAAATAAATTCTTATTAATCCAACTTTATATACCATTTTCCTTGATCCAGAACTTTAAGGAGCCATTCTGAAACATATTTTCTTTACTTCTTTGGGTACCTATATTTCCATTCTTGTAGAGAATGTTCCTTTTTTTACTTTAACAGACATGACATTTTCCTGATCAAATTATATTGACAATTCTAGGTATAGGTATAGAGGTCAGCATGGAAGGTGAGGATAGAGCTTGAGGTTTGTGACATGTAGTCTATTAATCTAATGGCTTCAGCATCATATTCAAGGAAGGAGACAATACTAGTGCTAACTTAGAAGCACATAACTTCAAAAAAATATAAAGTTCAGACAGACAGAAACTGCAAAAAAATGTGAAAGTAAAAAGCCCAATTTCTCTAATTCACATCTCAGGAGAGCACTCCTTTCAAATCAGGGACACGATAATAATTTATTAGCTTACTACCCTTATAAGAGATTCTTCAGCAAGACCTTTGTTTTTTTTATTGTAATCTAACTGCAGGAGATAATAGACTCTTAAGCAAGCATCAAAGAGGATCCTGTTGCCTTCATATTATGCATTATTTTTTAATAAGTACCAGAGCAAGATGTTTACAAAGAGGCAGGATACACTTAAGAAATGGATTGCAAGTGATAAGAGAGAGAGAGAGAGATTGATTGATTATATTTTAAGTTAGTATATGATCATTCTTCTTTTATTATCCTCCTTCAAAGTCTGTAATATGGCTATATATATATATATATATATATATATATATATATAAAACATGTATGTGAATATGTATTTTTATTACATATAATTAAATATATATGTGTGTATATATGTGTGTGTATATATATATATATATATATATATATATATATATATATACACATATATAAATATATATGTGAGCATACACACACATACTCAAAATAATTATTCAAATCTACAGACCTTATAACTACTTTTATCTATCAGAGGTCATGATCACACCTGCTAGTGCATTCCTTTATGTTGTATACATAAATAAGTCCCATTATTCACCAGCAAAGTTCTCAACTATTTCTTCACTACTGCTTGATGAGGGGCTATTAACACTCTGCCTCCTGTTGTTGTAAGCTGGCTGACCAGTAATCCAACCCCCAAATCCCACTATACCTACTCTTGTAGATTCAATTGCAGAATTAAGAATCTGCAAAAATTATTGCTCTTGGGAGTAAAAGTTGGAAGAGAGTGAGGAAAGCAGGATTGAAGTCGGGTAGAATTTCAGATTTGATACAAAGGCACAGAGGCTTCAGCTGATCCCTGGAGAATTTCTAAAGTTTGTATGGTTCTTCAGAGATGTTCTGCATCCAGCCAATTGGTTCAGGCTGCCCTCTAGTGATGAGGCATACCTTAGAGGAAGCATCTTTCTTTGGCCAAGGAAGAGTATCAACTATGCATGGCAGCAGCAGCTCTCAGTAACTGAGAAAATGAGCACCTATATTGTGTAAAATGTTATCTTAGTGGTATACTACACCAACCACTACCCTTCATGATCTCATGAAGTTTACATCAAAGCAGATTAAGAATTGTTTTCATGGGAGCAGGAAAAGAAATGTTACAATAAGGCAATATAGTGAAATGTAGTAAGCATCAATATTTTCAGCTAACATAATAATGGTACACTGAATGAATGAAATATGATTTTTTTTTCTTTTTTCCATTGGTGCATTGTAGTTATACACATAGTGGAATTCATTGTCATATGTTCATACATGCACATTACATGATTTGATTACTTCATTCAACTATTCCTTCTCTTCCCTGTTCCTCTTCCTTCTGCTTCTTTTCTTTCCTCTATTCCACTCCTCCCCTTTAAAAAATTCTATATTTCTCTCTATCTTCCACAAGAAGCAAAAACATTTGACCCTTGGCTTTATGAACCTGGCTTGTTTTACTTAGCATGATATTCTCTAGTTCCATCCATTTACTGGCAATGTCTATTCTTTTTTATGGCTGGTTCCATAGCTTGGCTATTGTGAATTGTGCAGCTATGATTCTGTATAATATGCTGATTTTAGTTCTTTGGGATAAATGCAAGGAGTTGGACAGCTGTGTCATGTGGTTGTTCCATTTCTAGTCTTTTGAGGAATATCCATACTGCTTTCCAAAGAGATTATACTAATTTGCATTTGCACCAACAGTGTTTAAGTGGGCGTTTACTCTCACATCCTCAACAGCATATATTGTTCTTTGTATTTTTGATGACACCATTCTAACTGGAGTGAGATGATTCTAGTGTAGTCTCATTTGAATTTCCTGATTGCTAAATATGTTGAACACTTTTTTCACATATTTTTTTTTTGGCCATTTGCCTTTCTTCTTTTCTATAATATAGGTTTGGAGTTATTATTTTTTGAATTCTTATTTCTCAAAAGAAGGAACTTTTGTTTCTTAAAAGAGAAATGTTTGAAATTTTTTTTAAAAAAGGGACATTTAAATTTTTTGATTAAAATATTTTGTTTCTCTCACTTTAATTGTGTTTTATTTGTTTTTTTCATTTACAAATGACAGTAGAATGCATTTTGACATGTCATACATACATGGATATAACTTCCCATTGTTGTGGTTGTACATGATGTGGAGTTATACTGGTCGTGTATTCATATATGAACATTGGAAAGTTATGTCTGATTCATTGTACTTTTTTTCCCATTCCCATCTCCTCTCCCTTCCCCTCAATCCCCACTGTCCAATCCTGTGAACTTACCCTACTTCTTCCCCATGCCTATTGTGAGTCAGCCTTTGCATATCAGAGCCATCCTTCAGCCTTTGGTTTTTTGTTTTTCCCTCACTTTTAAGGCTTTTGATATATCAGTTGCTGTGCTTTTTAACTCAGTGTAACAGAATATCCCAAGAGTGAATTACATGTTATATATACATACATATATATATATATATATATATATATATATATATATGTATAATTAACAATTAAGGTTGAGATAGATATGTAAGAGAGTTCATTCAAAAACGTCACAATGTCAACTGGGCCTTAGGTTCTTACATATTTTCACTAGATTCTCAGTGACCCTTAAAGCATTCCATTCTTAGCAAAACTCTGTTCTGCAGACTGAAGGGGAAGAGTCAGAGAGACATATTTCTCCCTTCTTATCTCTATTTGGGTTAGAGATGAAACTTTCTCCTAAGCCTCTTTTCTTCCTTGACCATAAAATTATCACCTGGTTACTCCTAGAATTGCAAAAAGAGATGAGATTAATAAAGTTGACATAGATCAATTGATTCATCACTTGGGACAGGGCATATTGTCTCTTATCCCATCTGAATAAGCATCTGTAACCAAGAAAAAAGAAAGAGTAGGTGTTGTATAGGCAGATAATTTACTTTGCCACTATTACTTTAGCAGGATGAGACTGGTATAAATCAGGATGTGGAGGATGACATATTCAAATTTAAGAAATGATGGAAGAGCAGGTGTGATTATATTAAATAAAATTGTATTAACTCACTCAGGAGCAATTTTATATCATAGAAAGAAACGCTTCTCTTGGAGACTTCAAATAAAAACAATGTCTTGATCATCATTTTATGGCATAATATTTATCTTTTCATTGAATATACTCCTAAGCTTGTCATCATTTCAATGTATGGCATATCAGTATGTCAATTGAAAATGATGACAGGTAAGTTTTTACTTCAGTATTGGTTTTCTACTAAAGTATTTAAAATATTCTGATATTTAAGGAAGATGACAAAGTACCCTGAGAGCATACAATTCTTGCTTTTATCTCACTGAACATACATGTATGCGCACACACACAAGCACACACAATTTTACCATTGTCTTCTTATGAAGCATAGACTTCTTCCAGGAAATGTATGTTTTAAAGGATTTATTACTTTCATATGCATTTATGAATGAATGAATCTGATGTCTGCTTTTTAAACTTTTCTTTCAATTCTATTTATAGCTCTCTGACACTGCTTAGTTTTGCTTTCTGTTGAATGTTCACAGCGCTTAGCTTCTGTTTTCTAATAACTTTTCATATTTCATATTACTCCCTGTTTTTCTTCTTTGTCTCCAAAGACAGCACTCCCTGGACTGTGACTCACTGGACTGTTTCTCACCTGTGGTTATCTCTCAGTTCTTGTTGAGCAATCCAGCAGTTCATGTTCAACTTCTTTTACTCTCAGATTCAAATTTTTTTTCCTTACATTTAACACTTTTAACAAATAATATATTTTTTTAGATTAAACATTGAAATATTGAGAAAATTAACGTTGCTCTGAGAGGTCTTAGAAAGAACTATTTACATATGTTTAACTTTAATTCTGTTTTTAAGCAAAAAGAAATTGTCATGTTATGCCTTCTCTATTATTATTATTTTTTGCACAGCAATGTCACTGCACAGGATTCCTTGCAGTACTTCCAAGGGTATACTAGAACATCAACTCAGCCAAGATGGATTATGCTACTGAAAATAAATTCAGAACTTGTTGAAAACAGATCATAAGCAAATATTTATTAAAGGATAGTATAGGTGTACATAACCCAACAACAGGAGAGGACACTCCTTGTCTCAAAGAAGACAAATGACTCACTCAGGGTTGAGATATCTGACATATATAGAATTTTTCAGGGAAGAAAAGTGCAGGTTTCCAGGTAAGCCTTTGTGATAATTGAGTGCAATGTTAATCATTTCATATTTGGGGTTCTGAATGTTTCTTCTTGGTTAAGCCATCTAGACACAAATCAGTTGTGGGCACATTATATAGATTTTTGAGTCTGATGACATTTAAATTGATTATGCTTTTGTTCTAATTGATGTCATCCAGGCCCACACAGGAGATTTTGTTTATCTAACTAAAGAGACAAGCATGTCTGGAGATGTTCTATGTCTAGGTTTCCATCTAGTGTGGTTTGTCTTTTTCTCCCTGAGAATCTACTTATATCAATAACTTTTAAAGACCATCTATGTTACTTTTAAAGAGATTGTTTAATAATCATATTTCATATCACAATGTTAAGATTTAAATGTGCATATGGAAATGTAACATAGAATGAATACAAACATGAAGTTTTACAATTTATAATATACCATGTTTTAACTCATTCACTAGATTATTTAATATCCATGCATTATATGAGCTTGGAATACAAGGGAAAAATTAACATTAACTACATATTAATGTGGAAGCTTCTGTTGTGTAGAACCATCAATTCCTCTGCACTCTACCAAATAGCCTTAGATCAATTTAAATTTATGAAATAATAATTATTTCCATGATTGCAATAGCTTTAGCATTGTACCCTTTAAAAGAATTATGATTGTTTTCTTTAGTACAAACTGATTCTGGATTTTTTTTTTTACTAAAATCAGTGGAAATCACAGAAGAAGTTTATGCAAAAATAACATAATTAGTTAAACTATTCCTATGGCATGATAATGAATAAATCAGAGAACAAGAGGTGCTTACTGTAAAAACAGTTGGGGAATATTCTAGTCCAATCACGGCTGGGCAATTCAAAACTTTGGTGCCAGGGGTTGTATAAAACTTCCTTAAACTGTATAGGTTCAGAGAAAGACTAACAAATGGAGTTTAACTCCAGTGTAAGAATACTACAGTGATTTGAGGACAGGTCTAGAGAGACCTGATGATCAGCTGTTAAGAACAGAATGCTCTGGGATATTTTAAAATGGTTCCTTTTCTCCTGTTCCTGCTAGAAGTATAAGGCTGTATTCTCTCATCATTGAGAAAATCTGATAGAACACCTGGGAGATAAAAATCACAAAAGTCCCATCCCCCCATTACTAGATCCTCCTGGATTAAAAAAAAAAAAAATCGGAAACCCATTCCACAGGCAGCCTCCAGCAATTTTGTGAATTTCAATTTAAGTTTCTCCATCTCTTTGCTAGTTACCCTAGAGTTAGTCAGTTTCTGCTTCAGTAAGTTGTGATTCTTATAACCTCCAGCCCCATTATGTCTTTCAGGTTTTGGGAGACAGTGGCTTGTGCTGAAACCTTACATTTTTGACAATTCTAAGGAGACTTGACTTTTTCAGTTTGTATAGTTTTTGCTTCTTGCTAGGATGCAGAGATAGAGAGACATCTTTTAGGCTCCTCAGATGCCTGAACAGAAACAAGAAAATCATTTTTTAACTCAATTATGATAACTCCTAGAGCAACTGCATCTGAATGGGACTTAGGTCTGAAGTCAGGATTAGGTAGTTGAATTACAGAACACAAAACCTGAAAGATACTTTTTAGTTGATGATATAGAACACAAAAAAAGGTGAAGATAGAAAGAACACTGAGTAAAAGAATTATTAAAAAATAAGAAGAAACTTCAAGCATGTGAATTTGTTCATGTTAAAATAATCATTTTTTAAATTAAATTGATCCATTATTAGGTCATAATATACATTTTACTACCAACATTTAAACAAAGTTATAAAATAAAGAAGAATGGAAGAATTTAGAATATTACTTATAGTGAGTTTAAATATCATCTTTGTATTTTAATTCTGTATTGTATACATTATGATTGTATGTCAATTTTTATCAAAATTTTCATTTCACACTACACAATGAGCAATACTACATATTTTTTGAAGTTTTTTTTTAAATTTGTTTTAATTAGTTACACATGACAGCACAGTTATCTTGACATATACAATTGAATCAGATGGGATATAATTTCTCATTTTTCTGAGTGTATAGGTTGCAGAATTACATTGGTCATGCAGTCACGTACATACCCACAGCAATAATAATGTCTATTTTATTCTGCTGACAACAGAAGAAAATACTACATATTAAATGTTAATTGTTTACTTAATGATCAAAAATGTACTTATATTTTCAAAATTAACTGATATGAAATGTGTTGGTAGTGGTACAACTAGAAATGATATGTATAGAAGTCAAAACTAAGTTCCAAAACAAGGACCAGTCATGCTACCTCTTGAACCATATTGACTGTGGGGTCAATTTCTTCTTATTGTGAGCTTTAATTCTCTCAATATATTGGTGGTTACCCATGCTACAGATGAAATGCAAAATGATAAAAGAAGAATTCCTGGTTTAATCTTGCAATAGTAGATTTTCTTACTGATATTTTGTATATGACAACCATTTGTGATGTCTGAGAGGCATTTGAGTGTAGTTTCTAATTGGCCTGGTGGAATAGAGGTACATATATGACTCTTAGTACATTATGACTTCCTCATAGCTACTTATTAGTAGTGTTTTTGATAAAAATGTAGAAAGACCTTTTTAAATGACACATAAGTACAAATTCCAACCATGTTCAATTTTTTTTCTTTTCATTTAGAAAAGAACTTAGAATAGACTATTGGAGGTTACATTTTCGTGGGATTTCTAAGACAATTGAGGTGACATATTTTTGCATTAGACATGGAAAAAGGGTGACAGTTTTGGAATACAAAGTGTAGTTTGATTTTATCCAAAATTTTAAAAAATGTCACTGTGTATTTTTTGAAATATCAAATTAATATGTACATCAATGAAATATAATGAGAAAACAAAAAATGAACATTTGAACAAGGAATTTTCACCAGGAAAAAAAATTCTAAACAGTTTTTCTATTTACAGAGATTGTTGAAAAAAGTGAATTTTGCCTAAAATTTTTGTCACTCTGAAAGGTAAAACACAGTTTCATTGTTTCTGTTCATTTGTTGTATAGTTAAAGTGTAAAGATATGGGATAGATAGCTTTTGTTTATCAGATGATTTTGATAAGGTTTTATACAATTATCAATCCTGACCCTGATGTGTGTTGGTGAGTATTACAAACTAGGATGTTAGGCATAAAGAAGAATTAGAAATGTGAGTATCATAAACTTACTTATCAGTTAGATTTTACTGTGCAATATGACAAAAATCCAGAGGCTTAAAAAACTGCCTACCAAGGTTGTTCTTAAACTGTTTGCCCACAAAATTGTAAGCCAATAAATGGTTGTTATAAATTCATAAAAAAAAACTCACAAAATTTTAGTTCACATTTTGAAGGTTGGTTAGAAGTGTTGAATTCCAATATGGGCTATGTTTGCCTGATCTTGCCTGGACTTTGGTCAGCTGTCATGTGGGAAAGGACTGGCTGGATTAGGATGGCTTTAGTTAGAAAGGCTAGGAGGACATAGAGCTCTTTCCAGCAGACTAGCCAAGCTTATTTATGGGAAAGGTCTTAGAGTTAATATAATATCAAAAAGGCAAGTTCCCCTGTGCAGGACCTTATCCTCCGCTTGCTTCATATTGCTCTTTTCCAAGACCTTTTACATCATGTAGCCTTGAGAAATTATAGGCTGGTACTGACAAAGAACTTAGTTATAGGATTTATGAGAGATTGTTCCTGCAATCAGTCCACTTTGGCTGCTGTGATTCAGGATGATTTCACATGACCAAGGCAAGCTGATACTGGAAGAGTGATATACACACTTATATTTACCACATGTAGAGAGTTAGGCTATACCCCGCTCTGAGTTACTCATTGGTGTATAGAACAGCAGTTTTCAGGCTGTGCCTAAACCTGAGTTACTCAATTTTGTAAAGGAGTAATTTGCCATAAGTGGCTCCATTTTGAGTACAAGTGTCAAGATAGGATGACGTCACACCTTGTACAAATAAACAACTACCATCTGCTCAGCACCACCATAAGGCACAAATTGAAAAATGACTTATACTTGCCAGTTTATCAAACAAAATCAAGGGGTAAGTGGACATGTGGAGGTACCAAATCACATCAGGAACAACAGACATTGTGACTTATCAGCCTCACCAGATGAGAACCACTCACTCAAGGCCCATAAAAAGAGGATCAGCCCAAGGCTGGACAAAGTGTCTCCTTGAGCTTGTAACCTGCCTCAGGAAAACGGCGACAGTGACCAACATCCATTTCCTGTCCCCATTAGGCTTCAGCAGAGTGTGGTTACTCCTGCCTGAGATCACCACATATAGCTCACTCCAAGCTGATACCTTTAACTGACACTCTGAAACTGAAACTACTGTCTATCTGAACCTCTGCTTTGACAACTCAGCAAAATTGGTTCATTTAAAATCCTTATTGGACCAATAACAGTGACTCTTTGACTCCATTCATCTTTCTCTTTGTGCACTTTTGGTTCAAGAGTGATTATCATGATCATAACACTCATAAACTTCTGCAGATTTGGGGAATATTTTGGGTTTCTTATTGAAAGTGGAGTGAGCATTTAATAACAATAAGAGATAATCCTTGTAAGATATTCAGCCCGTTCTATAACATCTTTTAGCTTATTTAACACAATATTCTTATATATTATCTTGTTATTCACATTCTACAAAAATGGAAACCTAAGTGCAGAATATTTGAGTGATTTCTACAGGGCTCAATCTCCACAGGGCTTGTAAAAGTTGAACCCATGTGAAAATAGAAATAAATTCCCTATTGACCCCAAACTCTTAGCTATTTATTGAGGTAAAATGAAAATGAATCAGTTCACTTATCAATGTAAAACTGGAGGTTTCAATAATATTGTTAAGCCTTTGAAGGTCAATTTATTTTATTAAAAGTTTCAGAATATATCCATTTAAGGTAAACACATATTCAGTATTTCCCTGTCTACTGTTTATTCCTTTATTTCCTGTATATTCTATATTTGTTGCTATTAAAAATTTCATCTTAGCTCTCTCCTTGGTTTTAAAAACAACCTGTTGATATATCTACCCTCACTTCATAAAGACCTCATTGGTGGTGTAATTAAGCTGTTCTTTTTTAATATTAAATAAAAAACTATAAACAAAACACTACTTAGCTTCATTAGCCAGTCTTGGATTTTAATGAATTGTGTGTTTCCTATGACTGAGCTGCCTATTTTTATCAAATGAAGTCATATGACTTCAATATTAAATAAAGTATAACTATAAAGAGGCTGAAAAATGCAGACAGCTTTAAGTTAGATAATGGCAGTCCTCTGTCACCTAGTAGATAGCACTTCGTAATATAGCATGAAAAGGCTTTTTCTGTTAGTGAAAGTGGACTAATAATGGCAGCATTTGCCTTTTCAGGCTAGCAACAAAGTGCCATAGACTAAGTGAAATTTACTTCTCAAAGTTCTAAAGGTTGAAGGTCTCAGAAACAGCATTGGCAGATTTGATTTCACCTGAGACCACCCTCCTTGGTTTGCAGGCAATTTCCTTTCCACTGGGTTCACACATATCCTGTTTTTTGTATATGCTCACTTTTGGTAACTCTTCCTCTTCTTATAAGGACACAAGTAGGGTCCTTATTAAAATGGGATATTATAGTGCAATATATGTAAACACACCTTTCCAATCATTGAGTAGCTTTATGTAAAAAGTGGGGGGCTACCATTCTGAAAATGTTTCTAGCGAAGAGTCGACCTCACTTTTTTGAGATGTGGTTGTGTGGTAGGTTGGTATAAAAGACTACAAAGGTTAATTCCTCCTAGCTTCCAAACTCTAATCCTAATTGATTGAATTTTTAGATTTGCCTGCATGGATCATACTTGATCCTAGAAAGAATTTTTCAATACAATGAAGGAAGAGAACTTTCAGAATCTGAAGGGATAGAAAAAAAATAATTTTAAGTGGAAATTGATGCAGTTACTCAGATGAAGAGATGTTCTTAGAGAAAGAAAGAAACCAAGTGGTAATTACAATGAGCTTCAGGTATAAGTGGTACTGGCATGTAGGCTATATGCATGTGCAGAGAGAGAGGAAGGGGAAGATTGTGATGGTGGAGTTACACAAGTTTGAGATCATTCAGAACATTGCAGTACAGAGCCCGACTGAACTGTTTTTGAACTCAATCTAAATTGAGTCAAGCTCAGCAATTGTCTGTAATTTGTTTGAGAGACTCTTTATCACATATTCTTTGAAATTGGATTTAGTATTAAGATTAGCTATACATAATGGATTTTTGATAGGACCTACAGGATAATTGGCTGAGAGAATAATTCTGAGATATCAGTGATGAACTAGGCTCAGAAAATATTATTTTTTTCTTTTTAGGAACAAATTGAAACCAGAGCTAAGTCTATACATATTAAGTATGTCGATCGATATACACTGAAATTCTTTAGAATGCTGGATATCATTTGATTGTTATAGGGAAATTAAATTTAATGATTTTTCCCATATTTCATTCAAATATAAGTACTTCTGAAATTTGTATTTTGTGCATAATTCTCAGGTTTTATTTTTGATAGTAATTACCTTAATATATCAACAGTTTTTTAAGTTTAAAATTTGCAAAATTTAAAATAATTTTAATTCCACAAAACAGAATATAGCCCTTTCTTTGCATGGATATTATTATTCCAGTTATATGTATATGTTTCTTGGCTCCTTTTTATGTTTTATTAGACAAATTAGAATAATTTAAAATTCAGTAACAAATAGACTAAAATCTCAGGATGAACTTCACATAGATTTACTGTTCTTATTGTATTTGGTACACCTTTATGTCTTTCCTTGGAATCGATGCTCATATGAAAATCTTCAATATTCTCAAAGGTATCTGATTCCATGATGCTGTCTTTTTATATATGTGTTCCCTTGTGTCAAGATAGAGCCAGGAAGAGGCAAACAAAGGAGATTTTAGCACCGCCCCCCAACCACTGCACCAATACCTGCATCTGTTCTACAAATATGTCATTTCCGTGAACTCCCTTACCCAACCTCAGCTCAAATGCAAGCACCAATCCTGAAAACTCTAGTCTTCTTTTGCGATCAGGAAGGAGAAAATGAAATCAGAATTGTAAAATGCATAGCATGGTTTTGATTATATGATACTTAAAGATATGTTCTGGGAAATAAGGACAGAGGAGGAAATGAGAATTTTTTTTGGCACATATGTGATCTAAAAGACCAGAGGCTGATAAGGGACAAAGTTGCCTAGTAAATAAAATTAAGGAAACATGTACTGATGAGAATTCAGCAACAACTTCAGTCCAGTCAACCAGAGAGGAGAGGATTAATGGATTATTAAAACAGAGATGCCAGACCACTTATTAAAAAGTGATGTAGGGCTGCAGTAATTGGAGGGACAAAGGAAACATGTGCTGAGGCATGATGTGTAGGAGAGTCAAATGTGGGAGTTGGTATTAATTTTCAAAGATATATGCGATGCTCTTCCTGAAGTGATATTACACATTCTCATGCACTTGAACTCTGAAATGGAAATATAACTTGCTTTGACAAATAAAATATGAATGCAAGACACAGGTTCACTCCTAGGCATAACTGTTAAAAATGAGTGTGCTGTGTTTCATGAAATCTTTTCCCCATTCTTTGGACATGAAATCTTGGGTTAAGATGCAGATTCTATCAGCTGATGTTTTTAGGTGACAGAAATGAGCAGATCCTCCTAAGCACATACAAACATGCAGTGTAAACTTTGTAATTACATAGAGATATTCAGGTTGTTTGTAATTGCAGAACAGCTTATCCCCTCCTGACTGAGACAGAAATTGAGAGGAGGAATAGGGACCTGATGTACCAGAAAAGTACATTATGTGTTTTTTAATTAGATAGTGCACAGGAATGATTTTCTTATTGGGGGATGAAAAGATTATGCAAAAGTAAAACATCCCCTTGTATAATGTGGAAGGTTGAATAGTCTTAAATATTTTGTACCTTTCAAGAAAGATGGAAAAACACACAAAAGAAATAGGAGACTAACTCTTATAAAAGTCTAATAAGCAAAAAGTACTCAGCTTTAATTCTGGAGTAAAATTGTTCTTATAGACACAATGGCTATGTGGTTATACACAAAGAATTTTGCAATAAGGTACATGTATATAATGCACACAGATGACTATATTTATCTTGTTGACTGTTATTATTCCAACCACCAACAGATGCCTAAAACATAACAGTGTTGTCACAAGTGTTGTGTAATATTTCCAGTTTGTAATATTTTCTCTCTCTAGAGACAGAGAAAGAATGAAAGAAATGATGCCATACATTATTATGTTATGTTTACTAGTCATCTTTTCTCTCCTTTTTTACTTGTTTAGTGTTTTTTTTTGTTACAAATATAAATAAAAGAAAAAAAGCTTTACATATGCAGCTTTTGAGTGTATAAAATCCACAAACACTTATCCTCCTGAATATATTGCCAAGCTTGTAAGCATTAGTTTCTCTGGATGGTATTAGACAAAGTAATAGATGAAGTCCTTGAGATTACTCTTCATATATTCATTTCAATAAATAACTTCTCCACTATTTTAATAAGTTTCTCAAATTTATTTAAGAAATTTTGGAAAATTTCTACCACAATATTTGATTTTTTATATTATGGAAGGTCTGTTATTTGTAAGGTTTTCTATACAGGTTTGGGTTTCTGTCTTCTTGATATATTTAAAAAAATGTTCTTAATTCATTTTGTGTTTTCTGTTTCGTATCTTTTGTGTCATTTAAAAACTCTTAACCTTCCATTAATTAATAAAACAAAATAATGCCATTCTCTGTTAGAAATCTTGTCCTTACTAACTTCTGTTCAAAAACTGTTTTCTATGTATATTTTAGTCCATTACTTTATGGACCTTTGATTTTTATCTTATTGGATCTGGATTACCTTCAGATAATCTTTAAAAATTAAAACAATTCTTTAAATTAAAAAATTAAATTAAATATTCTTTCTCCAAATATTCTAAAATTGTCCAAATTTTATTTACTTTGTGTACTTGAGAAGATATTTTTAAAGTTGCCAATGATGAGATAGTTCATTTTTTTCATTTCTCACTTCAGACAGTAATTTCAGGAAGATACATTTCACACAATGGCATGAAAACCCAATCATACTGCTCATGAACCATAAAAAGATCTGATAGGATTTGATAACCCATTTTTAATCATTTTTTCAACTCCTTTGACTCGTTTACATCTTCTGTTTGTATGTCGAATCATTAGCATTTGTGCTCAAACACATTTATTAAATCTTTATTCCTACTGAATGGCTCTATTGTCTGATACAGTAGGCTTCTATTTATCTTTTATTCTTCTCTGGCTCCTAGATTCAGCTGAAATTCCCTTTAATAATTAAACTGTCTTATATGTAGAAATAGTATTCTTAATTTATTTTCTCATTTCTTCTTGATGTTATACAAATTTAGAACACTGATATTTTCCCATCCTGAGTTCTGGAATTGTGAATGTGGATTATGAAATGTGAAATAAAATGTTCATATATTCTAGACATCTATTCCAAATACCTACACACATATAGTAAACTATTCTGGGCTAAAGCTATTTTCATGATAATGGCTAAAATGACACTAGAGAGAGAGATAACTCAAGGGACAAGGCATTTAATGTGTCTTCATGGAGGTTCAAGAAACTCACATATTTCCCCTTTTATCACTTGACACAATTATCATGACATTTTCAAAAGTCTGTTTTCTCCTAGGGCATCCATAAAGGCAGGACCTTGCCCTCCTTTCCACCCCAAGTGCCTTGCACGTTGCCTGTCACATAAGAGTTTTGTTATGAATGGAGTATTTTTGAATAGGAGGTGTTTGGGGAATGAAGCAGGTTCTTCAGACAGAGGGCACAGCTGGGGTTACTCCCACCTCGGTTACCCTCTGTGCTGTGATGGTGCTGAACTAGAGATCTTCAGCGTTATTATTCTTTTTTTCAATTATGTGTGTAAAACACTACTAACTTTCTAGTCATAGAAAGCATTTAATTTCTTTTCTTTTCCTAAGTTCCATACAATGACTGCAAGTTGAATTCATGTATTCCCAAGTGGTTTCCTAGTTCTTATTAGACTACACCTCCACAAGGAAACTAAAGTGTTCCTGCCTCAAATTTTCTTACTCTGATACCTCAAATCTGTCTCTTCCTCCTACTTTGTATACATAAATACAATCCAAATCCTAAATATCATTACTCCACTTCCCCATAGATGACTGGAATTTAGTCAACCTGCGTGTCTTGTTCTGCTCCATAATTCATTGAATGGCACCCAGAACCAGTAAATTCTTAAGGAAGTAAAGTTGTCTTCATCTTAATTGCTCCCTCGCTTTTGAACACACTTTCATCATTTCTGATCCAGCATATTTTGGTCATAGATGGTTAGCAAAGTTGTCACAGCTTCCTACTCCCATTGCTAACTTCCTTTCAGGCTACTGTCAATTCCAGTAAAGGTTACCTTGAAAGCATAGCATTTTTACTCCAATTTTTTCCTCCTCCATGCTTCTGGCAAAATGAAGTTTATAAAATGCAAGCATGATTCTGGCATTCCATGACTAATTTCATTCTATCATTTCCTTTGCAAGAATTTATTAATTGACAATAACCTTGTTCATTACCTCTTCCATCCTTAAAATCCTAAGCACGTTTTTTTTTTTTTTATATCATTAGAATGTGGCATTTGTTCGCCCTTCCAGATTTTTCTTTCATCAGTTGCAATGTATGTCGAAATTATACTCAACTCTGATCAGTTTCCTTATGCCCCTGGGATATGCCTATCCAACCACCTCACCTTATGTTCTTCCTCTAGCTAATGTTTGTTCATTATGATTGCTTCAGCTTTGAGGTCTTCTCTTTCTGTTACTCTTCCACAATTTTCCAAGTATAGCTTAGATGTCCCTGACATGAACTTCTGTTGGAACTTATACTGCTAACTTATGCCCTCACAAAATATCATTATTGTTTATTCTATATCTAAATGCATTATGATCCTTGTGATTGAAGCATGTCTTCTTTGTTCAACTTTGCATTCTTTGGACTGAGCACAGAACATGGAACATGCAGGCTATTCAAATATGTACTATTGAATGTTGAATGGAAGTCACCTTTGTAGAAGTGGAGTTTCTAAATTTTATTTCTAAGAATTCATTTTGCATTGTTATCATCAGACAAACCTAAATATTGAGGTTAAAAAAAGTAAAGCAGACAAATAAAAGATTTTAGCTTTTGAGAGGTGGAGTGTTTAATGTAAATAAGTCCTTAGCAAACATTCTGAGTCAATTTGGACACAAAGACAATGAATTCTCAGCAGTAGCACCAAATGTGGTGTGTAGCATATATTCCACGAGGCACTGAACACCTAAAGCAAAGAACCTGGATCAACTTTCAAAAATTGTGGTCTATAATTAAAAACCACATAAAAATTCCAAATCTCACATTTCTTAAGGAATATTGTTAGTTTATGCAAGTGTTTGGTGTGCATAAGTATAGAGTGAATTGTACAAGTTGGGAATTCTTGTGGGGACTGTGAAAGCCAGCGTTGCTCTTCCTGACATCAATCACAAGAGTTAGCAACTATAGATCCCACAGAAATCAATTCTGCAGACAAGTGCCTTAAGTTCTATAGATACAGAAACAGGCCATTTTGTGTAGGTTATGTATGATGATCACTCTGTAACTTTAAGCCAACCATTTTAACAATATATACTAAACACCATTACTTACAGGCGATTCAAATATGTACTATTGCAATTGGTTTTGGCTAGTAAACTGAATTTTCTTTTGTTTAAACATATTACTTGGGCCTCTGACTTCCTAAAATTCATAATGCGATTATACAATTTCAAATCTGTTCACAATACTACTGAAATTGTATTTTCGGATAAACTTGGAGAGCAAATGGGCACTTAAGCTTGTATGCTCCCCTCTGTATGCATCTCTATCTTTATGTGTGTGTGTTTGTGTATGTGTATGTGAGGTTTGTGTTTTGGTGACATTTGGCTTTTGTTGGGTTTGAAACACAGAAGTTATTTTGCTTTTTTATATGAGCTTTCCGTACCTCACTGTCTTTGATTTATTCTCAGTGGCCTGATGGGATTGCTTTCTCTCCCTTCTCCACTCACTTGATCCTCTGTCTATTTTCGGTGGGCCCCTGGCCATTTTTCCCTTTGGTATTTCTCTGCCTTTATTCCTTTAGATGTCTTTCCTCACACTGTTCCTCCACACTCTGAGAATCTAGGAAAATGCACTTCTCCTGCTAACTAGCCCCTTGTCTCCTTGCTAGTTCTGGCTCTTACTTTCTGTTTCTTCCTTATTTCATGTTTATTCCTTGCTCGCCTGTTTCTTATTCCTTCTTTTTTTTTTTTTTTTAATTCCCTTGCTTTTTGAACTTTCCTATTTTTTTCCCTCCTGTCCCATTGGACTCCTTTTATCTTTGTGACAGTGAGGCAAGGGTCACGTAGAAAGATTCTGAGATGGAGACCCAGAGATTGCTAGGCTTCAACATGGCTTGTTTCTTGCTACCTGTGTAGCCTTGGGCAAATAATTGGCACTCTCTGAGGCTCAGTTTCTTTCTCAGTGAAACAGATAATAATAATCACCTTGTGAGATTGTTGCCAGAATTAGAGATAATGAAAGTAAAGTGCTAGCCTGGTGGCTGGCACTGTACATCAGAGGGCCCTTCTTGTCATTTTTCATCCTTATTACTGCCCCAGTAGGGTTACTACATTCACTAGTGTAGACTTAATAGTGTTGTTGATTCATTTTTCCTTCCAATTTATGTACCCTTGAAGCTGTACAGCTGGGCCTGTTTCGGTTCTCATTTGACATGTTTTGGGGCAGTTTGTATGGAAAAAGTTTTATTCTTTGGAATAATCTTTGGGTCACATTTAATCATTTTTTTTCATAAATAATCACTAATATATACTCTCCTTTATTTAAAAAAACTTTATGTATGATTATCTTTATCATTTTGGGTGGTATTTTGGGCTATCGTGAATCATGAATCTGTCCTTAAATTTACTTATACCCTTAGATTAACAGTCCTTTATGAAATAGTATATTATATTTTAATATCACATTTTAAACTAGAAGCAAATACACTGACATTTCTTGGAACCATGAGGACATTACTTTTAAAATCAAGTCCTAATATTCAAAATCAATTCCTAATATTCACCATGACTGTCTGTATACATTATTAGGGCATTCATGTTGTTGGAAGACTGATTTCTTATTTTGAGTAATATGAAAACAGAAATACCTACAATAAATTTCAGAGAACAGTCCATCAAGTAAAGATATTTGCAACAGAATGATTGATTTATAGCACTAAATACAACAAAGAAAACTGCTGTATTTTTAGCTTCCACTTACTAAAAAGAATGTCTAAAACTTGTTGGATTTTTGGGGTGTCAAAGATAGTAAGTGCCCTATACGGACATGTTCCTTGGTCCTTCAGATGGACTAACTCATAAACAGTGTCTTTTGAATGAAGCTCAAACCAGTAGACTGTAGGGAAGGCATTTCTCAAGCCCCGACACTCTCTACTATTAGACCCTGAGTGACCTCTTGAAAACATGTGTATTCTGACTGGCTTGCCTTTAAAAATGGGCATCCTCAAATTGGAGATGATCCTTGGGGTTTTGAATTCAATATGTTCTCTTAAAGTTATTTTGCATCATGTGTACTTATTTGTAAAATAAGCAAGCCTATATATTATTCAACTCAGGTTGCCAAGAACAGCAACAAAAATAAAAAATACAAAAAAAATATAGACTGAATGGCTTGAACAATAGAAATTAATTTTCTCATTGGTCTGAAAACTGGAATTTCAATATCAAAAATCACCATAGTCAGGTTTTGGTAAAGACTCTCTTCAGGTTATAGCTGGCCATCATTTCATTGTGTCCTTATGCGGTAATGGTGGCAGGGCAGAAAACGGGAGAGAGGGGAGAGAGATGGAGAGAGAGACAGAGAGAGAGGGAGGGAGAGAGGGAGGGAGGGAGAGACTGTGTTCTCTGGTGCCTTTTCTTACTAGCCTTAATCTTATCCTGAGGATGATCCCACACTATTGAACTCATAATTAACTCTATTTCACAAAGATCCCATCTCTAAACACCATCACATTAGTATAATTACAGGTTTGGTTTCAGCAGAACACTCTTGGGAGGTGGCAGAACCTTTGGGAGGTGAGGTTCAGTAGGAGAAGGTTAAACCATTGTGACTCCCTTGAAAGGGATTTTGGGAACCCATCTCTCTCTGATTCTAGTTTGAGATGCAATTACCTGCTTATTCCTGTGTGTGCTCCCATGGTGATGAACCACTATCTTATGCCCTTTACCTACCAACTATAGCCAACTACTATCATGGGAAATTTGAAAAAGAAAATTACTATTATTCTTTATTAAGACCCAGGATGAGATCTCCATTGCCCATTTCTTGTAAAAGAACGTTTAGTTTCTGTTCTTGGATCCAAGAGGCTCTCTGATCTAGGCCTAGGATAGTTTGCCAGCAATTCACAAATGCAGAATCTTTTATTGGAACATTCCGAACTCCCTTTCTCTCTTCCTCCCCACCCCCCATATATTTTGAAAGACATGGCTTTCATTGTTTCTTTCCTTTCTACGGTTTATTCTCTTTCTTCCAAGATATGCTCAGAACTGTTTTGTAGTACTCATACACCACTATCCTTCTAGAGTTTGAACTTACGGAAAATAGGGACCTATTCATAATTATAGTCTTGATTTAAAGCCTAGAAACTTATATTTTATTAAATCAATCAAATAAGCATGTTTTCGGCTTGTGGCTCTGGAAAATGATTTCACTATAATTTTGTTTATGTGCTATTAAGCAAAACTGTTATTTTTCTCAATGTATGTTCAGTTGATAAGGATGTTTATGCTAGACTTCTTAAGTTATCTTAATCACTGAAATTCTAGATGTACATGTAATTGTTTTATCCCTTTACTTCTTATGTTTCATTATTACTTGACAAGAGCAGCCATTGAGCCAAAGCTAAGATCCATAATGTAGGAGAACTGGGTTTTAGAGAGTTCCACTCACCATGTTGCTCCTGGGCTTCTGGCCTCACAGAAGATAATGCAGAAATCTTACTTCATGTAGAAGGGATCATGAAGTCATGACAAGGGAGGAGTTGGAAACCCAAATCTTTCTTCTGAATTAGAAGGCAATTAATAATATGTAGATACAACAACAACAAAAAAGAACCAGATCTAAGCATCTTATTAGTTTTCTCTTATTAATTTTATTATCATTCCCTCTATTTAAGCATGGATATTTTTTAATGAATGTATTCTGTGGTATTGTGGTCCTAACAAACATTGGAAACTTTATTCACACACAGGCACACACACACATCATTCATATATATATAAATTTTAAAAAATTTAAGGGATGCTAATTCCAGCTGGTTCTGCTCTGGAATAGACTTGTACTTCTTGACAGTGGAAGAGCAAATACAAGACATGGGCTCTTGACACTGAAGGATTGCATTTTAATTTGTGGCATTTCCAAGGTTCTTTTTCCAGAGTATTTTTTAACTTACTTTTCCCAAACACACTAACTTTAACAAATATTCTTTCAGAAGTGACAGGTATTGAGATCACTCTGGGGAATTCTCTGGATCTTTCTATTACAGTTCCCAGGTAACAGATTTGAAACCTACTGCCCACACATGTTTCTGCTATAGCAACATCTATATTAATGATAAAATATAAGAATTTGTATTTCAAAATGATGCACTTGAAGTATAAAAGTTATAGGATCGTTTTTATCATCTTTGTAGGATATAAAACAAAATGCTTTCAGAAAAATAGATGATATTTAAGCAAATAATTGGGAATAAACATCATTCCTTTCTTTCTTTTTCTTTTTCTTTTCTTTCTTTTTTTTTTTTTTTAAGAAAAATAGTCCTTCAGAGATTTTGGTGAGAAATTATTGCCTCTAGGAGTTGTTAACTGTTTGCAAATATTTTATCTTTAAGCATTTGCATTAGTGGATGCTATTATTTTAATTAATGTTGCATATAAAAATATTTTAATAGCAATTTATTCTGAATATATTAAGGCTAAACAGGCATAATATTTGATTTACAAATATGAATTAAATACCTGAAGAATTAAAAACTTTTATAATAAAAATATAAAGTTTTGTGAGTGAATTTTAAATATAAATTTGATGTAAAATCTGGTACTGTTTTGTTACATTGTGTATCACAGAAGAATCCTGAATATTACTTGACTGTTCTGCATGGTCTACGTAACACTATGGCCCTCATACATAATTTTCAGAGGCCAATGATTTCTGTCCATCTTTATTCACTGCTGTAAGTCTACAGGGTCTAGAAATAGAGTTTGATATATAGTAGACACATAAAAATGTTTGTTGAAGGAAGAAATATACCATTATCTTTGACTACTAGGTCAATAGACATACAATTTTGAGTATAAATCCTGTAATTCAATATGATTCCCTTTGCTCTTTATTAAATATATGGTCAGCCACTGAGGAAATGGGAGTTACTTCATTTAAATTTAAAAAAGAGTAAGAATAAAATGACATTTATAAGAATGCTTTTCTAGGAGACAATACAATGAGGATGAGGACATTTCTACAGCCTTAATTAGGTTGTTTTTATTAATTTGAGGATTAAAATGGTTGTTGTTGCTATGTTTTTAATTGTTTTTCTTCCCAATGTTCCAAAACAATGAAATGTAATAAATAAATAAATAAATATTCAGGTACTGTTCTGGATTGACTGAGTGGAGTGTGGAAATCCAACCTGAGAAGCAAAGCTGAAGATCCCTTGGCCAATATCTATTCTACTTATTTTCTTGCCCTGTGTATTTTATCCCCTACTTACCCCAATAAAAAACCACCACCTTCACACACACCCCAAAATGTATATAGACTTGACTTTATACTGGACTCCTTGAGAACTCTCTTCTAGTTTTTTAATCTGTAAAATTGTTGTTAAGATTAAACTTATATAGCTGTCAGAAATGCCTCTCTTTTGACATGTCTAAAAATCCTTAGGAAAATTTGTTAATCATTTCCCAATTTAGCAAAGATGACTTAGAATGTCAGTAATTGGGATGTTAAAAAAAAAGAAAGAAAAATAAATTTGGAAGCTTAATTGATGCTTCAATACATTTAAAAAGTGACTTCCCTTGATACTGCTGACCGTGTTTAAAGGTGATGCCTGAACACAGAATGAAGGGTCTCATCTCCTTCTGACAATGAAACTGAACATTCAGCAAAATCTTTTGTTATCTCTTGCTGCTTGTAATCTGACCAACTGTCACAAAGCATTGTCTCTTTAGCCTGACAAGTACTAAAATACCCTGAGGAACCCTGTTTTGTTGCGATCTGGCAAAGCAATGATTAGAATAATGACAGTTTGAAGGAGGCAATGTATGTGCAAAGCCTCTTAACTCTGTAGTGCTCTGTACATGCGAGCTGTTTTTATTACCCATAACTGAAGTTGTCATGACTTACTATTTTCTCTGCTGGGTGAGAAAGTCTTTATTTAACCCAGGCTTCCTTTTGCATTGGCTGAGAATGTATGTCTCATGGACATTAACTGTGACAGTTTTCTGGAAAGCTTCTTCTTGTTTGTAATATCTTTGGGGAGGTTTTCTTAAGGTTACAAATCTAGTTTCAGAAGGTGGCTTTTTAGCTGGTAAATGAATTATTTGTGAAGGAAGGTCACTGTGCGATGTATTATTGAAAACACTGAAGAAGATGCAGTTTGCTGACTTTTTCAGAAAATAGTGATTCCTGCATATTTTAATATTAATAGAACCTAGAGTTTGTAGTGGAAAGAGTTAAGAAACAGAAAGAAAAGAATTTGAGTTTAATGAGGAAATGCTAGAAGGCATGCTCATTAGTACCCACTGGAACTTTAACCCTCAAGAGTACAGAAACCTTTCTCTGTGTCAACACTAATTCACATATTCGTTCCTCCCTTACAAATAGATAGAGAAACTAAATCCGTCCTTTGTCCTCCTCCTTTCACTTGGTATCTCTTTGTGTGTTTTGGCATACATGTGTCCTGTGTTCTCAGAAGTAGTCACTTTGTATTTGAGTATATAAAATGGCATTTTTAGAATCAAATTATCAGTATGTGACAAATTAGCAGTTGAAATTTTCCTACTCATTTCCTCAGTCCCTATTCATCATATTTTTTTCCTGCAATTCTCTGCTCCTTATGTAGCTACTATTGAGAGGTGCTTCCCCCAACAGGAAGTAGAATAGGCAAATGGGAAGAAATCCTGCTCTGTGATGGTCTCCCATTGACATACCCTCAAATAGCTTAGCTCAGAATCTCTGCTCTCTGGTCAGTAGTGGAATGAACATTAGCTTATGTGATAAATGGAATAGCTAAACTAAATTTCTGTAGACAAATAGATGATTAATCCATATAAAACTCATACATAATATGATCTATTAATATTATCTACTTTTATCTAACATTTGTGCTAACTTTAAGGAGTCACATGCACATCCTTATTCTTTCCTGGAATTGTCCTATAAAATTATATCTTCTCACCTTACAATCTCACTGAAATGTTAGGTGTGCATGATTTGTTAGAGGGTCTGAGATAACTGTCCCTCAAATACGTGCTGTCAAAGATACGTAGTTTTGTAAATGCACCTTACAAGTCTGTAAATATTGCATTTGTTTTCTAAGAGCCTACTATGTATTTTGAAGACACAACATACAAATAGTAGACCTTTGCAAATGGTGATTATCTGGTAATTTTTGTAATAGGCCATATTTGCATAATTTGCACAATATTCTGCAGTTAGTACAAACTCAAGTTTTCAGTCAAAATCTAAGCCATCAAGGATCTTGTCTCCTACCCTGTGATCCCACCATTGTTAATAATGGCTGCTGTACACCAGGCATCACATGGATAGTTCTGGCATAGACAAAGATGCAGAGCAGGAGTACTCTGGTTCATTGGCCAAACTTGAATACATGGCTCAGTTTTTATAATATCTAATAACACATGTGGGCACACTTCTATCTTCCACATGTCAGAATTATTCGTGAAGGAAGGTCACTGTGCAATGTATTATTGTTCTGTTTGCTATTTGAGATGCAGCAACTCATTTGGAAAGTAGCCATTTGTCATTTAGCAGAATTACTCAGGGAAAGTTGAAGAAAATATTACGAAAAATACCCTGCATATCATAATCTCCTTTTAAAAAAAGTAAAACATTTGTGGGCACAAAAAGAAAGATGATTCTGTAATGTCACAAGTGTTTATCTCAGTTAAACCTAGATGGAGGATCTGCAGGCACTCTGGAACATCCTGTCCCTAAAGACAAGTGTGGCAGAAGTCTCACTCTGTCCTTAGGCAGGCAGCGCTCCAACTGTCATCTAGGAATACTGAAGTAAATTCAAACCTAGGAGAGTTTTATATTCATAAGAACCAGGGAACAAGGCTCATTAATGTGCTTATAAGACCTAAAAAGGAGCCAACGATGTGTCTCTTATTTCCCCACTGAGAAATCCATCAGATTTTTGTTCAGGCACACAATTGCCAAAATCCTTTTCTCTATTTCTGAATCTTAGCTCCTCAGCAGTGATAAAAGAATAACTGTTGGAAACATTTCCCTTAAATATTTATCCTGTCAATTATAATCATCAGAGTTTTAAAAATTCTTTGGCTTCCATATTGCTTTTTAGTATGATGTACTTTCACGCTATTCTATTTTTGTGCAAATCCATATAATTTAAGAACAAAGATTTCTGAAGCTAGAATAAACTTCAAAATCACTTCTTCAAGGCTTCTTGTCATGAGGCAGGCAAGATTATACTATACTCATTTCAGGGAAGATATCCTAAATCCAAAATGGCTTTTATACTCTGTTTAAGGGGGGAAAGTGCAAATGAGTGTTGAGAGGAATTGATACAACTCAGTCTTGGAAGTCAGATCAGCAATGAGCTGGCTGCTGGATTTCCAGGCATGAGTGGCATATAAGGATATTTTACAGTCGCCTTTCTAAAAATGATGTGAGCAAGGGTTCATAAATGAGGTGTCAGAGACAAACTGGTACTATGTGTTGCGTGAATCACAAATGATTGAGTGAAACCCTTACTGATTGAGTGATGGAATGAATGAATGAATGGAGAATGAATGGAGACTCTAACCAACAATACAGTTCAATTGAGGATATTCATTCAAGCATGAAGCCATTGCTGAGAGTTAATGCAACTGAGTAACAGGATAACAGGAATGAATCAGGAACCAAGTTACTCAGACCCCATATTTGTCTTTTCTCATGGACATTCTAATACTCCTATTCAGAAAAGTGACACAGACATACCCCTAGTTCTAATTTTGGTACCAGTTCAAATAAATGATTGCCTATGCTATTCCTAGGTTCCACGATGGATATAGAAAAGAATAGACTAGTCAAATTCCTAATGCAAGAAAAATGTGAAAGAATCATTTTGTCTGAAAACAGAATCCAACAATATTAAAAGGGGTACAGTGGTGAAAGGCGTTGAAAATCCAATGTTGGTTGATTCTGCTGGAGAGTCCTTAATTAAGGATGACTGGACCAGAGATTAGGGTTTTGTCCTTTCAGTAGAAATGATTAGAAAAAGAAGTAGGTCAGATCAGCGATTGACTTGACTTGTAGTCACTTGACTTACTGGTTCTTTTGTTTTTAAGTTATTATTTGCTAAAATGTTCAATGCACAAAGTTTTAAATATTAAGAATATTTTATAGCTTTATAATAACATTGAAAAGAACCCTGCTCTATCACTCCACACTTCTGATTATTGTTTCTTATGGATAGCTGTTTTAGACATTTCTTGTAATAATCACCTCTGCATGTCTGTTTATATGATGTTCTGATCTCTTTAGTTTTAGATGTTATCTATTGAGCTATTAGATAATATGAGGATTTTGTTTCCTCAACTAGACTAGCATTTCATCCTAAACCCATTTCTCTTCTTCTGATGCTTCCTAGAGTTAGTACATTAAAATTACTATCTAATGCATACATTATTATCTCAATGAAAATACCACATACAACTAGCCCCTTTAATCTACAAAAAAAAAATTACATTTCCTTTCTTATTAACTTGATTTTGTTTTGCTTTGTTATAGTTAAATAGCCTTAACCAGTTGTGTTGGCACCTGCATAACATCCTGGCCATCAAGGGGCTGATGTTGTAGGATTGCTTTCATTGAGAAAATGAAGACCAGTGTGGTCAAATTAGAAAGCCCTCCATCTCAATTAAAAAAAAAAAGTCCAATTTTTTATTCATTTTGTTTTCTATACATCTATGTGAATTTATTATCAAATCTGAAAATGTAAATCAATGTTTTTTTTTTTTTTTAACATTCTTTGCATCATTCTTAATCAGAGGCTGTATCCCTGCTCTGGCATATCCTACCCTGGTTCTTCTCTGAGCCCTTCACAAAACCCTGAGGATTACCTTTACCTATTGCCTGCGCTTAATCTCTAGTGTTCTCAACCCTATGTCATTTCTTTCTTGATGATCTTACTGGTGTTGATAGAATGTATTTTTCAATATGCTTTTAGGAAGAAATGATTGTAGGTAAACATGTTGAAAATTGTGCATTATTTAAAGTTCCTTCCATCCTTGGTTGATGTTGGATACCAAATTCTCCAAACTGGAAATTAATGCCCACCCCCCGAATTTCTAAGTCATTACTTAGCTACTTTCTGTTTTCCAGGGTTGCTTTTGTGAAGCATAACATCTCTGGAAATTTTGAAATATTCCTTGTGTGATATTTGTATTTAGAATTTCACTGTGTAATACCTTGGTGAGAATTTTAATTTTATCCTCTGGTGTATGAGTTTTGTAGGACCACTATATCAAAATGTCACAGGATTGGTACCTTCTGGAGATTGAAAATCCAAGATCAAGGTGCTCACATTTTGGTCTCTCCTGAGTCCTCTTTGCTTGGCTTGTAGATGGTCACCTCTACACACATTTTTCTCTATGTGAGCATGCCCCTGGTGTGTCTTTGTGTGTTCAAAATTTCCTCTTCTCATCAACACACAGGTCAGATTGGATTAGTAACCATCCTAACCACCTCCCCTCTTGAAAGGTATTTATTTACAAATACAGTCACCTTCTAAGGTACTGTATGTTAAATTTGAACATACAAATTTAAGGGCATAATTCAGCATATGCGTCTTAGAGTTAGCCCTTTAATTCTGAGATATTTCCTTGAATCATTATGATTAATACTTTTTATGGTATACTCTATCAATTTTCTTTCTTTTTTGAGATTTTTATCATATAGATACTGAATATCTTAATCTTCTAGTGTTTGAATCTTTTCTTTCCATTTTTTCATTATATTTTTCCTTGCTTTCCCAGTAAAGATAGTGAACTTTATTTTTTATATTGATTTTATTTGTGTATTGCAGTATCTCTTTTTAACAGATGTTTTGTATTAGCTCTTCTTATTTCATTTAGTTTAACCATTTTCCTTACCCATGAAATATAATGATATGTTGTTTTTAATTTTTTTCTGCTTTTAGCATTTTCTCTTTTTCATTTTATATCTTAGAGTTTTTGCTCAGATGATTGGTGATATTTATCCACTTAAATTTAAGAATGAGACACCATAAATATTATTGGAAGTTTTGCAACTATGGATGAGTTTTATCAACTATCTGGTTCCATTATGGGATGTTCTCTTCTTGGAAAAAAACAATCTGTTAGTATTTGTAAATTATTCTTTAATATCTTCTCCATAGCTAAATCCCCTAAATTCTGACCACAGCACAGAAACCAATATTTCATAATTTTCAAAATCTATGGAATAGAGGATTATATGCTTTCTAGCAAATATAGTCACTGTACCTCCTTATTTTTTTGAGTCTTGGACCTCTGGCAAGGTATCTGTGTTTTCTGATACTGCTAAGTCCAGAGTGTCTATGCTTTAACTTCTTCACAATAAACTCTATTTTCTGGAAGTTTATAAACTTGATCTGGGAGACTAATTGCTCTATATAAAGGTTTGCAACCCATCCTGTCTGCCTTTCTCCTGTCATTTTGTACCTTATTAAACTTTTTGTGCCATTTTATGGAGGTTTTTATGAGTAAGAGAAGGAAATCATGGATGTTCAATTCATCATCATTATCCAGAATTCATTACTCAGGCCCAGGTTAGGGACAGGAGTAACTCCATAGCAGTGACTCTCAGCCAAGGACACTTGACAATTTTGAACTCTTTTTTGTTGTATGTATTCTGCTAAATATTCTACAGTGCACGACACAGACCTCCTCCCCCAAGAAGAGAATAATTTAGCCCAAAATTTCTATTGTGTTACAGTTAAGAAAGCCTGTCCTAATGGGAATTTAAAAGGCTGTCTGTAGGGGAAATTAAAAGATGTTAAAGATTTAAAGGATTTGTACATGAAGAGAAAGTCAAATGCTAAAGGGTATAGTAAAGCTTGGAAGTTTTTGTATAAAAAAATAGAAAAAACTCCATTGTGAGCATTTGTTTTAAATATCTTAGTAAATATTTAGACTGACATTTGTGTTCAGTTAAAAATTTTAAGACAAGAAGTTAATAAAAATATCCACATATATTAATTAGGAAAATGAATATACCACGTGCTTCTCAACTCCTTATGGACATTAGAGTCAAGTGCAAAACTTTGAAAAATAAATAGTGTTGCCTATATACTACACAAACAAATTGAATCAGCATCTCTTGGGGACATATCCTAATAGCATTGTTTCTAGAAAAGTCCCCAAATGATTCTAACGCGCAGTCAGGTTTTTCAATCACTGATCTAGAGCAAATATTCAAGTTCTTTTCACAGCCACCTAATGGTTTATTACTGTTTATTTGATGCATTGTGTTCTCCTTTCTGACCTTTCTTACATCATGAGAAAAATTAAACTATTGTATGTGCATTATGATATTGGCATATGGCTCCTTTCTCTTTTGTTAAATAAAAAACAAAGCTATCTCTTTTTAATCTGTCCTTCTTTGTAATGTTTTCTTTTCACTTTCATTAGAAAGTAAAGTTGTGGTCATTTTAAGCAGTAGTTTTTTTTAACTTTATATATCTGTGGTGATTTATTTCCTGTCCTTTTAATAATGCTTACATAATGCCTGCTTAGCAGTGGGTCATCTATCTCAATTTCTTTGACCTTCTATTTGGTTTCCCTCAAAGTGACCATATTCCTTCCTTGCATAGATATTACCTGATTTTTGCCACTACAAATATTGATAACATGAAAAGAACTTTTTAGAGTAAGTTAAAATAATTAATACATTTTCTGACTTTAATAAGATTTTGGAAATCATGAGTTCAATGTCTGTATTAATCATTAATATGATACATAAAGTTGTAATCATTAATATCAGTTTCATTAAGACTAGAGAATAAGAGAAAAATCCAAATTTATAATAATATATAAAAATTTTTAAATGACACAATTGCCACATAATATTTGAAAGTAACAATGTCAATAATAGCTAGCTGAGATTTATTAAAAACTTACTATGCACATGGCATATAACATGAATTAATTGATGTAATCTAAATTAATCTGTTTAACATAATCTATCCATGTAGTAGGTACCATTTGAAGAATGAGGATACAAAGGCATAGAAAGGAATATATTGCCTGAAGACATAAAACTGACATGCAAGGCATAAGGATTTTATCTCAAGAGACAATGTTCTTCATCACTTTCTACTAACTTGGAATTTATAAACGTGCAAATTCATAGAGCAAAGTTACTGAAAAATAGAAAGTCAAAATCAGATACTGTTTTGTAAAAATATTCAGTACTTTATATTTTCCTAATTATTTTATAATTTTGTGTTGGAAAATAATTAACATGATTGATCTTAGATATATTTACAACTGTATAACATCTGTTTGTTTAAAAACAAGTATGTAATGAAATTAATATTTGAATATATCTTCCTGTACATATTTATTTTCATGGATTTTCAACTACAAATGATAAAAATGTACAGATATGGACCGTTTATATTGGTTTATTTGTCTTTAAGACTGCCAAATCACTTTAATGTCAACTGATATATAGTTATTAAGAATCATGTAACTATTTCTTACACTGGCCACTATGAAATGTTCACAATTAAATTTACAATAACATTTCATTCTAAAATTCCAATATTCTTGGGTTTTTTTCCTCATTTGACAAGCTACTGTAGTGGACATTGGATTTATCCAAGATTCAGTGTAAGATAAACATTTCCTAGATCTATGGGATTTAGCAAGTTGCTTAATGTCTCTGAGTTTAAACAACCTAATTCATTGCTGTGCAGAGGAAGACTGCTCCTTATAGCCTCCCCAAGGTTCTATCTATCCCTGTACCAGGCCCTCAATTCCATCATCACCACCAGCTGAGTCATATTTCTAGAACAAAAAGGCCTATAGATTCTATTATTCTCCTTTTAACTCTATTCTGAAAACATTCTTTTTTTATTAGTTGCTCAAGACAATACAAATGATCTTGACATATCATACATTTGATTCAAATAGGGTATGAATTCTCATTTTTCCATGTGTACACATTGCAGGATCACATTGGTTATATAGCCATGTGTGTGTGTGTGTATGTATGTGTATATATATATATATATATATATATATATATATATATATATATATCTCAATACTAGTGTCTGTTGTATTCTGCCAACATTCTTGACAAGGAGGATGCAAAATGCCCAATTCTAAAGGTTCCAAAAGATGGTCTCAAAGCTTGGGAAGAATCATTCTAATGGATATGAAGGTGACATTGGGGTGCCTAAAGAAGCAAGTGATATAGATGCCTTCTTGGCAGTTTCTCTATCTCCATTCTTTCTAGTAAGTAAACAACATAAAGCCTTCTCAAAGGAACCAGATCATCCTACTCAATTTTGTAACATCTCCTTCTTAAATTGGGAGTGTTTAGCTTTACCCCTCAGTGATGTGTTTTTCTTTACCATAAACTCCTCAACACCTATGCTCTGAAACCTTTATAGATTATCTTTTGAGGAGCACAGCACTTTATTTTTCTCAACAATATTTCAATGGCATTAAATATCACATAACCACCAAGAAACCAATCTAAAAGAATTCTTTCAAAAAGGAATAAAAATGAGATTGAAACCGTGGGGTCTAAATTCTTTCCTTTATATCCTAACAATAAACCATTTATAGACTCAAGGTATTGCACCTGGCTAATTTAAAGATTTCATATACATAAATCAGCAAATAGTTTCCCTGGCTTTAGATTCCATGTGATATTCAGACACATATAGTTGAAGTTATACAATCAAACGTCTCCAGATAGAAGGACACCTTAGGAAAACACATGTCTTAGGCCAATTATGCTGTTATAACAAAATGCCTAGACTTGGTAATTTATAAACAACTGAAATTTACATTTTTACAGTATTAAAGGATGAGAAGCCCAAGATTAAGTCTCCATCAAGTGTAATGTCTTTGAGAATTCATTCATTGTAGTTAGTACTCTGTAGGTATCCTAATGAGACATTAGGGATGGAAGGACAAAGGAAGTAGATATTCATTCAAGCTCTTTTATGACATCATGAACTCATTTATGAAGTTAGAGCCACCTAAAGATACTTCCAGTGTTTTACTTAGATAATTTAACTCAAGAGATTATTATGGCCTGTGCACATTTGTTAAGCTATCCAAACTCTTTAAACAAAAATTTTTGCTCCTTCTTAATAAATCTTATAGTAATGATACAAGAATATTTTTATCAAGTTGGTAGTTTATTCTTAAATTCATGTTTTTGCAATTTAATAATCATATTATTGTTGCATTTCTTTGTAGTAAAACATATTGAAGTTAGCATTTTAGAAAGCAAAAGAACTCTTAGCTACTTTTTAAAAAGATGAAGTACTATGAAGTTATCATATTGAGGACTGGATTATACTCTAGGTATTTAATGTATTTGGTTAATCAGTAATTTGCTTAAACAATATTTGCAAAGTTTGGATTATTGCAGATAACTTTAAAATTATAAAATATTATTTAAAATATGTCAGATTTAGATCAAATTAATAGAGAAGTGCTGAATTGCATTGTAGTTTTTATTGAGACATTGTTTTTTATATCTCTATGCAGGATGTTATAATTTGATATATATGCACGATAATCAAATCAAGGTAATAAGTATTTCTAGCTTTTCAAATATTAGCCATTTATTATGGGAATGCATAGTAATGTTAAAGTTTGTAAACAATATTACCACCACCAATTTAAAAAATAGTGGTATATGGTAATTCCAAATCAACCGGAATGTATCTTAAGGAATTTCTTAGTTTCAGTTTTACACAATCCTAGATTTATAATCATCTTACTCATCTAGATTTTATCTATTATTTATGTTTAGAGCTTTGAAATTCATATTGACATTTAGTTGACTGTTTTATAAGTTTTTGAAATAATATGTCTATAACATTTTCAGTCAATTCTCAAAGCTTAAGTCTTCCAGGTTTATCAATGAACCAAAACCCCCAAATAATACTTTTTAATCTGTGAAATAATCACTTTATTGCAATATTTGTACTTCTTTTGTAACTTCTAGTTTGACTAAATCTTCTTCATTTCTTTATCTGAACCTTTTTTTTTTTTTTGGCAATTTAGAAATATTCAGCAGGACCAGATTTTCTACAGACCAAGCTGATGTCTAGGGGGCTAGGGAGTTATATTCTTTTTTGGTTTCTTCTTCTTTTTATTTTCAGATTAGGGATCTAACTCAGGGTGCTTTACCAATGAGTTACATCCTTAGCTCTTTATTTATTATTTATTCATTATTTACTTATTTATGTACCAAGGATTGAACCCAGGGGGACTTAATCATGGAGCCACATCCTGAGCCCCCCCCACCCTTTTTATTTTTTAATTTGAGACAGGGTCTCCTTAATTTGCTGAGGCTTGCTTTGAACTTGGGATCATTGAGCCTAAGGCTCCCAAATCACTGAGATAACAGGAGTACACCCTTGCTCCTAACAAACGGGGTTGCATTCTTAAGAAAATGACTACAAATTGTGGTATGGACAAGACATAAATGTTTGTTCTACAGAAAGTAAGATTTTTAATTTGTGATACTCCTGAAGTCCCTTAAACTTGAGTGAGCACAGTGGTGAAAGTTTGGAGAGCACACCTTTCCTGCTTACTGTCATTTTCTTTTTATAGTGAACATGGCTTTTATTTTGTGTGAGTACTAAATGATGTTTCCAGAAATCTTGGCATTTGAATATTAAAGACGGAAAGACAAAGAACAAATCATTGAAAACTCATATTTTTGCTCTCTCAAATTTTTACCATCTTAATGAAAAAAAACTATCTAAAAGTTAAGAATCAGAGTATCTAAGAGTTCAATATGGAACATTAGGAATTACTTAGAAAGTAAAATGTTGCTTAGTGCTATCAAAGTAGATCAGGAAGGAGGAAAAGAGGAGATAGGATATACTGAAGAGTGCTTTAGTTTAAAAAAATTTTAATATAATGAAAACTGAGCTAATTATTACACCATGGAATGTTTGTTACAAAGCATTCTTTTTTTGTTTTTTGTTTAAACACTTGTGATTGGTATGTGAATTCACAATATTAAATGTTAAATATAAAGACTTCCTTTTAGAAGAGACAGTAATGAAAGTTTATGATTGCAGACTAGAGAATGGATAGAGGGAGATATGGGAAATACTGAAATTCAGAAGGGCCAAGTCCCATACTTTAATTGATATAAGTATATTGTTTGAGACTTCTTTTTTTGTGAGTCTGCCAGAGTATATCTATTGTATGTGGTTACATGAATTTTATTTCTATGACAATTATTAATAATCAACAGTATGCATTAACTTATGCTTATGTTTTATTAGGGTATTATAATTATGCACAATATTGGCATTCATTTTCACAATACTACAAGCATGGAATATAATTTGCAGCACTTTAGTCCCCTTTCCCTTCTCTTCTTCCTCCCCTGTTACACTTCCTTCATTCTATCCATCTTTCCTCTATTTATGTATAATTTTTATTTTTTTTTACTTATATCTTTATAGGTATACATAAAAGTGAAATTCACTGTGGTCTATTCATGTATGTACATAATACAAGTTAGTCAATTTCATTCTACTTTTTCTCTCTTCCTGTTCCTCTTCCCTTCGCCTGCTCCATTGATCTCCCTTCTATTTTTGTCTCTGCTTTTTTGGTCTAGTGTCAGCATATGAAAGAAAACATTGGACTTTGACTTTCTGAGCCTGACTTATTTCATTTAGCATGATATTCTCCAGTTCCACCAATTTACTAGCAAACATCATAATTTCATTCTTATTTATGGCTGAGTAAAACTTCATTGTGGATATATGCCACATTTTATTTTATCCATTCATCTGTTGACAGGCATCTGGACTGGTTCCATCATTTGGCTATTGTGAATGATGTTGCTAAAAACACTGATATGCCTGTATCACAAAACAACCCAATTATAAATGGACAACAGGACTAAACAGGCTCTTCTCATAAGAAGAAACACCTATGGCTAACAAATATATTTAAAATAAATGTTCAAAAACCTTAGCAAAAGGAAATGCATATCAAGGCAACAATGAGATTTCATCTTACTCCAGTACAAATGGCAATTATTAAGCATACAAATAATGATAACTGTTGGTGAGTATGAGGGGAAAAAGCAACACTCATACAATGTTGGTGGGACTGAAATTAGTACAGCCACTTAGGAAAACAATATGGAGAGTGCACAAAAGACTAGGAATAGAACTACCTACCATATGACCCAGTTATTTTTACTAAGTATTTTTTCCAAAAGAACTAAAATTAGTAACTTATTTTTAGCATACTTCTGCTTTTGATTAAATTTTATATGAACATGGATGGTCACCAGCTTATTAGCTTTATTTTTTTAAATTATATTTATTTTTTGAGGGGTGGGTACCAGGGATTGAACTCAAGTGCACTCATCTACCGATCCACATCCCATCCTTATTTTGTATTTTATTGGAAACAAGGTATCACTGAGTTGGTTAGTACCTCCCTTTTTGGTGCACTGGCTTTGAACTTGCAATCCTCCTGCCTCAGCCTCCCAAGCAGCTAGGATTATAGCTGTGTGCCTCCACACCCAGCTCACTAGCTTTATTTTTCCCAAGACTTTTGCTTTAATTTATACAACTTAAGTCAGCTTACACTTATTTTTCCTGTCCTTACACTCTAAGGATTTTTTAAAAATACTTTTTTAGTTGTAGATTGACACAATATATTTATTTATTTATTTTTATGTGGTGCTAAGGATCTATCTCAGTGTCTCAGGCATGAAAGACAAGTGTTTTAGCACTGAACTACAACCCCAACCCGACTCTTAGGATTTTATAACAACAATTTATTCTGAATTACTTATGTTTTAAACTTAAAAAAAAGAAAGGAAGATTCCTATCAGATACACAGCAGTTAAACCCTCCCTGTCTGAATTCCAGCTTTCTGCACTTAAGGAACTGTCAGTGGATATATTCTTTCAAGCCTCATTTCTAATATGGCTGTCAGAACACTAAAGACAAGAATAGGTTTGAAATTAGTGCTTTTCTTATATTTATCATAGTGTATAAATATTCGAGTCCTTTATCTTGAATTGTCTTATGACTTCATAACTATTGCTGTGCTTGCATTATTATTCTTTCCCCTAAAATTTCTAAAGGAAGAACACGTTATAAAGGTCTCATCTCACAAAATGGTAGTGAGCTAGAAGAACAAAAAAATATTGAGATGTGGACAGAGTTAATTAGCTTTAGAACCCTAGTAAACCTCCTTATGTGAGAGCCGTAATTGTAAATACAAGCCTGCTTCAATCCACTCTCTCATTTGAGAGCAATCATAACAAGTACCATCTGCCAAAGGGGAGAGAGAAGGCTGCTTGGAGCAGTTGGTTTGTAGGACAAGCTGCTCATTGTGTCATTGTGTTCTGGCTCTTTGTTTCAAGAAAGTATGTTTGATTTGACAATGAGCTCTTATGTTTTCTTTTAAATATTGTTTACATGGGAGTTAAACATCAAATAAACAATAGGCATTGATGTTAAGAAATTTAGAGCTGATTTCCTTTACATCTTTCTTTCATCTAGAAGAGGATTATACTCTATTGTTCCTATTTGCATTCAAATTACTTGCATATGTTGTGATTAAAGTCTTTGAAGTTTACTGATTACCAATATGAATAAAACAAGTTATCATTTTTAATCTATATAAGCTGCACAGAGAGATAATATGTGTATAAAATGCTTCTAGGCATTGATGATATATACTAAAATTATGGGATATATTTTTCTATTATTAAGGACTCTCTGCCCAGGTGTCAAGGCAGGGTATATACATAATAATAACAACTAACATTTTGGTGTACATTATAATTCAGGTAGCTGCTAATTCAAATTTCTTTCTTTTTTAAAGCATGCAGTAAACTTTATAATTCAATGGCTATACCTGGTTCCAAAACAGGTGCCAATATTGTTATGAGAGTGGAAACTATACTGTTAGTCAAAGTGGTAGAACATTGAATAAAAAGCTAAGATTATTATCATTATCCTTATTGATAAGTAGGTAGCAATAAATAGAGGATAAAAATTGATAAGCTACATGGAGATTCATTTTGTAAAACAAAAACAAAAACAAAACATTATAACAGTTGCTGCAGGACAAGGCCCTTTTCAGATAACAGAGGTTGATAAAGATATAAAAAAGTGTCTATTTGAAGAGGTGGGACTAAAACTCAAATGCCAGTTTGGGTAAGAGAGTAATCAGTCATTATAAGCTTGTGCTAGAATGAAAGTAGAAGTTCAAAGTCAAGGCTATGATTAGAGAAGGGATTTAAGAGAATCATCTGGGTCATACTGAGTTAAGAATAAATGAAGGAGAAAATGAATGATAGACTTGCAAACAGCATGAGAAATTTGGTTATTAAAAGAAAGGAAAGAGGTAGTCAGAAGGATCAGTGGAATCAACTAAATCAATCATCAAAAAATAATGGTTATTGCTCAACTGCTAAGTATACAACATTATTTTCTATTAGCATTGCCTGATAGAGCATTCCATGATAATGTAAATGTTCTGTATTTACAGTCAGTAGCTGTTTGTACCTACTGAGCACTGAAATTATGGCTGGGTGCAACTAAGGAACTGATTTTAAATTTCATTTGATATTAAAGTATATACCCACATGTGATTCATTCATATCTGCTCTTTTGAATAGGAGATCTAGATATTACCAATATAAATGGAGAGAATAATGTTGAATTACTCATATTTTAGGCACTATAAAAATACCTAAGATAATCAACTTATAAAGAGAAAATGTTTATTTTGGTTCACAGTTTAAGGGGTTTCAATACATTTTCAATTGACCTGTTGCTTTGGGTCTGTTGCAGCACACAATGGCGAGCATATGTGGAAGAGTAAAATCACTCATATCATGACCAGGAACAAAAGCAAGAGAAAGAGAACCAACTGCCATAGTCCCATTATTACTGTTTAGATAGGAGGTGTCCCCCAGAAACTCATGTGAGAGCAAATGAAAGATTTACAGGTGAGATAATTGCTTAATGACAACCTTAACCTAACCAGTGCATTAATGGATGGGTTATTGAATGGATTAACTGGGTGGGAATCCTAGGTATATAGGGTGTGGTTGGAGAAGGTGGGTCTCTGGGGCCATGACTTTGGGGTTTATATTTTGTCCCTGGTGGTTGAAGTCTCCCTCTGTTTTCAGATTGCCATGTTCTGAGCTGCATTACTCCTCTCAAGCTTTCTACTATGGTGTTTCACCTCACTTCAGACTCAGAGCAACAGAGTCAGTTCTCTATGGACTGCAACCTCTGAAACCTTAAGCCGCAGATAAATTTTTTTCTCCTCTAAAATTGTTGTTGTAGGGTCGTTGGTCACAACAATAAAAAACACCCTTTCAAAGGTATGTCCCCAACGATCTGAGGATGACCCCCAAGATTCTAACTCTTAATGTTTTCACCACTGCTATTTATTTATTTATTTATTTGCCTATTTGTTTATTTATTTTTTAGTACAGGGAATTAAACCATGGGCTTTACCATTGAGTTTCATCCCTAGTTTTTTTTATTTAATTTACTTATGTATTTTTTAAATTTTGAGGCAGGTCTTGCTAAATTGCTTAGGTCTTGCTAAATTTCTGAGGCTGGCCTTGAACTTGCAATTCTCTTGCCTCACACTCCTGAACTGCTGGGATTACAGGTGTGCCCCACTGTGTCTGGCTATTCCACCCCATTTCAATAGCACCAAGCTGGGGACCTAGCCTTTAATATATAGGTCTATGGTGGACACTATTGAAACAATAACAATCATCTTCTTTTGAAATTGAAAATTAATACAGAGTAAAATCCTTAAGTCTTAAAAGTCTAAATTGTTAAGTTTTAAGAAATGAATAATTCCATAAAACTACCACCCAAAAGTAGACACAGAAATTTTTATCAATCTTTGGATTGATATTTTTTATGTCCCAACAAATTAGTCCCCTTCCTAAGTTTGAGAGCAGCCAATTTTTAGCTTTTTTTTACAAATAGATTCATGTAATATTTTCTCATTCCTGTCTGGATTCTTCCATAAAACATAAAACATGTAATGTTCATGCACACTTGTATACATATGAATATAGTTATACATGTGAACAGAATGAAATAGTTCATTCTGTTTATTGCTGAGTAATTTTCTGTCATATAAATAGATAATAATTTGTTTATATGCTTTCCTATTCATGAACATATGTGTTTGGGACTTGTATTATATTCATATACAGTTTGGAATTTGTATTACATTCATTGCTGATTATCCAGAGGGAGAAATGTATCAGCCATGAATTTCTATTCAAGTTGTGGGCTACCCAGAATGCCCAGGCACATGTGTTTGATTTATCTAGGGGAAGGTTTGGTTTTAGATATAGCTTCCTGCACATGCACACACGTGATCACCATTAAGATCCAATTTAACTTTATCTTCTACCTCCCTTCCTGATAGTCTAGCTTTTTGGTGGCAAAATGACTTGCAGCAACTTAAGCTTCCTATCTTTATAAGCATAATTTCATCAGATAATATAAAATAATAATATTCATAAGTAATATAAATCCAATTCTATAGGGATTAGACAATTTTCCTATTAACACCAAAGGTATTTCCAAAATATTAAAATAATCCAAATTCCATGAACATATTGTGGTGGAAAGTTTGATTGCCATGCAGGTATTGTTTTTGAAGGACAATCTGAAGAAAAGACAAGCCTAGTAGAATATTTATATTCTAATGGTTACTATTCTGGACTTTGGACAAGGGCAGATTTGAAGGTCCAAATATATAATATTGACCAAGTTATTCAGTACCTCTATTTCTTTATATATAAAATTGCAATACTTTTTAGAGCTCAAAACATTGGTAAATGGTAAGAATTAAATGAAACAAGGTATGTAAAATACTTAGCACACAGACTGACATAAAATCTTAATAAATATTAATAATTATTATTATCATTAAACATACTTTATGAAGTTCTTTTATGCATATGGAATTTAAGATTGTGGAGATTTGTTTTTTGTTCTGTATTTGAGGGACTTATGATGTCTGGTGTTTACTAACTTTTCTAAGTTTATATACCCATCAGTTGCAGAACCAGAGCTGGAATCATTCCTTATTTTTCCCTTTCTAATATAACAATATGTAAGCATTCTTGCAAGTCCTGGCCTATTTGTATCCTAATTTCCTCCTTTTTCTCTGAGACACAAAAAAGAATTTTACTTACAAACAGCCAAGTCAAATCACCGTCTTGGAGTGATCCCATTGCCACAGTGAAATAAATTCATGGAATATAGTGTTGGTAATATGGAAACATTTCAGAATTAGGAAAATAATCAGAGTACTTGACTGCTTCCATGTCTGTCCTGGTGTCATCCGCTTCCCCTTTATCCTCCTCCATGCCCTCACCATTAATGCCCCCATTAATTCCTAGTTACTCATATGAACTCTTCCTATTGGAGATTTTATCTTCTGCTCCCTTAGCAACTTATCTAAGAGTCTTCAGTGAAACCAGGCAGGTGTTCCTGACTTGTACATATTAGTAACTACCAGTCACATTGGGATGATTGAAAGGATTTTCAACCCTGTATGGGGTTATCTATACTAGCATTTCCTTCTCTCACCACCACCTTCTCCATTTCACCTCCACTTACAGATAAAGCAGAGTATATGTTTCTATGTCAATGCACTTTTACAGCTCATCGTCAAAAGGGAATGTCAAGGAGAATTGAAGGTAAAAATAGACTAAAGAGAAGAAATATAAAAGAGTAATTGCCATGATTCAAATACACGGAATCCACTTTCTGCTGTTCCACCAGGCTATCACATTTGATATGTGGCTTTTATTCTACTGGGAAATGCTTTATACTGAAAGAAATAGAAAACAGTGTAGAAGATTTGTATTGATACTTAGCAAGAATTTCCCTCTTGGTGGCAATAGCCTCTTTTCTCCCAAAGTTCCCTGATGGTGGTTTCCTAAAAGGGAGGTAAGTATATCCTCCTACCAAGCTGAGAAGAAGGAAAATATGTGAAAGAACTTGAGCAGACAACACATTTGTTGAAATGTGAAAGGGTGTAGGGACAGGGAACATGGGCAGGCAGGAAGTAGTTCAAGAGAAAATAAAGAGAAATAAGGTGTTAACAGATGAGTTTGAAGAAAATCAGGGAAAAGAAGAAGGTCATGGCAGAAAGCAAAGAGAAAGGCAGAGAGCCAAAAGGAACATTTGACAGCAAACAACAAACCAGCAAGTAGAACCTAGAAAAACAAGACCTATTCATGATAGTAACAAGGATAGCAGTGATACTTGCAGTGGAAATCTGTTTGATACTTCAGTGTGCCCTATGACATTAACTGAAGGAGCAATCAATCAAGACCAAATGTGTCAAGTAAATCCATTGGTATAGACCTGACTTCCCAGATTAGCAAACTTTCATAATTATTTAGATAGGAGGAAATGGAAATTTGGCTTATATTTTTAACATTTACCTAAGAGTATCTGTAAGTAGTTTATGTATTCAGTTTAACTGGTTATCACATCTGGTAATAATGTTGAGCATACCGTGCTGATTGAGCTGTTTTTAGATCATCCTTTGACTTTGAGGTATGAATTTGAAAATCTTAACCCAGAAAACTGAAAATTGAAACATTTGAATTGGGCTATATTGTCCTAACATTTTTTTATTACACTTTCATGTTTTATTGATGCAGTTGGAAAAATCCTTATCTTAATTTCTAACCAGCCTATTATTGCTATACTATGGAAGATCACTAGGCTGATTGTGTCCTGGAAAGAGAATCTGCTTGTTTTTACAGTAAAATGATACAATTTGGAAACACTGTCCAGAAGACAGAGTTTAGAGCAGTGTGGGAAGCATCACTGGGGAATTATTATTTCCAGGTTTCTGCTCATTTAAAAAAAAAGTTTTCATTCTGTTTAAAAACGTTTAACACATGTATTAGGTATATGTGTATGTTTGGTAATAAATACTGTTTTCAGTATTACCATTTACATTAAGCATATACTATTATACTTTGAGTATTTAGTATTAATGATAAAATGTGGTCTCAATAGTGTCTCAATAGTGTAAGGTGAGTTTCATGTTAGGATGTAAGGAATTATTGTAAATCACTTAATTTGAAAATTTGCCTGAATTATGAGGTAGAATTCAATATTGGGAAACTTGAGAGTGATCTTATTAAAGGTCTGATGGCAGAGTTCAAGGAATGGTGGTCATGAGTTCTACCCAGCAGAATGTATTCTTTTAGAAGGAAGTATAGCCAAAGAAAGAATGTTTTGTGTCCATGGAGGAAAGATACTTGATAAACTATGGAAAATACAATAATGAAGAGTCATTTGAAGGACTTTAGAAAATGAAAGACTTGTATACTGTTTATATTTTTATTTTATTTTAGAAAATAAGTTTTTTGTGGTTTGTTTTCTTTTCAAGTACAGATTTTTCCTCTATAAATTATAGAATTCAAAAGAAATCTCAGATTCCTGATTAAGATTTTTTTCCCAAGAGTTTTCCCTGTTGTTCTTAAAAACTACAAATAAATAAAATGAAATAAAGAAAAAAAGAATGCTGTTCTAAATAAGAAACAAAAGACTTAAATAACAATATCATAGTTCTTTTATAAAACTTATTTTTTTCTCAAGTAGTTTTAATAAAAATATAACCTCTTCTACCTTTTACTTACAGGAGAGATTGTAAAAATGTGTGCAATTTCTAATACTTTACAATTGACACATTAGTATATCTTGAGTGAACTGCCTACAATAAGCCACCTCATTTTGAGTTTTATGATTTTCATGTAGAGTGTTTTTTTTTCTTTTTTCTGAAGACACCATGGTATAACTATTTAGCATAACACACACAATGTATACAATATTTAATAGAAATCCATGTCTTTATTTGGTAGAACTGTACCTCTTCCTTATATCACAGGTTTATTGTGTGAGTCAAATGTACATTCAAATGTCAAGGGCAGAAAATTAATATCTGTTTTTAAGTCAGAAAATATATATTTAAAAGTCATAGCCATGACATATTGACTATATTTGGTGGAAATATTACTCAAAGTTGGGGTAAACTTAAGGACTAAAACATGTTTGGAGGTCACTTTGGATTATCAACTTCTAAAAATTAATGAGTGATTGTAACCAGAGAACTGAAGTGTACACACAGAATTTTTCTGTAACTGTGAAAATGGCAGTGATGGGTATGAAGAGGACTGTGGTTCACCTGGAAATTTAGTAATAAGATCAGCCCCTACTTCATGCCCCACCCAACATGTTGGGAGAGCTGACCATACTATAGTAGGATAGATTTATGAAAACATGTTGTCAAAACTGAATTTAAAAATCCATTCTATATGCATAAATGCCCTAGTCAATTGAAGTCAGAAAGCCAGAAATCAGCGAGCAGCAACTAAACAGTAGTTATAAAGACTAGACAGAAGAGTTACCATTGAGCTTAATTCCAAGTTACTAATAGCATAGTCCATTTAAGAGTCTGAAGTGAGAATTATTCTCACTGTTGCTGATGGTTTCATTAATACCATAAAAATTGTGTGGAGGGACAAAGGATTAGAAAGAAATGCAATGTGCTCTTTTTTCTTTGTCTATATTTTCACTGGCTAGTAAATGATTAGTTAGTTGATCTTATTCAACTTCATATCAGGGTACATACAATTATGTGTTACAATATAGAGGTAAATTATAAGTTTGGAAATAAATGAATAACTCTGTTGGAATTAGAGTATAAAGAAAGACATGAAATATTTAGAGTATATCATAGGCACTTTACAAAACATGTACAATTATAGCAATTGAGCTCAATGTAGCCTAATGTGATAAAGCCATTTGCAGAGGACAAGTGAAAAATATTCAGTGATTCTTTTTTGAGTCAAGAAGTTTTTTTGATAATCTCAAAGAATGGACATCTATGCCCCAAAACACTCATGTATAGTTACTCAATCCTTTACCCATATTCAATCTTGGGTAATTAAGGACTATTAGAAGTTTGTATTCGATTTCATGATGGCTTTTTCTTTATTTTCTAATATAGGGTATCAGACTAATTCAGTCTGTCTTTTATAGTCTTAGTTTACTCTTATGTTCCTGGGTAACTGATATCCAGATTTTATAGAGAAATTTCTTTTCCTTTAAGTTGATATATTATACAAATTTGTTGTATCTATTAAAGGCCATCTGAGTAAGACCTAGATGCATGTTTGATGGAATAATGAGATTGTAATCTAGAAAAATTCACATGTCAAAAAATCATCAAAATTGTTATATAGTATGTGGGTTTAGGTGTCAACAATATTTATTATTTATAAACTGCCATATCTTTCTTCCCTAATGCTGAGAGCATGTAGTACCCAAGAGTGAAAATTTGAATCTATGGTTCCTAAAATATTACAAATGTTTAATATTGTAAGAATTATAATGAATGTTCATAAAAGTCATTGAAGTAGTAATTCACCTGTTTTTTTATACCCGAAGTGAATTTCCAAGCATAGTCATGGGTGCATGTATTTTTATATTGTGGCTTTAATTTTGAAATTAAGCACACCCTATTTATTTCCAGTATCCTGAGAGATACTTTGTGATAATGATATTTTTCACTAAAACATTTAGTATATGTTTTTAGAAATATAAATCCACAGTTATTACACATACATGTGCCAACCAATTAAATTTTGCTATTAACATAATTTTCCCATTTGATGTTCTTAGTCAATGAAACTTCATGGATGAAATTGTTCTGTATGTTTATTACAAGAATGATGTCTTCCACCATATCATTAATTCTCAGATGTGAAGCCCTAGATATAGCTACTATAAACTGAATAAAATGTGGGGTTCTTGCTGGTTAGTTCATTGTGGCTTCACTTTAATCAGTCTTTTCTAGTTTGTTAAAAAAATTTCATAATAATGCTTGAAAAATTGTGAACAAGTTTTAGAGAACACTCCTCCACAGTGGTTCTAGAAAATTTAAGGAATATATAGCACACACAGATCTTGGTAATTAAAGATTAAATATCACATGCATGCATGTAATATTTACTATACCTGGGAAAGTTATTCAACAATTATAGAAAATGTAACTGGAAGCAATTATGGTCTAAGATCTATTATTACTCTATTATTACTCAGGAGATTCAAGGGAATGGAAGGAGTAGCCACCAATTTGGAATCTGAGAGCTTAGCACTGATTAACTAAGAGTGCCTTCACTAGAGATGTATCACCTCTCCTCTGCGTCCGGGAAAAACGTGGAATGCAATTACCAAAGTAGTTTTTAATGTGAATGCTGTCTTCTGTGTGTTTTGTGCAAATCTTTTGTTGTACATGAAAAACTATAAAATAGTTCTTTATATTTAAATAGCATAAGAGGTAAATTTGGAGTAATTTCAGAAGTGAGCATAATAATATTTGTTAAATAACCACACAGTAAGGACAACACAAGGCTGTCATCAGCAGAATATACTACCTGCAAAGGAAAGGTGCAGATAAGTAATGGAAGGGAAACACTTCTCGATAGAGGATAAGTTGACTCTGATCACAAAGGATGGGCAGGGTTTGCCCCAAAAGAACGTAAAATAAAACCTTAGGGATGGAGGAAGAAACATTGAGTTGAGCTGGCAATGGTGTGTCTAGCAGACCTATGGGGAATATAACTAGGAGAGCCATAATTAGTGGGTGATGAGAGTAGAAAAACAGACTGTGATCAAACCAAGTAGGAACATAAATACCAGGAAACAAAGTCTGGAGTTTATCCTTATAGGTAATGATTCCTGAGAGAGCCATCAGCATAGTGAGTAGTGACAAGAATAATTGAACTTAAGAATTTGAGGGAACACTTTAACTTAATAAATGTATCAGCTGTATCATTTACCATAATGGATAGAATAATATGATTTATTTTAGTGCTAATAGTAACACAGGAGGCCAGTGTTCTAATGAAAATGATTTGGTTAATGAATTAACTTGTAAATGTACTGGGCAAGATATCTAATGCTACAGGTCCCAGGCTTCGTGTACTGCCAGTACTCCAGGAGTAAAATATAATAACAGAACTTGTCAAGGATGAAGCAATACAAGTGTCATTAAACCCAAGAGACAAGAAGATCACTTAGCTTTCACTTACCCAGGAATATATACTTACATTTTTTTCTCAGGAAAATCTAAAAGTCTGTTAATGAATTTCTACTGAAAAATGAATACATTACGCATATGTACAGCATGATTCAGGTGCCCACATCATAAAGAAAAAGGAATCGTACTTGTGTTGATTGGTCTCTTAAGAGGTGTATGGGGGGAACACCCCTCTCCTAATCACTGAATTAAGTGGAATTTGCTAGCATTGGTTTAATCAGTACCCTGTAATCAAATCAGGCATGAAATCAAGTTTTGATTATATATTATTCTCCCTATTACTAACAAATTGGAAAATCATTGGAAACACCCCTACATATGAGGGAGGATGGCTAAGAATTGGCAAAGCAAATAGTTTATTTAGTAAAACAGAGAAATACAATTAGATCTCACCATATTTTCAGAGCGCTTCAGCCTTTATTTTTGAGCTATCCTGGGAAACTTAGATTCCCAACATCTTGTACCTGATCTTAAGCTATTGTGAAGGGTTGTAGCTTGAATATAGATAGGGAAAACTACTTGTTTCTTCTGTCTCCTCTAAAAAGTCTTAAAAACGTGGATATAGCTTTAAAAACAAAATACAAAGGCTTTCTAGTTTTCTATCAATATTCCTACTTAATCATTCCATTAAAGGTGATTATACAAAGCAAAAAGTAAACTTTATTCTAAAATATTTGCTTTCCTATAGGTAAAGATATAATGAAGGCTATGACTTACATTTTCACACTAAAATATTTTTGTTGCTATTGTTTTTGCTGTTTTGGGTTCCAAGTATTGAACCCAGGAGAGCTTAACCACTGAACCATATCTCCAGCCTTTTTTGTTTTTTATTTTGAGAGAGGGTCTTACTGAGTTTTTAGGGTCTTCTAAGTTGCTGAGGCTGGCCTCCAGCTTGAGATTCTCCTGCCTCAGCCTTCCATGTCTCTGGATAAACAGGTGTGTGCCACCTTGCCCAGCTACATTTTCACATTAAATTCTAACAACCCTCATAGTGAAGGTATGTTACATTGCATAGATAATAAGAAATGAGTTCAATATCTTTCATCATACAACTTACTAAATAGTAAATGTGAAACTGAGATGAGGTCAATTACATACAACTAATTTTTCATATTTCCATTAAAAAATAATATTTACATTCTAAGGTATATACATTTTTCCATTTCAGGATATTAGCAAGCAAGAAGCCAGTGATGGAAAAATGTGCCCTTGCAGGCCAACAGAGGCATAATAAGAGAAATCTTTTCAAACCAGGAAATGACATAAAGATTTGTATTAGATCTCAAGTCATTCACAGATTGCCTATTGAATGTGCATCAACTCAACAATGTACAACTGAAATTACTCAGCATATCTAATTACAGTCATATGCCGTATAATGATATATAGGCCAACTCTGGGTTGTGTTCATGATGGAGATTCTCTAGGATTATAATGGGACTGAAATATTCATATTACCCATTTTGAAGTTTTAATTAGCATCTAGTGATGAACTTTTGAAAATTGATGCACAACTTGGAATTGTGGATCAGTGCCTTCACATATTGCCCCACTGACAAATCTTTGGGTGAAATAATACACTTGGATCTATCTTATTTTCTTCTGGTATACTTTCTGTTATTAAAAGAGAGAACTCTGCAAGCCTTGCACAGTCTTATACCAACACTTCAGTTACATTCTTTCTTTCTGTCACATAAAGCTAGGACTGCTGAACTATAGTCTCTTCTATATACAGAAAGTCTCCCGAAGTATATCATGACATCAAATTTAAAGTCATTTTCAAGAAGATGAAAGTGTCTTCAGGGTGGCAGTATTGATAAACAAGCTACTCTTGCAGAGATAATAGTATTTTTATTTAAAAAATGAAAAGCAACAAATTCACATATTTGGATATGGTGCACACCTCCCTCTCTGCACAAAACTTTCAAAAGACTCTGCAGGATCCTTTGCTTCATGGACTCTGCACTAGTAGGCCTATTTACCCCTACTGTGGCAAACATATGTCTCTAATGCTCACATACAGTTTAAGTCTTTGTCAGGCATCAATTGCAGCAAACGTCTGGTTTTCTGTATTTGATTATACCTTTTGTTCAAGATTTTCCTCAAAGACTTTAAATCTGAGGCTCTCAAGGACTAACAAAGGAAAGGACAAGTGGGAAGTGAGATGTGCACGTGCCTCACATTCTCAGAATCTGACTAGAAAACCAACACATGGCTCATAGTATCAGGGATCACTGGGTTTTCTATCCTTTGAACATACTCCAATATATTTGGAGTAAAATAACCCTCTGTTTGGTTACTTAACATGAACACATTACACATTACAAACTTTCCATTTTTTTTTGTAGACAAGTATTGAGATTTTTCTTTATCTCAGTACAAACTGTGCACAGAATAATGAGTATATGCATAAATTCTTAGGGTTTTGGCTGTAGCACCCCACTGGATCTTTATGTAACATCAATATAAAGTGGCTCATGATATTAAGTGGCTAAAAGCTCTGCTTTGACAAAGACAAGATTCCTGTTGCTATTGGTTACACAATATTTTTCATCCATTTAAATCATACACTCTTCTCACAGGCTAATTGTTTTGTATCCATTCTATTTTAGACCTTGATCTCTAGAAAATAAAACCTGAGGCAAGGAGTATTGCTAGTCCTTGACTGAGAAGGTAAAGTTCCAGAGCAAAAATGAGAGAAAATGGAGGTACAGTGGCAAAGGATGGAGAGAAAGGCAAACTCATTAGCGACTGGGACAATAAAGCCGGGTGTTGAGCAGGCAGGACAAATCTGCAATGCAGGACAGATCTCAGCAACATAGTATAGTCAAGGGGACTTAGGAAAAGGAGAGGTTTTTTTTTTTTTTTTTTTGGTCCAACTCTCGGTAGGGCTCTTTCTCAATGGTCAATGTTTCCACATGGGAGAAAAAAATATATATTTTGACATTTTGTTTTACCCTTTATTCACATTCTTCAAAAGTCACATCACAAGCCCTTTGATGGAAAATTCATTCTTTTAGGAAGGGTGGTCAAAATCAAGAAGTAAGGTGATATGGCATGTTGTTATGAGCATATAGAGATGGCCAGACCAAAAGATCTCAGCCCTGTTAGGCAAACAGCAAGTAAACTCTGGCAGTAAAACCAGATGGGTCCATCCTGAGCTCAGTGGAAGCCACAGCAGAATATGTGGCTGAGGATCTGGGAAATAATGGTCCTAAGTGATTGAGAGAAGGCATAGGAGACATATTTAGTATTCAACAACTCTATAGGACAGGTTTATTTTCTTCTATCTCTTAGAGTTCTTTAATGTACCCATTAGGAAGGAGATACATACTTACTGATGATCATTATCAAAATCTACAATTTCACAATGAAAAATTAAATTAATACTCTATGTGACTTACACATCGATTATTAAATATTTTATATGAATGACAAATAACTTGAGGTTAAAAACAAAATAGCCAATATTGTTTGTTGAAGGCCTAATATTGGGGGGAATTGGTCTAACTTCTGTGGATAGAAAACTGATTTTTTAAGATTAAAATCTCACACTTCAAAGATTCACAGTGAGGCTGGAGATAACTAAAAGTACATAAAAAGTATATGATCTCACTAAGCAGAAGAAACCTCAGGATATTATTGGAATATAGATGTGAAACAGTCACATAATGCTTGACGGTATCAGAAGATTCCTTTAGGAGATTGTAGTTTATAGTCTCAACGATAAAGTAAACAGGAGGATGAAGTAGATACACTCATTAAAGATATGACTTCAAATTGTTCAAACAATTGAAAGAATGTTAGTTTATGATTCCTCATGAGATCAGCAACATGATTTAATTGAGGGAGTGGTAAGATTGAGGTTGAAAAAGAAAGAAGAGTACATGTGTGTATGAGAAAAGAAGGTAGGAACAAGAGAGAAAAGGAGGAAGAGGAGCAGGGGCAAGGGAGAAAAAGGGGAAAGGAGAATAAGAAGAGAGCAAATTTCATTGCAGAAGTATAACGAAGGTCAAGTAGTTTCTTTGACCTTCAGCAGTCATCTCCTTCCTGACCATTTCAAGCCCTTGTCTTCCACACTATTGCAACAACTGTGCCTTATGCATAATGTTTTCAGCATATTTGTTAACTGAGTGGTATGCAGGAATTTGTCAATAAAGTGAATCGATTCTATCAAGAGTTGAGTTTTAAGTTGAATGTGTCATTGTCTATATCTCTTAAGTGTAAATAGAATACCTACACATAGTATATAAATGTTAGAATAGCCTGATGTGAGCAGTCCATAATAAGCAGAAAAGCATTTAATTCCTTTCTCAATGATGATGCTTATTTTTATTTAGGAAGCCAGAAGTCAAACTGGTACCAATGCTGAAATTTCTGCATACTGATCAGTGACATCTGACAAATAAACTTTTGTGATATACAAGGACATATATTTTAGACAAACTAAATAACTTCAATTATTCTTTAATTAGTATTAAGGCTTTATTAAAAATCATGATAATTCACAATAATGGACTAAAATCAGATACAAACACTGAGGTGCAAGAAATTTTATAATATATTAACTTTTATTGATAATTATTTTTTCTGACCTTTTCCAGGATCATTCACCATTTCATTCAGAAGTGATATGAAAGATGTGATTTTAATTAATAAATGAATTTGCATAACCCACTCATTGTTATGTATGGAAATGTTGCTCTGGAAAAATATTTTTTTTAGAATATAAAAGACAGTAAATGAAGTTAAATTATCTGTATTTTTTTAACAAAACAGCAAATTTCATTATTCATAGTCTTATCTGTGTTATCATTTTGTTTAATAATCTTCAATTTATATCCCAGTTGTATGTATATATTCTCTTAGACAGTTTCAGCACAACTATCATGGTGGAGATTTTACATTGTCTTTGATGCATAGTCTGTGAAATAATTTGTTTTCATACAATTATGGTTATTGATTTAGGCCTTTATGAATTCTTTGAAAACTTAGTGAGTTCATGTCACCCTCTTCTTTGAAATACTTCAGCAGATTAATGATAAACAAAAGAAAAAATTCATAGATAAATGAAAGGTATGAGCTTTGATAACTAGCATAATTCTAACCTAAAATAGTGTGGCTACTCCAAGGACTCCTCTCCATGTGTCCTTTCCATTGACTTGGCACTCATCCTGTCTTACTGGTGTTCTTTCAGTAACTCAAAGTCTCAGGGTACTTCCCATTTCAAGCAAGTGCTACTTGCATTTCTTCCAATACTTTCACTCCCACTCTTCTCTTGGTATCATTCCTCAGCTATGTTTTTCCTGTCCCACTTATTCAGCAAATAATTATGAGCTAACACTAGATGCCAGACATCTTCATTGTCCTACTAATATAGCAGGAAATGCAGAAGAAAAAAATATCCAGGCCTTAGAGCTTATGTTCCAATGTGATAGAAATAATAAATCAAATATAAGGCTAATAAATAGAATGCCAAGAAGTGAAAAGTATAGAGAAAAAATAAATAGCAAGTTAGAAAATAGAGTGAAAAGCAGGTGCAGTTTTAAATGACTGTTTAAAGAAGGTTTCTTAGGTTACACTTCTTAGGTTATACTTGAGCAAAAATCTAAATCACAGGGGTGAGTCATGCCAATATCTAGAATAAAATGGTCAAAGAGAAAAACATGGCAAAAGCTCTGATGGAAGAGCCAGCATTTCTGTTTTCAAAGATCAGCAGTGAGGACAGTATAGCTGTGGCCCTGTGAAGCAGGAACAGAGCCCAAAATGGTATAGACAAAAGGAAAGTGGGACCACATTTAGTAGGTTTTATTGACCAGGTGTGATATTTTGTACTTTATTATAACTACAATTAAAATCTATTGAATATTTTGAATAAAGAAATAGAATTGTCTGAATTAACTTTAAGAAGAATAGATCTAGCTATTCAACAATAGATTCTAGAAATTGTAGTAGTTGTACTTTGCCAAGAAACAATTAACACCAGACTCTCAACACGGTGGAGGGCAAAAAAAGCTTATGATGTTGAGATGGCATACAAAAGGTGATTATCATAAGAAATCATGAAATCAAAGCCATTAAGGACATGTATTAACATGAGGGGAGTTGATATGATAGTCCCTGCTGCTCTCTCTGTTTTATTAAAAAAAAAAAAAAAAAAAAAAAAGTAGTATTAGAGGAAACGGACTTGGAAGAGGGAAGTTGGAGATGAAAGAGAAGAAAAATTTTAGCAGAAGCTTGAATGTGGTGACATTATTGGTAATGTCTAGGATATGGATATAGGAGTTGGTAGGTAAGAAAAGGCACAGAGTGAGATCACGAGAGGTGAGGAAGTGAAGGAACTGAGAGGCCAAAGTAACCATAAGACAGAAATAGTCATGATGAAAAAGAGAGAACAAAAAATATAATGTTTTGAACAACTAATAATAATAATGATAATAAAACTAAAAAATAAATATTAAAAAATATGATGTCTTTAGTGAAAAAAAGCCCAATAGGGAGGGCAGTGAATGGCTGCAATGAGCAGACTATTGGAACCATGTTTGATATGTGTTTTAGAGAAGCTGAATTGTTGTAGGATTAGGGAAAAGCCCTCATCTAGAAACAATCATAACAAGCAAAGCTGGATACACAGGTGATTGTGGTAGGGTATGTCAGAATTAGGAATCATGCAGAACTCATGATGTTCCCTCCCTTCAAACATAACAGGGCCTCAGTAATTATTTCATGGAAGAATGATAAAGAATTAAAATGAATTCAGGTGAAAAAGAAGGATCTTGAGCCTAATAAAATTAAAATACTTTAAAAATATTAGTTAAATTTTTGTTTTTACTGAAGAAAATATTTGGACTAGATTTCTATGTGTGATAATTGACTCAAAATAGCACTATTTAAAGTATTATTGTTAATTTCAGTTATTCAAAGATACAGGTTATTTTACAAAGCATTAAGAATAACATTGGATACTAGTTATCTTGAAAATTTACAAAACATTGTATTTTTGACCTATTTGGTATATTTAAATGTATCTACACATTGTCTGTTTTTTTTCCTTCAAATTTCTTCAAATAATTACACTTATATTATAAATATCATGACATTTTTAAAAAATATTCTTATTGATAATGTCTCTTATAAACATTGAAAAGACGACTATTGCTCTAAAGTAACCATATTTTGTATTTTGTCCCTGACATTTTTATTTTCATCTACTAAATTTCTCTTACAAGTCTATAAGTTTTCACACCAAAATTACATAAGTTTATCTTTTGTATTTTTCTAAATATTCTTGAGTTCATTTAGAAAAATAATATCAATAAAAATTCCTTCATCCCGATTTTGAATAAAAAATAGTATAAAATGGATTTTAATATAAATTATCTGGAGCTTTCAAATATATTGAATGATAATCTCCTCTGAAGGACATTTGCTTCTAAGAATAGAATTTTGCTGATGTTTATGGAACTTGGAATGTGGCTAAATGAACAAATACAAAAATAAATTGAAGAATTATGAACTTGAGTTCTAGAACCTACAGAGAGAAAAGTTGGTAAAAAGATGTTTGAGAAAGTTATAAGGAGATTATTGAGTTATACTCTAGATAGTTTTTCATAAAGGAATGAAAAAATATTTGGAGATATTTTATAGATAATAAGAAGCATTTGAAAGTCTAAAAGTTATATATTCCTCTAGCAAAAGTAATAGATAGAAACAATGTGAAAGACATAAAGTATTGTACAATTTAACAAAGCCAATGGGAAAATGTATTGAGTACCTCTGCCTATTCTTAAATCACAAAATCAATTAAGATTTACCTCTGTCTGGCAAGGTCTTCAGAAGTTAAATTTAAGTACATTAACACTACAGAATTATTATTTGTGCATCTAAAATATATTGAAAATAAAACATTTTTGTGGGTAATACAAAAAATATATTCCAATGCTAAATTTCTAGGCATTATCATCATTTGCAACTATTAATTATCAAGTATGTGCATAACACTGTGCTGGGTTCCTGGGTATACACCTTTATTTTGTTGATTTCATGTTGTATATTGCAATTTACAATAATCATTTCAACCCTTCTTGAAGGGAAATATTTAAACAATCTTGTTTTTTTTACTTCATATAATGTTGAAATATGTTATTATTTAATTTATTTTTATTATATAAAATAAATTTATTCTGACACTTAAATACAGTGTCACTCATACTGTTTGGCAGTCTTCATAAAACAATATGCATTCAGCAGATAAAAGAGAAGTAAAGAAAGAATTTACAAGCTTTCTAAAAATATTTTCAGAGGTTGTTTTTTGAGCCCAATCAAATAATTAAGGTGATATGGGTGAATCAAGAAACAGGTCAAGATGACTATGAAAGAACTTACTTAAAAATGCATGTAGTATCAGCAGTCTTAATATTACAATATCATACTGGAATGACTAAATTTTTATTTATTTCATCATTTGGAGGATAAAAAGAATCCTATGTATATGTTATGGCAAAGATTGTGTGATGCATGAAAAATGATTAGTTTTTCACTGCTGAAATAATGTGATAATGGCATAGAAAAAAAAAGTTACATTATTTGCCACTCAAGAGTTCCTCCTTCCTGTCATTGGTGTGTGAACATGCATGTGTGTGCCATTGTACATGTCAATACATGGAAAACATTAATAAAAGCAACAGCAACAAAGAAAGGGTATGTAAAATATGAAAGAGATGAAATTAGGTCTAAAAATGATGAGTAAGAAATAAAAATATAGTCCAAAAGTGTGAGAAGTTTTTTCTTTTTGCATTAGGTAATATTTTGGAAAACTTTTCCTGTCAATTAAAATGTCTATTTTTAGTACAATAGCACAAGCTGAACACCATTAAGGAATAATAACAATTAAACATAAAAATAGGCAATATTAGCCACTTCTAGCCTGAGGAAAATTACATTTCCCCATTTTCTCTCTTGACTTGTGGATCTCATTATATTTGTGTTGAGGGATTTTTTTTCTTTGTTTTTGGTTGCTTGTTTTGGTACTGGGTGTTGAACCCAGGGTAATTTATTACTGAGTTTCATCCCAAGCCCTTTTTATTTTTGATTGATTGGTTGATTTTAACACAAGGTCTTGATAAGTTTCTTAGGGGCTTGCTGCATTGCTGAGGCTGTCTTGAACTTGTGATCCTCTTGTCTCAGCTACCTGAGCCATTGGGATCACAGGTGAGCACCACCATGCCCTGCCAGTCTTAGCCCTTTTAATTTTTGAGATAGTTCTTACAAATTTTCCCAGGCTGGCCTTGAACTTTTGATCCCCACAGCACCAGTCTCTGGGATTACTGGTATGCCCTACCATACCCTGCTGTGTTGAGGGTATTTATGTATTATTTTGCTAAATCACAGTGGTGGACATGAAATAAATACTAAAACCCATTTCACTCCAAGTTATCTTTTTAATTTAACCACTCATAATAAGTGATGTGGTTAATTTGTTCATTTGCTTTTATTTCATTTGAACTCTGTACAGCTTGTTCTTTTTATCTTCTTTTGATAAAACCTACTTAGTAAGTATTTGTTGTGAGATTTTTAGAAAGCATAATTTCTTACTTTAGAGTAAGATACAGTGTTATTCAGGTGATCATATATCATGTCAATACCCTTAGGTAGTTGGAGGTCATGACAGCTTAAATTCCACCATTGATAAATTTTGAGAATGCTATTAATTAAAAATTCCCTTATCAACTATACTAGTTCACTAAAAGAATCTTCAGACATCTATCATATGCCATTGCATTTTTATAAACAAATACAGCATCCATCCACAGTCGCCTATGAATACTGAATATAGTTGCTTAGGGTTTGGCACAACTTCTTTTAAAAATATTCCAAATCCAGGTCAGTGTTTCTTCTCATCAATCACCCACTTACTCTAATAATGGCATGTGTAAATGTGCTGACAATGTATTGTCTCCTCAGAATATGCCTTAACATGCTTATATGTGAGTGTTTTTTAACATGATTTACTGTTCAAAAGAAAAAAATGGAAATATTCATTGATACATACAGAAGGCATGTCATTATTTATGATATCCATTACCAAAGAATATATGGACATCTCAACTGACTACTTTGGGACTTATCCTCTTAGACAATTTGCACATATTCAGACCTATTACCCTGAAGTAAGATGGTGAAATGCTTTCAATCAGATTGGATTCTGCATCACTATACATTTTAAGACTCTTCATTATGGTAAATTTTGAGTGTGCCTCTGCTGCAATATCACAGACAAAAGTTACATTAAACAAATGCAGCTTTTCCTATAGAAGACTAGAAAATATATGTACACAAAATGCCATAAAATTTTAGAAATCTTCTAGGTCCCCAAAGTGAATACACTAGTTAGAAAAATAAGCTATTATGCAATGAAGCACCATAAAATGAATGTTTTGTTGTTTCCAGATTGAAGAATGGCATTTTATTAGGTCTTATGAAGGACATTAAGAATAATTGAAATTTATACATTTATGGGACATACAAGGCAAATATATATTAAGCTGTAGACATGAAATATACCAAATTCCTGTAGAAGAAACTACTCAAAATCTGAATAAGACATAGGGTTAATCATATGTCCCAGAATCCAGTTATCATTTAATACAAGTGCACCAACCAGGGGTTTTCAAATAGGAATTTTAAGATTTGGAGAAGATAGTGTGACAGGAGTGGAGAGATGATTTCTGTCTACAGCAAAGGTTTACATAAAAGCCACGAAAACATATTCAAAATGGATCAGTGAGAAAAACACAATCACTTTAGTGAGTCCAGAATGGAACTTATGCACAGATAGTACTGAGAGATAAGTGTAAGTAAATGAGAGAGGGTCATAGAAAACAGGTGGCATACTCTGGAAAGACACACTAAAGAGATTGAGTTTGAAAATAATGGCAAAACATGCCATTTTTTAATAAAGAATAAAATAAATTTTTACCAGATCTGCAGAGTTTGCAAAACTGCTGTGCTGTTGTAGAGTGTTCAGTTAGACCCTCCTGTAATTGATACCCAGTAAGCTTGGGTGATCAGGGATGCAGTGTGTTCCCTAATTATCAAAGAACTACTCTTCCCTATCTGGAGTGGTAGTTTGGGCATTTCCAAAAATACCAATGCTTAAATTTTGAAAAAATCATGAAAAAATTTCTTGAATTGATATTGATCAATTTTAAGGGGTTTTAAATTATGTTCCACTTCATATTTGTGTCTAATTTAAAGAGTTTATGGAGTCAAGAGCATTTTTTAGCTCAATATCATCTTGAGGAAACAAAATTAGGAATAGGATTTGGACAGAGAAATACATTAATGGGAACTGAATTTCAGTATAATTGATTATTTCAAAATAATTATTCCTTAATATAAATCAGAAAGGATTTTTTTTATATTCTTGCTCATCCATCTCAATACAGCTATAAAATCTTCTATGACACTTTCATATTTGACAATTATGCTTGATGTAGAGTTTAATAAAATAATTGATGACTGTTTCTGCATTATTACAAATGCCGCCCCGCCAACACACACCAATAGATAATGCAGTTTTCTTGTTTTCTCTATATAGTTAAATTTCCTTGACTAATGGAATTACACCCTCCACCTTCCTTACTGGATCCTACTCTCTCTGGACAAAGTGGCTCCATGAAATGCCTTCTTTCAATATATCTGAAAGATCTGCTCCTCTCATTTATATCTTCACTGAGAGGATTTAGAATGGATAGATCTAAAAGAACCCATGGTTCCTTTCTTTAGTTTATGACTACTTATTTTTCTTTATTGAACTGTATCTTTTTTTTTTTCTGGCTCTTCCACTAGAATGTAAGCTTTGCGAAGGTCCAAAGTAGATACTTAATTAAACTTTAATACTTGTTGAATAAATGCAAAAAAATCAACAAGCATTATGGTCATTATAATCATATTAATTGTCTTTGTAATAATCAACATTTAGCAACTTTTATACCTTCCACAAATAAAAGTTTTTTAAAAGTTCATTAAATATCATTGCAACTATTACTTCTCTTAATGAAAATTAAAGGTGGAAGGAATCAAAGAATATTATGGATTTATAAACTAATGTGTCCTCTAAGAAGTGAAAAATCACTTTATAAAACTGAATTCAAATTTTCAGCTCATGGGTAAGATTCTTTAATAAGTGCGTGAGTTCCTTAGAATTCAGTCCAGACTTACTTCCTTTTCATTTTGTATTTAGTCTTGGGGTGATATCTTCCATGTCCATGATTTTACAATGCTTAGAAACACATTGTTTACATATTTTATACTTCGCCCAGGCTTTTTCCCATGCATGCTGGATTCTGAATATAAATGTGTGTTTGCATTTATGCATGGATCATTGAAAGGTATTTTAAGATGAACATGTCTGAAAACAAATTCATTATTTTCTACACCCATCTCTTTCTCTTTTCTTGTTTTTCAGTCTTACTAATGGCAACTGTATTTATAGGAAAGCAAAATACCTAAAAGCTTTGATTAATCCTGACATCTGTAACTTTCATTTCAAAGTATCACTTAATGGATTTGGTACCCTTAAATCAGGATCAATACCCCTAAGTCTTTATGTATATTATTCAGAATTTCATTTTCTTTGTTTTCAATAGTTTCATGGTATTCTGTTTGTATAAAATGTTATTTTGTCCAAATAGCTGACAGGTATTTTGATTTCATATGGCATCAGAGATTGACATTCAAGTTTTTCTTAATGCATTGAACATGTTATTCTGGTGTATTCTAGCTGTCATTATTTCAGTTAAGAGATTCAGAATTTAATCTAATATTCATTCAATTGAAATTAATCATCTTTTTATTTATTTCTTATTGCTTTTAGAATTTTCTTTTTTTAGTGTTTCATTTGTCTTGATTCATAACACCTATTTATTATTACTCCTTATGTTTTGGGAGGGACACAGCAGTCTTCTTATCTCTGTGGAATTTGGAATTCATTTTCATGTCAAATATTGTGTCCTTTAATTTTCTTTCTCATGCCTTTCTGGATCCCCAACTGGATATATATTGGATATTTAAATTCTACTCCTTATGTCACCAATTAGAATTTTCCTATCTTCACCCTATTTGTTCTATTACGTTTTTAATAATATCCTTATGACAATTTTTAGAACATGAATTTCCTTCAGTTGTGATAAATCTCCTGTCCTTTACTGGTAATTCCAGTCCTTCTTATTACTTTAAGTACATTTTTTTTTTTGTACCAGGGATTGAACTCAGAGGTGTTTAAGCACTGAGTCATATCCCCAGTCCTTTTTTATTTCTTATTTTGAGCCAGGGTCTTGCTAAGGTGTTGAGGCTGGCCTCTACCTTGTGATCCTCTTGCCTCAGCCTCCCAGGTCTCTGTGATTAAAGGTGTGCACCATTATGCCTGGCTGTTGAAGTGCTTTTTTAACATATTTGATAATCTCAATATCTGAAATTGTTGAATGGACTCGCATTCTTGTCTTTTTCTTCTGTCACACTTTGCTGCAGTTTATACTTCAATGTTACTACTTTGCTTTTTTCTTGTAGATTCGCCTCTAGAGATTTCTAGATGTTCCTATTGAAGATGAGATCATTTACGAGGAATAAGGAGAGGACATGAAGGAAGAAGAGAATGACAAGGAAGGGAAACAAGAGGAAGAGGATTTTTTTTTTATTTGTTTTGGTACCAGGGATTTAACCCAGGGGTTTGATTTACCACTGAATCACATCCCCCGACCTTTTTATTTACATTTTTGAGATAGGGCCTTGTTGAGACTGTTCTTGAACTTGTGATCCTCCTTTTTTTTTTTTTTGGTTCCATGATTTATTTTCATTTTATTTTATTTTTTATTAGTTACACATGACAGTGCAATTATCTTGACAATTCATACATTTGAATCAAATGGGGCATAATTTCTCATTTTTTCTGAGTGTACAGGTTGCAGAATCACATTGGTCATACAGTCACATATATACATACAGAGATTCTAGTGTCTATTTTATTCTGCTGCCCTTCCTATCCCCCCTTCCCCTCCCCTCCCCTCCCATCACTTCTCTCTACCCAATCTAATGTGACACACTTCTTTTTTCCCCCCTCACATCATCATACATGTATCCTGTATAACAATGAGGTTCTCCTTCCATCTTCGTGCAATTCCCCTTCTCCCTCCCTTTCCCTCCCACCTCTCTTTGCTATTTAGTGGTGATCTTCTTTTCATGCTCTTCCTCCCTATCCCATTTTAAGTCACCTCCCTTATATCAGAGAAGACATTCGGCATTTGTTTTTTAGGAATTGGCTAATTCACTTAGCATAATCTGCTCTAATGCCATCCATTTCCCTGCAAATGCCATGATCTTATTATTTTTAGTGCTGAGTAATATTCCATTGTGTATAAATGACATATTTTTTATCCATTCATCTATTAAAGGGCATCTAGGTTGGTTCCACAATCTAGTTATTGTGAATTGTGCTACTATAAACATTGATGTAGCTGTGTCCCTGTAGTAGGCTCTTTTAATGTCTTTTGGGTATAGTCCAAGAAGGGGAAAGCTGGGTCAAATGGTGGTTCCATTCCCAGGTTTCCAAGGAATCTCCATACTGCTTTCTAAATTGGCCTCACCAATTTGCAGTCCCACCAGCAATGTATGAGTGTACCTTTTCCCCCTGAATCCTTGCCAGCACTTGTTGTTGTTTGACTTCACAATGGCTGCCATTCTTACTGGAGTGAGATGGTATCTTAGAGTAGTTTTAATTTGCATTTCTCTGACTGCTAGAGATGGTGAACATTTTTCAGGCCAGCATCATTCTAAATGGAGAAAAATCTGGAACAAGACAGGAATGCCCTCTCTCACCACTTCTATCAACATAGTTCTTGAAACACTAGCCAGAGCAATTAGACAGATGATAGAAATGAAGGGCATTAATACAGGAAAAGACGAGCTTAAATTAGCACCATTTGCTGATGACATGATCCTATACCAAGCAGACCCAAAAGATTCTACCAAGAAACTTCTAGAACTAGTAAATGAATTCAGCAAAGTGGCAGGACATAAAATCAATACCCATAAATCAAAGGCATTCCTGTATATCAGTGACAAATCCTCTGAATGGAAATGAGGAAAACTACCCCATTCACAATATCCTCAAAAAAATAAAATAAAATATTTGGGAATCAACCTAACAAAAGAAGTGAAAGATATATACCATGAAAACTACAGAACCCTAAAGAGAGAAATAGAAGAAGACCTTAGAAGATGGAAAGATATACCTTGCTCATGGATAGGCAGAATTAATATTATTAAAATGGCCATATTACCAAAAGCACTTTACAGATTCAATGAGATTCTGATCAAAATCCCAAAAGCATTTCTTGAAAAAATAGAAAAAGCAATCATGAAATTCATCTGGAAAAATAAAAAACCCAGAATAGCCAAAGCAATTCTAAGCAGGAAGCATGAAACAGGTGATTCTCCTTTCTCAATCTCCCAAACTCTGGAATTACAGGCTTGTGCTACCATGCCCAACTGTATTTGCTTTTTAAAAGCATATGGGACTACTATCAACTTTTAATCTTTTTAAATTAAATTATTACTTTGATCTGATATTTAGGATACCTCAAGAAAAATTTATCCTCTATTTCTATAAATTAATCTTAGTTACTTATTTTTATCAGAATAGCTAAACACAATAACACATGGATAATGTGCATTTTAGTAATGTATTTGTTCTAAACTCTCAAAATCATAAAGATTTAGGCAGGCAAAAAGTAGTATATCTAAAACAAAAAAAAAATGAGAGAACTGGTGACAAAGGGAATGTAAATAGCCTTCTCAAACTATTCTTTCAATTGAAAAATATAGTACTTGTCCCACCTCTTGATACTTACAGTTAAATTTAGGGAAGGGTGACAATCTCACTACAATGAAGCATGAATACAAATAAAATAAAACCACTAAGAAGGCAAACAAAACATATGTCAAACCATTTAAAAATGCTATCCTTTAAATTTGATAGGAAGGTGATTTGTTACCAAAAGGTTTACCACACTTTTTTTGTAGTTGTTCAAATGCCTATCTTAGCCTAGAGCCAAAGTATAGCAGTTGAAGTGTTGGCTGGGTCTGCCCACCCAACACATGCAGACTGTCACATTTAAGAACTTCTACAGACTGACAAAACAGTGACTTCCCTGTAATCTAATGAGGTCTGAATATTCTGAGACACCAACTGTTGTCAACACCCACTATTTTAGAAAATGTTTCCTAAAGTCCTCTTTGTGTTTTCAACTGAGATATTGCTGTGGTTAGTAATTAACTAGGCAGCATCTTTTCTCTCTCTCTGTGAGTAAAACAAAAAAGCCTATCTTTGCCAAAGAATCCAACATAAGATCAATACAAAAACAAAATATCAAATGAACAAAAGTAGGAAATGTACATTCTTGTCTTTTAAGCTGCTGTAAATTATTTTATTATGTTCTATTAACAAGGTTCATTTGTTCATAAATTGATTGCCAGCTGTTCTCCTTTTTATGCTCAATGTAAGAAAAATCCTGTATAATAGCCGAAGAACATATTATTAAAATATTTATTTTTTTAATGAAGAAATTCTTGATGCAGCATGCAAAGGAAGCTAGAAAAAGCTAAAAAAGAAATGAAGTAAGGAAGAAAGAAAGAAAGAAGGAAGGAAGAAAAGAAAATGGGCTTAAAACACCTAAATTCAAGAATGATCATTATGTTTGAGAGCATCCTTCTAATTGTTTGTCTATGTATATTGGATAGATAAATTACAAAAATCATGCAATGTGCATACATACATATATAAGAAATATGCATAATCATATGTCACACAAAGTTTGCTTTTAAAAGCGCATACATATGTCCTGGATATGAAATTCCAGCATCTATTCTCTTAATGTTTTGATAAGCAAATGACAGTAGTAAATATCATAGATCCTTTAATGTGGTATATTTTAAACTATGTAATTTTAATTATTCATAGTATCATCCCACCAAGCCTAAATGATACCCACTTATCACACTATCTCCTTAGTTCTCTAAATAATTCCCATCTTGAAAAGACTCTGTATTGTGAGGAGAGAATTTTTGTCTAATCTTTGTTCTTTAAACTTGAGTACTAGTGAATGTCCAATTCACATATATAAGTCTTGAGAGATTAAGGGTATTATAAATACCTATAATAGCTACAACTTTTATAGCACTTTAGATTATATAGATAAAAATTTACAGTCACTATTTTTTAATATCTCTGAGGTAGATGTTATTAGTAGCAGACTATAGATTTAGGATTGAAATAGATTTAGTTGAAATCAGCCCTGCTATGGTATAGTTATATATTAATATCTCAGATCCCCAGTTTCTCCCTCAACAAAAGCAGATAGTATAGTCTATCACCTCTAGCAATTGGAGTAAATTCAATGAAAAATACATGTTTGATTGCTTAGCATTTTGTTAGCACACAGCAAATATCCTGTTACCAATTGTCTTCTTCTCAGATAAGGGAATGGCAGGTTGGAGAGAGAGCAATTATGTATCCAAATTTATTTGGGAGTAGTAGAAGCAGAGTTGGCACTTGATCCCCAGTTTTTCAGTTCAGTATTATCTTAAATTATTGCCCTTCTAATACTTAGTGGTGTCTACTGACAAGAGGTATGAAAGAGAAATGACAGATCTAATTTTGACTCTCAGCTAAGAATTGTAGAATTGTAGAGGGAAAAAATGGATATATTCTCTGTTTCTGAATTACACTAAAACATGTAAGGGGAGTAGTTCAAGTCTTCACTTTTATAAATGATCATTAAATATTAGAAGGGATTTATGGAAGTAGAGTGAAAGCAAAAAATGAAATTCTGCTCTGATGACGATTTCAAACACATTATTCTCAAAAACTAGGAAGGGAAGGAGGGCTTTTGTATATTGCTACTCAATATCAAATCAATTTTACATTACTTTATTCATGATTATGTACATTTTGTAAAATTCTAAATAGAAACATTTTATTATGCAATATTATAGCTTTAAGAAGTCATTTTCTACATTACTGTGACTAGATTGATGTAAATATTGAAAATAAAGTTAATGTGAACTAATTCTGTGTGGAATATAGAGAAGCATTTCTAACACTCTGGTTGAATGGGTTTAGTTTTGTCTACAATTGGCAGTGGAACATTTATCTAAGTAGGTATTAAATGTCCTTATCATTTTTAAAAACAGATATCACTTTAAATAAATTTGAGGACACAGATATTTATTCACTTAAAATTTAAATTCCTATTAACTAGCTTGTCCTTACATGGGATGGTGTCCACAAAAAATAAAAAATAAAATAAAAAAATCTGTTCATAGCGCACTATTTTGTACTTGACAAATACTTCATAATACTCATATTTGTGTTATATATATATATATATATATATATATATATATATATATATATATTTAATTGATTTTTAAGTACAAGACAGTAGAATGAATTACAATTCTTATTACACATATAAGGCACAATTTTCCATATCTCTGTTTGTATATAATGTATGTTCACAATTTATGTCTTCATTTATGTACTTTGGATAATAATGTCTATCACATTCCACCATCATTGCTAACCCCCTGCTCCCTCCCTTTCCCTCCCACACCTCTGCCCTATCTAGAGTGCCTCTGTTCCTCCATGCTTCTGCTCCATACCCCATTATGGGTCAGGCACTTTATATCAATGAGAAAACATTCAGCATTTTTGGGGGGATTGTATAACTTCACATAGCATTATTTTCTACAATGCCATCCATTTACCTGCAAATGCCATGATTTTATTTTCTTTTATTGCTGAGTAAAATTCCATTGTGTATATATGCCACACTTTTTAAAATCCATTCATCTACTGAGAGGCATCTAGGTTGGCTCCGAAGTTTAGCTATTGTGAATTGTGCCGCTATAAACATTGATGTGGCTGTGTCCTTATAGTATGCTGTTTTTAAGTCCTTTGGGTATAGACCTGGGAATGGGATAACTGGGCTAAGTGGGGATCCCATTCCCAGTTTTCCAAGGAATCTCCACACTGCTTTCCATATTGGCTTCACTAATTTGCAGTCCCACTAGCAATGTATGAGTGTGCCTTTTCCCCCACATCCTCACCATCATTTATTGTTGTTCTTCATAATAGCTGCCATTCTGACTGGAGTGAGATGATATCTTAGAATAGTTTTGATTTGCATTTCTCCAATTGTGAGAGAGGATGAACATTTTTTCATATATTTGTTAATTGATTGTATATGCTTTTCTGAGAAGGGTCTCTTCAGGTACTTTGTTCATTTGTTGATTGGGTTATTTGTTTTTTTTTTTTTTTGATGCTTAGCTTTTTGAAATCTTTATATACCCTATAGATTAGTGCTCTATCTGATGTGTGAGAGGTAAATTTTGCTCTCAAGATGTAGACTCTCTATTCACCTCACAGATAGTTTCTTTTTCTGAGAAGAAACTTTGTAGTTTGAGGCCATCACATTTATTGATTCTTGGTTTTAATTCTTGTGCTTATATGAATCTTATTAAGGAAGCTAGGGCCTAATTCCACATAATGAAGATTAGGGCCTACTTTTTCTTTTATTAGATGCAAAGTATCTGGTTTAATTCCTAGGTCCTTGATCCACTTTGAGTTGAGTTTTGTGCATGGTGAGAGATAGGGGTTTAATTTCATTTTGTTGCATATGGATTTCCAGATTTCCCAGCCACCATTTGTTGAAGAGGCTATCTTTTTCCCCAATGCATGTTTTTGGCATGTTTGTCTAATATAAGATAATTGTAATTTTCTGGGTTAGTTTCTATGTCCTCTATTCTATACCATTGGTCTACTAGTCTGTTTTGGTGCCAATTCCATGCTATTTTTGTTACTATTGCTTTGTAGTATAGTTTAAGGTCTGGTATAGTGATGTTACCTGCTTCACTCTTCCTGCTAAGGATTGCTTTATGTATTCTGGGTGTCTTATTTTTTCAGATGAATTTCATGACTGCTTTTTCTATTTATATGAGGAATGCCATTGGGATTTTGATCAGAATTGCATTATATCTGTATAGTGGTTTTGGAAGTATGATCATTTTAATAATATTAAATCTGCCTATCCAAGAACATTAAATCTGCCTATCCATCTTTTAAGTTCTTCTTTGATTTCTTTCTTTAGGGTTCTATAGTTTCCATTGTATAGGTCTTTCACCTCTGTCGTTGAGTTGAGTCCAAAGTATTTTATTTTGTTTTTGTTTGAGGCTATTGTAAATGGGGTAGTTTTCCTTGTTTCCCTTCCTGAGGATTTATGACTGATAAAGAGAAATGCTTTTGATTTATGGGTGTTGATTTTCTATCCTGATACTTTGCTGAATTCATTTACTAGTTCTACATTTTTCTGGTGGAGCTTTTTGGGTCTTCTAGGTATAGAATCATATCATCAGAAAATAGTGCTAATTTAAGTTCTTCTTTTTCTATATATATCTCTTTAATTTCTTTTGTCTGTCTAATTGCTCTGGCTAGTGTTTCAAGAACTAAGTTAAATAGAAGTAGTGAAAGAGGGCATCCTTGTCTTGTTATGGTTTTTAGAGGGAATGCCTTTAATTTTTCTCCATTTAGAATGATGTTGGCCTTGAGCTTAGCATAGATATCCTTTATGATATTGAGATATGTTCCTGTTATCCATGGTTATCTCTAGTGTCCCTATTTCTAATGTTTTGAACATAAAGGGGTGCTGTATTTTGTCAAATGCTTTCTGCATCTATTTAGATGATCATATTATTCTTATCTTTGAGTCTTTTGATGTGATGAATTACATTATTGATTTCCTTATGTTGAACCAACCTTGCATCCCTGGGAGGAATCCCACTTGATCATAGTGCATGATCTTTTTGATATGTTTTGTATTTGACTTGCCATAATTTTATTGAGAACTTTTGCATCTTATGTTCATTAGAGATATTGGTCTAAAGTTTTCTTTCTTTCATGTGTCTTTGCCTGGTTTTGGAATAAGGGTGATACTGGCCTCACAGAGTGAGTTTGGAAGTGCTGCCTCTTTTTCTATTTCCTGAAATAAATTGAAGCGTATTGGTATTAGTTCTTCTTTAATGGTCTTGTAGAACTCGGTTGTGTATACATCTGGTCCTGGGCTTTTCTTGGCTTGTCTTTACTGTAGACCCAATATCAACAATATACCACCTATGAACACTTTGTTGTTATTAAGTCATTCACAGTTTAGTCTCAATGTACAGAAATATTGGATTCAATTATTATCTAAAATATAATCACTAGTTCTGTATAAAGGTTTACAGTTTCTCGTGGTGGACAATGAACTGGGGGTGGGGTGTAGGACCACATGCTGAGGAGGTAGGATGTGAGGATATAGAGTTAATATATCTTAGGAAGTGTGAAAGGAAAATCTAATGAAAAGGGCTAATAGCAAGAGAATAAGTAATTTAGAGTAAGGAAGTACGTGGGAAAACCGCAGAGTACATAAAACAGATACACATATGTATTTAGAAAAATACAGATGTTAAAATAGTAAAATTTGTAGGGGGAAAGAAAAATGAAAGAAGAAAAAGGAAAAGAAAAAAAGAGCATATTTAGCACCTCAATATTATATTATTCAGATGATTCAGTTCTCAAAATCCTATTTCATGCAAAGTTTTTTGGTTTCACATTTGTTGAGGATGTGAGGGCTGGAGGGTAGAGGGGTAGGAGAAAAAAAAAAGGAAAAAAAAAACCCGGGTTGTTGCTAGTTTTAGATATCCATATCTTTCCTGCTTTTCTTCTTATCCAATAAGTGGGGTTGTCTGTTGTAAGCTGGTGTCTCTGCCCTCAGGATGGTGGAGGTAACCAGGGTGGAAAATCTGGTGTTGGTGCAGGTCATCTGGAAACAGTCCCTGCAGGAAGACTGCACCTCACAGGTCTCTTTTTAGGGACCACTCATCTGACTGGAGCACCTGGTACTATCTCTCTATCTTGCCTGGAGATTTCCTAGTTCCTGGTTTCTCTGTTAGGCTCCAAAGTTTAGCTCCATCTCCCTCTACCTTAGCAGTTCCTAATTGAGGAACCTCTCACACTAGGGCTATCTTGGGTGACTCCCTGATCACATTGCACACCTGTGTTGGGCAGCTACTGTGTTGGGTAACTGCTGCTTGGGGGGCGGGTTTGGAAAGCTGTTACTGGCCACTAGAGATCCAATCTGGGTGCTGCCCCCACCTAATATGGTGAGAATGTTGAGGTAAGATGGAGACCATCTGCTTTCAGCTCTGGGGTGTCTGGTGAGGTGGGGGGAGCTTGCCGATGGCATTGTGCTGTGTGTAGGTAGCAACTGAGTGACCTATGTGGGAGCAGAGCGAAGTCTTGATGATCTGCAGATGTGTTGATAGGTGATTCTGCTAAGCCTAGGCTAGAACTTCTGGATTTGGGTACTGCTCCAATGCTGAGGCCCGGAGCCCTGCGTGGGGTCACAGTGTTGGTGATTTCTGCAGACAGCAGCTGAATAGGGGTCCTCTAACACTCTCAGAGGTGCAGTATTCTGACTAGATGAGATCTGAATCACTGAGTGACAAAGAATCCTGCCTTCTGCTGGCCCGCCATCTTGAAACTCATGCATAACATATTTTTCATGTGATATTATAACTAATATTTTATTCTATTTTAATTTTGGTGATAAACTTGATCAGAAATCTAGGGATTCCTAACTTTTCGTTACATTGCAAGAAGTTTTGATTTTATTACTCTGCTTATAGCCAGAACTGACAATACACCCAACAAGGATTATACATCAGTAAAGCAATATGGTCAATATATGAACAAACAAACATAATATTATTGGGGGAGGACTTGAAGAAATCACTAGAAGATATTTCAGAGAACATTTTTTGGCTTTAATATAGAAACACCAAAACCTGTGCTAAACGAACAGCATTTCTAACTAATTTTGTCAATCTCTGATAGCAGAAAAGAAACAGCAATGTAGAATCTACCTCTTGCAGCATTTTCAATGATTTTATAAGAATTTTGACAGGCTCCCCACCCCACAGCCTGAATTAACTATACACATTGTTAATCTCTGGAAAGCTGTTCACATTTACCAAATTTGATTCTCTGTCTAGTGAAATGATAGATAAATTAATGTCATCAAGGAGTAATGGATTTTTCAAAGACCTAGAAGGTAGTTGAATGCCTCTCTCATGTAAAATAAACTCTTAATCTCTAGCAAAAATAGATTATTTAAAATCATTTGTACTTTCAGTGGACTTCGTGAATTTACATTATGAAGGCTACATTATGACTTGTTATAAAATCTAGTATCACAAGTACCTTGACACTACCAGAATTTTCTGTGGAAAGGATGCTGAAGTTCCTGAGAAGGTAATGTTACTAAGCATTCTCTCTTAAGGATATTGGTATCCATTGTCTTTGACAGCACTACCATGATTGGCTACATTCTTCCTTAAGACATTTAAATGCAGCACAATATCAATTTCACATAATTTAAATGAGAGCCATGTAGTAATGCATTTGTGCTTATGCTGTAAAATCAAGATTCATGAGGACTCCAGGAGAATCAGACAATGAATGTGTTATAAATGAAAGTGCTAAAGGCCATAAAACTAAGGCAGTCATGTTATGACAAATTGGTACTCCCATTACAAATATAAATCTGAAAAATATATGCTACATTGTAAGAGATTATAATGAATACATACAAAATTATATTCATTTAATTAGATTTTCTAGCATTTGAAAGAAAAATATTATTTTAGAATCTTCTCCTGAGAATGATTGACATATACCAGAAGGCTTGTGATGCTTTATAGCTGAGATATATTTGGTTTTCACAATGAAACTTGTATGGGCTTTACTTGACATTCCTATGTAATTGATCTATGCTAAAATAGACATTTCAGAAAGATGATATTTGCCTTAAGGAATAGCTTTCTGAGTTCATACAGACATGAAATAATGACCTTAGTCCTTAAATCCTCTTTCATTGATTAAAATACTAACTCACTTTGATTTTGTCAAATTTTTATATAATAATTACCAAACTGTACTTATTTTAATATGATTGGTCCTGAATGGATTCTTTGTTACATTTAAATCATGTTACTTGGTTAATTTTATGCATATATAGTTGTTTGTATGGGCTTTAGAAAAGAATAAGTCAACATGCTTAAGTAAAACATGAAGATTTATTATTATATTTTAAACCAATGTACTTTGCAGATTTAAAATCGATGTGCATTAAAAATGTTTATTGTTGGAACATGCTTGGTGTAGTAAGTACACACATAATATAGAGAAAACTTAGTATGATGATGGCCTTTGAGACTCAACTGTCCATTGCAAAACAGTATGGCTATTAATTAAAAAGATCCTGTTAATCTTGTCGAAATTGTTTAAATAGATATCCAACATCACCTATGGGTTTTCTTATTCTTTGTGTTTTGACTTTTTCTTTTTTCCCAATTGCTCTTACGAATGGCTTCTATATTTATTTCTCACCTGTAGTTGTAATTACTCTTGCCCTAATCTCCCAAGCCTTTCAACTTCATCACATGACAAACACTTCCTCATTAAGATGATCTGATGCTATGTGGTGTTTTTTTTATTGTTTCTTTTTTTGTTGTCATTGTTGTTGTTTGCTTGGATTTTAATTTTTTAAATATGCCAATTCTTTCAGACTCATAGATTTTTACAGCCACACCTTCTTCCCTATAAATACCACTTATCTACTCTTCCCTTTGCTCTTTCTCTGCTCTTCCTTGGATCTTTGGTTGAATACAACTGTTAAAGGCTTCCCCTGTGTTCTGGGTCTGAATTGCTTCCCTTATTAGTTTCTCCCAAATTAACCCATTTTGTCCTTTATATCACAACATTAATGATAATAATTATGGATCTTTTCAGTTATTTGGTTTCCATATATTTCTTTTACTAAAAAACAAGCTAATCAAAGATAAGTCCCATATTCCTAAGCTTTTTTATATTGCATTAAATAGTCATACAGGGAAAATATTTTGAATGAAAAAAAATGAAATATAGTCAATGTGAGCATTAAATTGATGTGCAAGACAACCATCTGTGAAATATCCAGGAAAGTTAATTATGAATTAAGATTATATTCAAGTAAGATCCAAAGTGAATGCAAGTGAATTGTATTACAGATTTAGATGTCAGGCAGTCATTTGAATCTCAGTTGTGATACTTACCTACTGAAATGTGACTAAGGTAATTTATATATTTTAATGATTTTCCACATCTATAAAACAAGATAGATCTAGTAGAATGACTAAATTGCAAGATGTATGAAATCAACAGCTATTTTTGAACTACATAGAACTATACTATTAAAAGTCTTTTCTCAAATTTAATGATAATAAAAAAATAGGCTCAAACTCTTCACAATTTTAAAGTGTGAAACTATATTTTTTAAAAAAAAATTGTTCTTTTTTGGTGGCTATTGCTTCACAAAAATCATATAGTTGTATTATCTTACTTGTGGTTTATTACAAAATGAAGGGTTTAGCTGCATTTTAATGTTTTTTCAGATTCATGTTATATTCTCTTTTGCAGATAGATCTATAGATCATTTTGCACAATCTGCAAAAGATAGTGGGAAATCATTAAAATAACAAAACCTCTATCTTTCATGATCATTACTAACTTCTTGATATTGTGTGAGCTTCTAATCTATGTGTATTTGTGAGATTAAATATGTGACTGTCCACGTGCTTGGGTGTGTGTTTTTGTGGTTGTCGGTGGGTCGTGGTGCATGTGTATAAGAGAGGGGAAGGATGGCCTAGTATACACACTGTTGGATTATACATATGCTTCTATAACAAGTGAAGATATTTTTCTTCAATTTACACTTTTGTTTTAGAATTTGATCAGAGATGAAAGTTTTGCAGATTTTATTGGGAGAAACACATGAGTCTTTATAGGAACAAAGTTAAATGGCAAACAAACAACAATAACAATTAAACACCTATTTTATCATTACATTTTTGTGTTTTATGTTTTCACTAGTTATTTATGCAAAAGTATAAGCATAATGATTAAAAACAAGTAAGTTCAAACTTCCATTCAGTCTCCTGAAGATGATGGTCATGCACGAGGCCTTATTAAAGTACCAAAAAATATTCTTTTGAGATTTTTTATACTTTTAAAAAATATTAGTTTAAAAATAATCAAATTGATTAAACATGTTACGACAATGAAGCATTAGGGTGACTTCAATGTCTTAATCAATCATGTGGCCTAATTAAATGTTAAAATATTTAACTTGTTTATTTCAGTGTTCGTTAATTTTTATTTGTACTTTTTAGTTATGCATGATCCGTAGAATGCTTTTTAACATACCATATATACACGGAGTGTAACTTCTCATATTTGTGGTTTGTTTCAGTTTTTGTGTATTGGTCTTAACATAAATTTTTATAGTCATTTGGTGAATATTTTTCTATAGTTTCAAATATTCCATTTCAGATATATACCTTACTTTTCTTCTTTATGAATTAATTTTTTATTTATGTTGTAAACATGATTATATATGTATATATATATATATATATATATATATATAACAGCAACCTATACAAATGATTGAAGTAATTTATTCTAAGATACCAAGATACCACATCTTCCCCTGTTTGGGAAATGTATTTTATAATATACAATAAATCAGACTTAATAAAGTTAATGAAAAACATCTAGAGATTTTTTTTCTCTCATGGAAACTATCTGCTTTACCTTATTTTCTCTGACCGTTTCCTAGTTCCTCAAAATAAAATGGGTCTTCAGTGGTACCTTACCCTTCCGTGAATTTCTCAGATTACCGCTTTGCTTTGAATAAAATTTAAATTACAACACTTAGTTGAACCATAACCTAAGACTCAGAACTGATCACTTTGAGAAGTTGTGAATTACTTGAGGAAAAAAAATGTAAAAGAAGAAATTTCTGTTTTGCATGATGTAACATTTGTTTCTCAACAAGCCTATGTCATTAGAAGGTGCACAGGATGCCACTTGATCTATTTTTTCCCTTCTGAAAATAGTTGGCAAATTGAATGTTTTTGAAGCCTGAGACCCGTCAGCACCACACTGAGCTTTCCTTCCTTGGTGCTCTTATCAGACAATGACAATGATTAAAAGTGATGAATAGCAGATGCATTTGAATCTATAATTGAACGTCTTTAAGCATAAAGACATTTTTTTCTCATTTTGAATTGGCTTGTAGGATCCTGATGTTCAGCAAGAGCAAACATTCACACTAGAATGACTTATCTGTGGTCCCAGGTTGGCGCCTTCAAATACTCTTGTTGCAGCTGGCAACCTTTAAATCAGAGACTAAAGCCAAATCAGAAGAGAGCTGAAACTTGTGTCATATTGAAATGCAAGCTATGTACTAGCCTTGAAGTACATATTATGCATTTGCTTTTCAGAGGATTATGTTTTTTCCTCCATTGATAGGACCAGATGTTGCTGTTAATACATCTGGGGAACACATTTTTCTTTGTTTTGGTGTCATTGATGAGAAGATGCTGTCAATTCTGGAAAAATGCCAATTGTATTTCTCAAGTTGCAGAGGGCACAAGGAAGGTAGGTAGTTAATTACAGAATGGAATTGCAGTGTTTTGCATTATCAAAACTTTGCATTATCAGAACTTTGGCCAAGCATTCACATTATGGTATGTTAAATTACTAGTCAGAAAACCTACAATTCTCAACAATTTTTATGAGTACTGGGTGATGTGTCTTTCATCTGGCATTCTTAGTGTATTGCCTGGAGAAGATTTTAAAATTCAGTCATGTGAGTTGATAAATTAGATTCAAATACTGACCATTTATCTGTTTTCCTTCTGAAACTGGGAATAAATGAGTCATTTGTTTGTCTCTGTGAGACAATATGGTATAATGGAAAAACTATATTAGCAATCATAATATAAGAGTGTTAGTTGTAATTTTGTAAGACCTTGACTCATGGCCTTATTTTTCAGTCTTTTTTTCTTAAATTATGAAAACAGGCTGACATAATAATCTCTGAGGCCTTTTGATTTCTAAGCATCTATGAAGTTTGTTACTTTTGACATGGAAATAAAAATAATTTACATCATAATTCTTTAGAACAGAAACTCTATATTTAAAATGCCTTCCATTCTAACCTTATCCAGCTCCTCAATCTTTTACTCTTCTATTTGACACTATGTGTTGAAATAAATTTCTACCATAGAAAATTGTTCTGTATAAAGTTTTTATAGTCTTATTGTAATGTTTTAAAATGTATATATAGAAAATAATAGTCTTATTATGATATCCCCATAGTTGTTATTAACAGTAACATTCTTCATTTAGAGAATCATAAAGTCATTCTTCTATTAGAGATAAGGCAATGGAAAAGTTCAATGATTGTTATGGTTTGGATCTAACAATATCCCCCAAAGACTTCGTGTGTTAAACTATGTTCAGAAGTGAAAAGATTAGATTATGAGAGCTGTAAACCTTATCAGCAGATTAATGCAGTTGGTGAATTAATAACTTGAATGGAACTATGGGGTTGTAAATGTGTGCACAGGAAGCTGGTCCCTGGTAGCATGCCTTGGACTATAACTTGTTCCTGACTTTTCTCCTGTTCTTGCTACTTCCCAGCTACCGTGAGCTGAGCAGTTTTCCTTTGCCACACCTTCTGTCCTGATGTTCTGCTCACCTAAGTCCCAGAGCAACGGAGTTGACTAACAAGGGACTAAACCTCTGAAATTGTGACCCCTCCCAAACAAACATTATCTCCTCTAAATTGTTTTTTTTTTATCATATATTTGTTCAGAGTGACAAAAAGCTAAATAAAACAATGAACTACCTGAAGTTTGCCAGTTATTATCATGAAAAAAATCCAATGTTGAATCTGCATCATTTATATTAAATATTCAAAGTATATTTGTCTATTCTTTCTGTGAACTTTAGAATGAGTCGAATTTCTTACTTCTGTTGTAGTCTTTGTGGTTGGCTAGGTAAATTCTTCCAGGGCATTCCATTATTGATCTTCTTGAATGTATAGTTCAAGGCCCACAATGTCACAGTTGATATATAGTGAAATAATAACAAAATGAAATATTGGGGGGAATTACAAACTTTTTCTGTTATATTATAAGTCACATAAAATTTATCAAAACAGGAAAGTTTTTAATAAGGATTTAAATTTTACAAACGTTTTTATAGAAAGTTAAAATAATTGTTTAAAAGAAGAAATAGCAGGCCTATGATACTAGGCTTTATATCTTGCCCTTAGGATGTGGGTTTGGGTACATTAAAGCTATTCTATGTTTTAATTTCTTCATTTTAAAAGTAATGATGGGCCAGAGAAGATTGATACTTTTGGTTTCAAACTTTTTAGACTTTTTTAAAAAAAAGTTCAGGCAACTCTTCAAATAATATATCATGAAGAAAGAAAAAAATTGCAGATTTTGATAAAACTTGATTATATTCCCCAAAAGGTACATGTGATTGGGCATTTGGATCTCAAGGTAGTGATACTGTGAGTGGTGTAACTTTAAGTAGGTGGTGCCTAGAAGGAGGTCTTTAGATTATCAGAGGAGTGAGGTATTTCTCATGTGACCCTTTGATAGGTCTCAAAAAGTATTGTGATAAAAGGAGCAAGCCTGATCAAATCATCTGTCTTTACTTCCTGTGTTAATATTTAATCTGCTTGCTCCATAATTCATGCCCATTATTGCTATGTACTATGAGGTGGTGCAAACAAAAAGTGGTCTTTGCTGAGCTTGTGCTGTGACATTTGGTTTTGAACCTGCAGAAGTACGAGTTAAATAACCCTTTTTCTCCATAAGTAAATTTTGTCAGGCTTTCCATTACAAGGCAACAAACTGACTTATCTAGCAATTCATAATATAAATTATGTTTTTTTTTCCTCAGTAGATGTACAAAAACTATAGGATTAAAAGCTTATCCCATCTATTCTATTCTTAGAACATCCTCTGAACAAAATACCTAACAAGAACAACTTAGAGGAGAAAAAGTTTATTTTGGTTTACATTTCTAGAGGTTTCAGTCCATAGTTAAAAGACTCTATTGCTCTGGGCCAGAGGTGGAGGCAGAAAATCATGGTGGAAAGACATGGCAGAGGAAAACTTGTCAGGCCATGGAAACTAGGAAGCAGAGAGGGAGGAAGGGGGAAAGAGAATGGGGGGAGGTGTATCAGGGGCATGGGGAATAGGGAGATAAATTCTTCCAGGGCATTCCACCAGTGATCTTCTTCCAATTGGGTCCCACTACTGAGTACTCCATTCAACTATAAATGGATTAGTATATTTTTTAGATTAATTCACAGATGAGGTCAAAACCTTGATGATTTATTTAATCATTACCTAAAAACCCCACCTCTGAGCCTTTCTGCTTTGGAAACATTGCTTTCAACAATGACCTTTTAGTGTCATTCCAGATTTAAACCATAACAACTTGGTTTCAGTGATACTGGGCTTCCTTATTTCTCTTGTACAGACAACTCTATTTTTCTTTTCCCAAAATGGAGTTACCCTCCATTTTCTTGTTCTTTTAATTTCAAGACATCAAGTACCACTTATTGTAGCTTGATGATCACAAAAATGTATGCCTCTAACCATGCCTTCCTTCCTGAACTCTGGTTCTGTATTTGAAAAAGCCTATTAAACATTTTATGGTAATGTCATTTGTGCATTTCAAACTCAGTTTATCCTGGTAGGACTTGATCTATTTTCCAATCTACCTTCTGCCTCAAATGTTAGCCTATTCTCCACATTTTATTGATATTTAATTACATTTTATTCAACTGTATCCTGAAAGTTCTAACATCTTTTTCTCTTTCTCTGTCCCACTTTCCATTTCCCGTGTCACATAAGATTCAATTTGTGTAAAATTCTCTTTGTTAACTCTTATGCATACCCTTCTCTTTGCATGCTTATTCTTGTAACAAATCCTTCTTCCTCTTGTTACAAGTATTTGTTTCTGTTTTGGGACCCTCCACTAAATCATGAATGTATGAAGGTCATAGACAAAGCCTTACAAACTCTGTAATTGTATTGCAAGTAGAACCATGTTTTATCAATGGGAATATTTCATGTATATGGATTTATTATTATTTTAAGCATTTTTTGGGGGGGGTAAGATTTGTGGTTTTTTTTAATTATTCTAACAAACCACAGCTGTTATGTCTGACAATGCATAAATTCTGACCTTTGGTTATACAAAGAAATTATAATAATCACAATCACAATGGTTTTATTTTTTTAATCATCTATTATTAAAAATACTTAAATCAACCAAAAATGTGCCAATGATAGCTAAAATTAAATCAATATTTAGAATAAAGATTGGTCAAAATATCATGCCTGTAGTACTAATCTCAATGTAATATTAATTTTGTTACATAGATGTCATAATAGTCAAACATTTGATATAATTACTACTTTTAAATTATAACTGAATGCTATGTAATTTTAATTAAGTAATATACTGTTGATGGGATCGTAAATTAATACAATTAATATGAAAATCAGTAAGGACGTTCTACAAAATACTAGGAATAAAACCACCATATGACCTAGTTATACAATCTTGGCTACATAGCCTAAAGAATTAAAGTCATAATTAGCTAATGATACATGCATACCCATGTTGAAAGCAGCACAATTTATAATAGCTAAACTATGGAACCATCCTAGGTGTCCACCAATGGATGACTGAATTAAAGCAAGGTGTGGTACATACACAATGGCATTTTATTCATACAAAAGAATAAAATTATGTCATACACAGGAGAATATAAGAAACTGAAGAATATTATGGTAAATTTATCAACCTCCACATGAATCTGGCACTAAAGCCAGAAAATGTTCAACATCCTTAACCTAATGTAGCCACCTCACTACTTGGCTCATCACTGCCCTCAGATGAAGTCCAATCTCCCTAATACCTGGCTTTCTGCTCACTCATCCAGCTTCTACTCTCAGCCCCCGCAAAGTGAGCACATTGTCACATATTTGAAGTTTCATTTTTTTAACCTGCATAATTTCCTAGCATTCAGACTTTTGCTTGTAGTTTTCTTTTTCTGAAAGATAAAATTCTTCTTTGTAGGTAAAAGTTGCTCTTACTCCTTTCCATGACCAGACCATTAAAATCACACATGTATGTATACATGAATTTCTCCTGAGAACTCTTTCTCAATTGACATCTCTCTCCCCTAACTTAAGTACAGGTTAGTCATTTGTTTGGTGGAATCTCATAAGTCTGTTCTTCGTTATCTTGCCATTTCTCAGATTTTTTTTAATTCCTCAGTAGCAGTACTTATTTTTGCCCTAGCCCTGTTCAATTGCATCTTTAGTGTCTGACAATATTTAAAATAGATCCTGAATTAATGTTCTTTAGTGAAATGAATTACAGTTTTCATAATTCGTCCTAAATTTATCTCTTTAAAACTCATTTAATTATCGGTGAACTTGATGAACCTTTATAATTTTAGCTTGTTCTCATACTTATGATTTGATAGTTCAAGGGTTCATGATCTATGAGCCAGAAATCTGTCATGTAAGTTAGGCATTAGGATCACATTTTGAACCCAAAGTAATAGAAACTTGATATTCATGGGTTTTAACATTGGCAGCTTCAACAATGATTTTCTTATTATCCAGAAGGCTAATGAAAAATGGCAATATTTTTACAGTGGCTATGATATCAATTGGAAAAAAAATAAATTTTAGGCTGATTTGAAGAAAGGAGTCACTTAACTAATTGTTGAGGCTACTTTGACTTTCTAGCTTCTGACTCTCAGTATGGGTTTATTTTTCTACAATGAAATCATGTCTGTAAAAGAATGGTTTTGGAGAAAAATCAAGTTTTGGGAGTTACTTATGATTGAAATAAAATTTAGGAATTATTATTCTTAGTTTAAAGAAGAAGTTTTATGAGGAAAATAAGGTATAAATGGTATTCACATCTCCAATAATTTCTGGGACAAGTTATTGAGGAGGGGGGAGGGGAAGGAAAAGAAATGAAGGAAAAGGAAATGAAGAGAGAGGATGGGCATAGAAATATTTACAAAATTGACATTCACAAAACTATCCAGCTGTATCAGCTACAAATATCAAAATTTTATTTTATAATGGCACCATTGACAGTGGTTCTACCACAGAACGATAAATGTGGTAAATAGAGAAAACAATATAATTAGACTCTGACAATTCCTGTGAGAATTATGGTTTTCCATCTTCACTAGTTTTGGAGTAGGTCTATAAAGCATTGTAATGTAAAGAACTTTAAATTCTAAACTAAGTTGAGGCCTTTTGTATTTGCAATTTTCTAACGTTTTGTTTGGTTTCACACTGCTTCCTTGAAGAACATTTTATTCACATTTCACTTTTCCAATAACACATTCTTTTTCTTTGATTGAAGAAGTTCAGCAGCTCTCAGATTTTGAGATCCTTTCTCCTTCCCGCCAAGGCCTTCATAATTACACGAGAAGTCTATCACTGCTAATGAAATCCCAAATCCTATGGTAAAATTGTATTGACTTAAACAAACAAGGCTCTGAGGTCATATACTAATTTAACTGGTTCTCTCTTTAATGGTGACTTCAATATCAGATTAGGCAGTCAAGTTCTCTGTGTTGATAGAGCAACAAAATATCATTTCCACATATCATTGTTATATGAAGATTGTCATAGTTTCCATGGAAATCTGGACTCTAAATTGAGGAGGAATAAAAAGAAAACATTTGATAAGTAGGATGATTTGGGGACCAAATCAGTATAATGAAAAATTATTACAAATTACCACATTTGGATATTGAATTAGAAACAAGTTCAGCAAAAGTTTTTTAAAAAACAATTCAATTTTCAAATACATAATAGTGACATATTATATGCTGAAATTATCTCCAAAAAATTTAAAAGTTTAACATTTGATAAATTATATTGAGTAAATTGTGGATTGTATAAACTATATATCAAGTATATATTAAAAAGTTAACCTGAGAACAGGCACAGCAATCCGCAGAGCGGCAGAGCCACCCCCTGAGCCTGCAAGGTAGGCAGACCTGTGACTCACCGGCAAGTCAGGCCCAACAACCTGCGGAGGGGCACAGCTACCCCATGCGCCTGCTAGGTAGGCAGAACCGTGACCACCAACAGAACAGGCCCAGCGGCAGGCCAGACACATCGCCCCACCCCGGTTGGGGGAGGGGCAGAGCCGCCGGGCGCCTGCAAGGTAGGCAGACCTGCGACTCACCAGCAGATTAGGCCCAGCAACCCGCGGAGTGGTAGAGCCACCCCTGGGCCTGCAAGGTAGGTGCACTTGCCACCCACCGGCAGGTCAAGCCCAGAAACTCTCGGAGGGACACAGCTGCTCCACACGTGTGCAAGGTAGGCGGAACCATGACCACTGACAAAACAGGCCCAGTGGCCCGCCAGACACATCGCCCCGGTTGCGGGAGGGGCAGAGCCGCCAGTCGCCTGCAAGGTAGGCGGACCCGCGACCCACCAGCAGAACAGGCACAGCAATCCCCAGAGCGGCAGAGCCACCCCCTGAGCCTGCAAGGTAGGCAGACCTGCGACCCACTGGCAGGTCAGGCCCAACAACCTGCGGAGGGGTACAGCTGCCCCACGTGCCTGCTAGGTAGGCAGAACCATGACCACCAACAGAACAGGACCAGCGGCCGGCCAGACACATCGCCCCACCCCGGTTGGGGGAGGGGCAGAGCCGCAGGGCACCTGCAAGTTAGGCAGACCTGTGACTCACCAGCAGATCAGGCCCAGCGACCCACGGAGCGGCAGAGCCACCCCCGAATCTGCAAGGTAGGTGCACTTGCCACCCACCGGCAGGTCAGGCCCAGCAACTCTCGAAGGGACACAGCTGCTCCACGCGCGTGCAAGGTAGGCGGAACCGTGACCACCGACAAAACAGGCCCAGTGGCCCGCCAGACACATTGCCCCGGTTGGGGGAGGGGCAGAGCCGCCAGGCGCCTGCAAGGTAGGCGGACCCGCGACCCACCAGCAGAACAGGCACAGCAATCCGCAGAGCGGCGGAGCCACCCCCTGAGCCTGCAAGGTAGGCAGACCTGTGACCTACCTGCAGGTCAGGCCCAGCAACCTGCGGAGGGGCACAGCTACCCCACGCGCCTGCAAGGTAGGCGGAACCGTGACCACTGACAAAAAGGCCCAGTGGCACCCCAGACACATCACCCCGGTTGGGGGAGGGGCAGAGCCGCCACCAGCGCCTGTTAGGTAGACAGACCTGCAACTGACAGACAGAACAGGCCTAGCGGCCAGCGGAGGGTCAGAGCCGCTGCTCACGCCTGCAAGGTAGGTGGACCTGTGACCACCGAAAGAACAGGCACACCGAAAGTACAGGCCCAGCGGCCTGCCGGCGTGGTAGGCACATTGCCCCAATTGGAGGAGGGGCAGAACCACCGCCAAAGCCTGCGAGGGAGACTTTGCAACTATACAAGAGCAACATAAATATATAGGGGGAAAAATCAATAACACAACAGTTTCACCAAGCAGAAAGAAACGCGATCAGTATGAAAAGACAAGGAAAGAAAGGAACACAAGCAATGCAGGTCAACTCAACTTTAGAAGAGGTAATATCTGCACCAGATGGAATGTCAGATAAAGAATTCAGGATATACATGCTTCAGATGATCTGGAGTCTCAAGGAAGACATTAGACAGCAAAATCAGACAATGAAAGACCACTTCGACCACTTCGACAATGAATTACATAAACAAATCCAAGAAGCAAAAGATCAATTATACAGGGAGATAGAGGTTATAAAAAACAAACAAACAGAAATCCTGGAAATGCAGAAAACAATAAACCAACTTAAAAACTCAATTGAGAATACTACCAGCAGAGTAGAACACTTAGAAGATAGAACATCAGACAATGAAGACAAAGTATTTCAACTGGAGAAGAACATAGACAGTTCAGCAAAGCTGTTAAGAAACCATGAGCAGAACATTCAAGAAATATGGGATAACATAAAGAGACCAATCTTAAGAGTCATTGGGATACAGGAAGGTACAGAGGTCCAAACCAAAGGAATGAGCAATCTATTCAATGAAATAATACGAGAAAACTTCCCAGACTTGAAGAATGAGACAGAATCCCAAATCCTAGAAGCCTACAGGATGCCAAATGTGCAAAATCATAAGAGATCCACACCTAGACACATTATAATAAAGATGCCCAACATACAGAATAAGGAGAGAATTTTAAAAGCTACAAGAGAAAGGAAGCAGATTACATTTAGGGGTAAACCAATCAGGATAACAGCTGATCTTTCAACACAGACTCTGAAAGCTAGAAGATCCTGGAATAACATATTTCAAACACTGAAAGAAAATGGGTTCCAACCAAGAATTGTGTATCCAGCAAAATTAAGCTTCAGGATGGAAGATGAAATTAAAACCTTCCATGATAAACAAAAGTTAAAAGAATTTGCAGCTAGAAAACCATCTCTTCAAAAGATCCTCGGCAAAATATTACAGGAAGAGGAAATGGAAAATATCAATGAAAACCAACAGTGGGAGGTAGTACAGTAAAGGGGAGGAGGAATAATCAAAGAGGAAAACAAACCATGTTTAGTAACATAAATAAACAAATATGGCTGGAAGAACAACGCATATCTCAATAATAACCCTAAATGTTAATGGCTTAAACTCACCAATTAAGAGACACAGGCTAGTAGAATGGATCACAAAACAAGACCCAACAATATGCTGCCTTCAGGAGACGCATTTGATAGGAAAAGACATACATAGACTGAAGGTGAAAGGTTGGGAAAAATCATATCACTCATATGGACTTCGGAAACAAGCAGGAGTGTCCATACTCATATCAAATAAAATAGATTTCAAGCCAAAGTTAATGAAAAGGGATGAAGAGGGACACTACATACTGCTCAAGGGAACCATACACCAACAAGACATAACAATCATAAATATATATGCCCCAAACAATGGTGCAGCTATGTTCATCAAACAAACTCTTCTTAAGTTCAAGAGTATAATAGACCACCATACAATAATCATGGGAGACTTCAACACACCTCTCTCACCACTGGACAGATCTTCCAAACAAAAGTTGAATAAGGAAACTATAGAGCTCAATAACACAATTAATAACCTAGACTTAATTGACATATATAGAATATATCACCGAACATCAAGCAGTTACACTTTTTTCTCAGCAGCACATGGATCCTTCTCAAAAATAGATCATATATTATGTCACAGGGCAACTCTTAGACAATATAAAGGAGTAGAGATAATACCATGCATCTTATCTGATCATAATGGAATGAAATTGAAAATCAACGATAAAAGAAGTAAGGAAAAATCATGCATCACTTGGAGAATGAACAATAGGTTACTGAATGATCAAAGGGTTATAGCAGACATCAAGGAGGAAATTAAAAAATTCTTAGAGATAAATGAAAACACAGACACAACATATCGGAATCTATGGGACACACTGAAAGCAGTTCTAAGAGGAAAATTTATTGCTTGGAGTTCATTCCTTAAAAAAAGAAAAAACCAACAAATAAATGATCTAATACTTCAACTCAAAATCCTAGAAAAAGAAGAGCAAAACAACAGCAAAAGAAGTAGAAGACAAGAAATAATTAAAATCAGAGCTGAAATTAATAAAATTGAAACAAAAGAAACAATTGAAAAAATTGACAAAACTAAAAGTTGGTTCTTTGAAAAAATAAATAAAATTGACAGACCCTTAGCCACGCTAACGAAGAGAAGAAGAGAGAGAACTCAAATTACTAGCATATGGGATGAAAAAGGCAATATCACAACAGACACTTCAGAAATACAGAAGATTATCAGAAATTATTTTGAATCCTTATACTCCAATAAAATAGAAGATAGTGAAGGCATCGATAAATTTCTTAAGTCATATTATTTGCCCAGATTGAGTCAAGAGGATATTGACAACCTAAACAGACCAATATCAATTGAGGAAATAGAAGAAACCATCAAAAGATTACCAACTAAGAAAAGCCCAGGACCGGATGGGTATACAGCAGAGTTTTACAAAACCTTTAAAGAGGAACTAATACCAATACTTTTCAAGCTATTTCAGGAAATAGAAAAAGAGGGAGAACTTCCAAATTCATTCTCCGAGGCCAACATCACGCTGATTCCTAAACCAGACAAAGACACTTCAAAGAAAGAAAACTACAGACCAATATCTCTAATGAACCTAGATGCAAAAATCCTCAATAAACTTCTGGCGAACCGGATACAAAAACATATCAAAAAAATTGTGCACCATGATCAGGTAGGATTTATCCCTGGGATGCAAGGTTGGTTCAATATACAGAAATCAATAAATGTTATTCACCACATCAATAGGCTTCAAAATAAGAACCATATGATCATCTCAATAGATGCGGAAAAAGCATTCGACAAAGTACAGCATCCCTTTATGTTCAAAACTCTAGAAAAACTAGGGATAACAGGAACATACCTCAATATTGTAAAAGCAATCTATGCTAAGCCTCAGGCTAGCATCATTCTGAATGGAGAAAAACTGAAGGCATTCCCTCTAAAATCTGGAACAAGACAGGGATGCCCTCTCTCACCACTTCTGTTCAACATAGTTCTCGAATCACTGGCCAGAGCAATTAGACAGACGAAAGAAATTAAAGGCATAAAAATAGGAAAAGAAGAACTCAAATTATCACTATTTGCAGATGACATGATTCTATACCTAGCAGACCCAAAAGGGTCTACAAAGAAACTATTAGAGCTAATAAATGAATTCAGCAAAGTGGCAGGCTATAAAATCAACACGCATAAATCAAAGGCATTCCTGTATATCAGCAACAAATCCTCTGAAATGGAAATGAGGACAACCACCCCATTCACAATATCCTCAAAAAAAAAATAAATAAAATACTTGGGAATCAACCTAACAGAAGAGGTGAAAGACTTATACAATGAAAACTACAGAACCCTAAAGAGAGAAATAGAAGAAGATCTTAGAAGATGGAAAAATATACCCTGTTCATGGATAGGTAGAACTAACATCATCAAAATGGCGATATTACCAAAAGTTCTCTATAGGTTTAATGCAATGCCAATCAAAATCCCAACGGCATTTCTTGTAGAAATAGAGAAAGCAATCATGAAATTCATATGGAAAAATAAAAGACCCAGAATAGCAAAAACAATGCTAAGCAGGAAGTGTGAATCAGGCGGTATAGCTATACCAGACTTCAAACTATACTACAGAGCAATAGTAACAAAAACAGCATGGTACTGGTACCAAAACAGGCGGGTGGACCAGTGGTACAGAATAGAGGACACAGAAACCAATCCACAAAACTACAACTATCTTATATTCGATAAAGGGGCTAAAAGCATGCAATGGAAGAAGGATAGCATCTTCAAAAAATGGTGTTGGGAAAACTGGAAATCCATATGCAACAAAATGAAACTGAATCCCTTTCTCTCGCCATGCACAAAAGTTAACTCAAATTGGATCAAGGAACTTGATATAAAATCAGAGACATGGCGTCTGATAGAAGAAAAAGTTGGCTATGATCTACATACTGTGGGGTTGGGCTCCAAATTCCTCCATAGGACACCCATAGCACAAGTGTTAATAACTAGAATCAACAAATGGGACTTACTCAAACTAAAAAGTTTTTTCTCAGCAAAAGAAACAATAAGAGAGGTAAATAGGGAGCCTACGTCCTGGGAACAAATCTTTACTCCTCACACTTCAGACAGAGCCCTAATATCCAGAATATACAAAGAACTCAAAAAATTAGACAATAAGATAACAAATAACCCAATCAACAAATGGGCCAAGGACCTGAACAGAAATTTCTCAGAGGAGGACATACAATCAATTAACAAGTATATGAAAAAATGCTCACCATCTCTAGCAGTCAGAGAAATGCAAATCAAAACCACCCTAAGATACCATCTCACTCCAGTAAGATTGGCAGCCATTAGGAAGTCAAACAACAAGTGCTGGCGAGGATGTGGGGAAAAGGGTACTCTTGTACATTGCTGGTGGGACTGCAAATTGTTGCGGCCAATTTGGAAAGCAGTATGGAGATTTCTTGGAAAGCTGGGAATGGAACCACCATTTGATCCAGCTATTCCCCTACTCGGTCTATTCCCTAAAGACCTAAAAAGAGCACACTATAGGGACACTGCTACATCCATGTTCATAGCAGCACAATTCACAATAGCAAGACTGTGGAACCAAGCTAGATGCCCTTCAATAGACGAATGGATAAAAAAATTGTGGCATTTATACACAATGGAGTATTACTCTGCATTAAGAAATGACAAAATCATAGAATTTGGAGGGAAATGGATGGCATTAGAGCAGATTATGCTAAGTGAAGCTAGCCAATCCCTCAAAAACAAATGCCAAATGTCTTCTTTGATATAAGGAGAGTAACTAAGAACAGAGTAGGGACGAAGAGCATGAGAAGAAGATTAACATTAAACAGGGATGAGAGGTGGGAGGGAAAGGGAGAGAGAAGGGAAATTGCATGTAAATGGAAGGAGACCCTCAGGGGTATACAAAATTACATACAAGAGGAAGTGAGGGGAAAGGAGGAAAAATATAAGGGGGGAGAAATGAATTACAGTAGAGGGGGTAGAGAGAGAAGAGGGGAGAGAGAAGAGGGGAGGGGAGGAGGGAGGGGGGATAGTAGAGGATAGGAAAGGCAGCAGAATACAACAGACACCAGAATGGCAATATGTAAATCAATGGTTGTGCAACTGATGTGATTCTGCAATCTGTATATGGGGTAAAAATGGGAGTTCATATCCCACTTGAATCAAAGTGTGAAATATAATATATCAAGAACTATGTAATGTTTTGAACAACCTACAATAAAAATTAATTAAAAAAAAAAGTTAACCTGTAACAATTTAAAAATATTTTAGGTAATATACTTAAAATAGTCAAATATAAAGTATTCATTTTAATTTTAGTATTCAACATTATTTTTTGGATGTTTCTTTATCAGAAAAGCAGCCACATGACTGTAAATAACACCCTATGATCATGCTGCAATGTCTGTGAACACAATATGTATTATAATATTACTGACTGAAATATATATTTATAAATATTTACTTTTCATATATATTTATTATGAATTATATATTAAAAATAACTTGCATGCTTCTATTAAGAGTATTTGAATACAAGATTTTGAATTATTTCAAACTCTGTTACTTGATATTTTCAATGGAAAAAATGGTCAGAGAGAATATGCAGGTTGGAATTAACAGTGTAGAATTAATGCAGTAGTGTCTACACAGAATATGCACATGCATATGCCCCAATAATCATCAAACACCAAAAACACAACTGCTGGAAATTCAATGGAACTTAGAGGCAAGAAATTCCACAAGAATATTGCTAAAAAATAGGATCAATGAATTTTAATGCAATAATAGAGGGTAATTTCCTTCCTGATCTGCTTTAGTTTGTCACTTGTAATGAGATTGTGACATGGTTACTAAGGTATTAGAGTACATAGGCAAAATCTGCACCAGATTTGGACACATTTGCAAGTGACATGGAGATCCTCATAGGTACCCACTAATTCTGATATTCAAAGCAGTAGGAGGCTCATTCAGCTTGACATTGGATAGTAGCAACTAAACCCTAATTATGCAAACACTCTTGACTTCAGAAGTATAATTTTTTTAAAAAATTCTTCCTAAACTATCACTTTATTTCACAGGGTCTGGCTAAATTGCTTATCCTGGCCTTGATATTAAATTTCTCCTGTTTATGATTCCAGAGTAACTGGGATTATAGGCATGCACCACTGTGTCCAGATTTCTTCACATAAATGTCTTAACCCCTTTTATTTCAAATTTCCATCTGTGTTTTTGTCTACTTTTTATTGCAATCATATTGATGGTGCCTATGTACTATCCAGATACATTTCTTAAACACACACACACACACACACACACACACACGACATATAATATCATATACATATAAATATGTCTTTTATTGAATTTAAGAAATTCAACAAGCAAAAAATCAAAATGTACATAATTCCTGTTGTCATTTATGCACTTAATGTTACTATGAAGAGAAACTGAGAATTAACAATAAATAAATAAATTCATATTTGGAAAGCAGGTTGTGCTTTGCTCTGGGTTACTCCATGATATATACAACAGTGGTTTTCAGTCTGTGCCTAATCCTGAATTACTCTATTTTTCTAAAGCGATAGTTTGAAATAAGTTACTCCATTTTGAGTATGGGATTACTCTATAACATGGTAGTACAAGTAAGCAACCAACATCTACCTTTGGTAATTATAAGATGGGCAGTCACAATATTAATTCTGAATACCTATAACACTAAACAAATATATATATAAGAACATAGAAAGATGGAGGCAGAGATTGGAATTATTCACTCCCAAGCGTTGCCCACAACCATAGGGCATGAACTAATAAATAAATTAATTGTGCTAATAAGAATGACTGCCTGTGAACATATAAAATTAATCAGAAGTGCATGGATTCAAATTCATATTGAAAAAAAACAGGTCTACAAGACTATTGAACACACCAAACCACCAAATGATGCAACCCACTCACTTCAGACCCATAAAGGGAGAGGTACCCTAAGACTGGAGACAGTGGCAACTTGACCCTACCACCTAGGCACTTACCTTATCTGGGAAAATTGCCACAGCAACAAACCTCCTCTAAATTTCTCGCATCACTTTAGGAGAGTGTGGTTTCCCCTGTTGCTTCTCCTGCCAGTATTGATCATGAAAGTCCCAGTCCAAGCTGATATCTTTATCTATCTATCTATCTATCTATCTATCTATCTATCTATCTATCATCTATCTATATTTGCAAAAAGTGTCATATGTAACTTTAATGCTATAATTATTCAGAATTAATATTGTAACTGCCCGGCTTATAAATACCAGTTGATACAAAAGTTTTTGATGAACTGGCACTGATGAAAGTAGTGTAGGCTGTGAATTTATTGTCATTCAATTAATTTTGATATAGTGTAAAGACAAACAGGTTTGGTCTACTTTAATGACATAGCATGCTCACATCATACTAAGTCAATCTATCAGATTGACCCATGTTCTTTTGAAAAGCTATTTCCAACTAATAACTCATGATACCTGTGAATTTTTACCTTCCCTGGAGAAGTTGTCTGTGCACATGCAATATTTTAGGAATCTTAAGAAAAATTCAACCTGAATTTATTTTCCAGGGGTTGTCTAAAGTTTACGACTGTTGAAGATGGGAAAACAAAGGGACACAAAAAGGAGATATAAAGATGGAGGCAGAAATTAAAGTTATTCACTTCTAGGTGCTGCCCACAGTCATGGGAAGCAAGTAGATCAAACAAGGAACATATTTTCCCTCAGAGTCTTCAAAGTAGATCAATTCCACAAACACCTTGATTTGGAACTTTTGTCCTTCAGAACTATGAAATATTATTTTTTGTTGTTTTTTGATATAAGATTTGTGGTAATTTGTTACAGCATTCCCAGAAAGCTGACATTGAAAGTACACTGAGATGTACTATCCAATGAAATAGGAAAGAGCTTTAGACATATGCAGGTATTTTAAGAAATTATAGGGCTGGTGTAGAGCACTGTCTAGCATATGTGAGGCATTGGGTTCAATTCTCAGTACTACATTTAAATAATACTGTTTTAAAAATAAAGGTTCAACCACAATTAATATATGTGTATGTGTCTGTGTGTGTGTATGTATATACATATATATATATACATATGTATATACATAAGAAATTATATATATAAGAAATTTCATATATATATAAATTACAGATTTATGTATCTTAATGAGTATATGACATTTAATCAGAGATCTAAAAGAAGTAAGGACAAGCCATCAGATAATTCCAAATTCAACTACATTTCAAATACAAAGAAGAAGAGTATGGCTATACCTTATAGAAGAGAGGATGGGTGGGCCTATTTGAGTGACAGGAAAGGGGATGTAAAATCAGTGACAGGCTCAGTATGCTTCACAGAGTGTCATGTAGGTAAGAATAAATATAAGGCAATATAGGTTGTTGTAATATCATATACAGAAGAGTGACATGTTATTATTGAGATCCTGTGTTGAGGATGCTTTTTATATATTTTTTTGTAGTTGTAGATGGACAGCATGTCTTTATTTTATTTGTTTATTTTTATGTGGTGCTGAGGTTCAAACACAGTACCTCACATGTGCAAGGCAAGCGCTCTGCGACTGAGCTACAGCCCCAGCCCTGTTGAGGGTACTTTTGTTTGAAAGGGGCTAACTCCAATAATAGATAGTTAAAGAGCTATTACAGTATACAGTAGAGGGGGTAGAGAGAGAAGAGGGGAGGGGAGGGGGGAAGGGGGATAGTAGAGGATAGGAAAGGCAGCAGAATACAACAGACACCAGAATGGCAATAAACAATCAATGGTTGTGCAACTGATGTGATTGTGCAATCTGTATAAGGGGTAAAAATGGGAGTTCATATCCCACTTGAATCAAAGTATGAAATATGATATATCAAGAACTATGTAATGTTTTGAACAACCAACAATAAAAATTAATTAAAAAAAAAAAAGAATACAAGCAACAATAAGTGTTGATGAGGATGTGGGGAAAAGGTATACTCATACATTGCTGTTGGTACTGCAAATTGGTGCAGTCACCCTGGAATGCAGTATGGAGATTCCTCAGAAAACCTGCAATGAAACCACCATTTGACCCAGCTATACTACTCCTTGGTATATAACCAAAGGTTTTCAAATCAACATTCTACAGTGATGCAACCACATTTATGTTGATAGCAGCCAACTCACAATAGCTAAACTATGTAACCAACTTAGGTGTCCTTCAACAGATGAATCGATAAAGAAAATGTGGTGGGGATCCAAGATGGTGAGCTAGAGTGAGGCTGCATTCCTTGTTGCTCCATGACATGGGATTCAAACAGTGGGAATACTGTTTCTCTGCAAGTTATTAGAGGATCCCCAACAGTTGCTCATGCACAGGACCCCCGGCCATTGTTCCTTGTGGACCCCCATCTACCAGCATGGGGCTCCCCTGGTTGCATCCATCTTGGGATACTTCAACTACTGCCATAGTCGCCTGCAACTGGGGACACCAGACAGGGTATGGAGACAGCTGCCAGCCACAACCCTGCATGCCACTGAGCTGCATCTTTGAACATGCTGCCTAACGCCACTGCCTGGCCTGACCTGACACCCCATCTCCGAAAGTAGCCACCTCCATCTTGGGACACCTTTGTCGCAGACTTTGATTATCCTTGCTACCACCAGCACTATCTTTACTTGGGGCAACCCCCAGCTTGGGACACAAGCTGGGGCCTAGAAACAATATCAAGATACCTATAGTCTCTCAACTCTCCCCTCTCCCCCACAGCCACTAACCTGGCACAGTGCTTGCAGCTACATGGCTGGTCCATATCTCGCAAAGACTGGTTCTGATCTGCCTGATACAAAACAGCTCTCTGTGACAAGTACACAGGCCCCAGAGCACAGCTCAAAAGACCTCCAAAGAGAAAGGCTCCTGATTAGGAAGTAGAAAGGGAATGGTGAGTGAGATACAGTTTAGAGGCTAAAGTAGAGACCAGGAATTGTGAGGTCTACAGTCAATATAAGGAGATAAGACCAGGCACTCACATCATATGCGCGGACTCCAAAGGAGATTCTTGGGGTGCAATCTGTCAATAGGGACAGCAAGTGCTATATCCAATATCAAGGAATTCCGCCACCAAAACCAACTCTTCCACCATAAAAACCTTCACCACCCTGAGGGTGGAGATACCAGCAAATGATGGACAACTCCACCTATGGGATGAGAAGGGAAGCAGGAAAGATACTGAACTCCGACAGAAAAAAGCCTTTAATTTTTCTTCCGAGTTTCTTTTTCTTTTCTCTCTCTCTCTCTTCTCCTACCCCCATATCCCCAACATTTGTGAAACCAAGTACTTTTCATGGATTAGGCTACTGGAATATCTGAATAGTATATCACAGTTGCATTGTGTATTCTTTTATTTCCTATTTTTACCTTTTTTTCTTAATTTCTACATTTGTTTCTTTTTTGTGCTCTCTCTATTGTATTTTTACTTACTTCTCTCCCCAAATTCACTTTTTCTCATTTCTTCTGCTACTAGATAATTTCTTTTGATTCCTCTTTCATGCTACCTAAGATCTAATAACTCTATATCCTCACTTCCTACCTCCTTAACATTTGATCCTACACCCCATCCCAGGTTCTCTCTTTGTTCACCATCAGAAACTGTAGACCCTTTTGCAAAACTACTGTTTATATTATAGATAATAAGTGAACTCACCATTTCTGTATATTGTGACAAGTCATAAATGTCTTATTAGCAACAACAAAAAAAAATGGTAACTTTGTACAGGGTGACAGGACCAAGATACAAGTAATAGTGGTGAAGAGAAGGTCAATTTCCAGATATGTTTTCAAGGTAGAACCAATAGGATATAAACAAATATTGTGTAATGTGAGAAAAAAGAGTTAAGATAGAGTCAATATTTGTGGTCACATTAGCTGTAAGAATGGAATAATTTAGGGCATGGAGGAAAAAGCAAGAGGAATATGAAGAGAATTAACAATTTGGTGTTAGTCAAGATAAGGTTGCAATGAGATGCTTTTCATTCCCTTACTTGATTAGTCCTCCAATATTACTTCAAGCAAGACAGGTTCAGCTTCAGATCTGAATTCTGTCTTCTAGATGATGCTCCAAAAGAAAATAATATGGTCAAAATATCAATTTTCTTCTTTCCAATTTAAATATGTCACTTATTTTTTTCTTGGGTCAATATTTCTTCTGTCAATTACTCTGTCAATAATGACTTCACTATCTATCCAGTTACTTAGATTATAAACCATCAATGATTGTGGTGGTTATTTTATGTGTCATCTTGACTAGATTAAGGATTCCTAGAGTTTTATCTAAACATTTTTTTCTGGATGTGTCTGTAAGTATGTTTCAAGATGGGATTAGCATATTGGTTGGCAGTCTAAGTAAAGTTGATGCTTTTCCCAATCTAAGGTGGGTTTCATCAAATCTATTGAAATCCCAAAAAGAACAAACAGGTGGAGGAAGAAAGAACCTCCTTTATCTCTTTTTTCTCCCTGACTGCTTGGGCAGTGCCCTTGGATCTGGAATTACCACCACTTGTACTCCTCGTTCTAAGGCCTTCACACTCAGTCTAGAATTTGCACTAAGTCTCTTCCATTTTTAGGCCAAAGAACTTGTATGACATTTTATATCATTGATGGTCTAGGTTCTCAGGCCTTCAAATTCAGGCTGGGAATATCTCACCTGGTTCTATAGTTTGTAGGTGGCAGATTGTGGGACTTAGCCACCATAATTATATGAACCCATTTCTTATAAGAAATTCCTTTCCAGACATTTTTGAAGCTCACATATGCTTTGTAAATGCATTGTGTTCCCCAAAAAACAATGTAAAAGACAAAGAATATCCCATACATCTTCAACGTTGGCAAACTTTGCGCCACATTTGAGAATCATCAAAGAGAGCAACATCAAAGTGGAGAGTGTCAGTGAAAATAGTAAAGAACTGCCAATTTCTATTCATCCATAAAAAGCAATGAAAAAGAGCAGAAATGCCAGAATCAACTTCATCAGGATTCTGGAACTAATCAAAACCTTGCAGTAATCTAGGAAGTGCTTGCTGAAGAAAAATGGCTGAAACTTTGCTAGAACAGTAAGACTTGTATCATTTTAATTTACCCGAATTACTTTCCTATTTGAGCAGTATAATTGAAGATAACAGAAAATATTTCTAGTACTGGGGAGAATACAATGGGTTTTATTCTCAAATAATTGCCCTTATTTGATTTGTCTGGTGACTTCAAAGTCAAAGCTTCCCGAAAGCTTTGTCTAGCTTTTTTGGTGCAGAATTCTCCCTATACTAAAGTTTATTTGGGAGATGTGGAATGGCATTGGTTGAAAGCAGGTAAATAAATAGTTATTGGGGCAAACAGCAGTCTAAAGAGAAAGTTTGGGTTAAAAGGTGTGGGGATGAGATGTTTTGGGGAATTAGTTTGGGGAAGCTCTATGAGTCTTGGGAATCTCAAAGGCAGTGTGCATGCTCAGGTAAAACATGAGAAGACACTTACTTCTGGGTAATTTTGAGGCTCTGTACAAGCAGGAAAAGGATAAAATAAGAGTTTTAAACTGCCCGTTTTTGTGTTGAAGATGTGCACCAACACAGATGGAACCCTCTTTAAAGACTGGGAACATTCTTTGTTCCAGGCTTAAAAGAAAATCTCTGTCCAATCATTAGCTGATCACTAAATCAATAGAATATTTAAATGGGAAGATGCTTACATCATTACAAGATGGTGACATAGTCAATAATAAATACCTTATTTTTAGACTCCCCAATACAATATACTTTTAACACTATCACTATTCTTCATGTGACATGTATATAATCCTGCCTGTCCTGGCTGCTGTAATTATTTTATTCCTCCATTTGTTTCAACTTGTGTTGATTTGATAATATCATAGAATACCAGAATTTCAGTTATGACAACCTAGAGACAAACTATTTCAGCTTCCTCTTGCCTTTCATAGTATCATTGAGACCATTCAGTTCATCCAACTGGATCCTCAAGGCAGATTTCTTTCTTCTTTTTGTTCTATAACTCTGGCAATATATATCTCTGTAGCTTTTAAATTAACAATACAGTAATTTACTAATCAGAAGACTGAATTTTAAAAAAACTGGACACTGTATATTCACAAACATATTAAGCATAAGTATTAATTTTCCTAATTCATAATCTTAGATTGAACATGCCATGATTGATATGTTGCAACTATAATATTCTAAAAGGGGTTCAATCCATAGGGACAAAGACCCAGCACCATTTTGAAAAGAAAAATAGATATATACACATTATATTTTATGTACATTACTGATATACATATATTATACTAATTTTAGGATATCATTCTGAATCGTTTGGGAAATAGCTTTATATTGTTTTGCATATTTCAAATCTATTCTTCCATTCTTCCACTGGACCACAAGAATAGTATCAGAAGCAATGAAGTAAGTAAGATAACTTAATTTCATTAAAAGTTTTAACTTCTGTTAAAAAACACTTTTTAAAAAGTCAGTGTTCTGAAAATTAGGCTTTGGTATTTCAACAGGGAAATTTACCTTTTTTTTTTTTGGTTTCATTTCTTTCATTTAATTTCATACAATATCCTAAAGGAATGGCATATGTTCACTCCTTTGGAAGTTATTTTCCCCATATTGAAAGATAGTTTTTCTTCCCAACCACAAATTAGTGTAAATTATTACTATCATATATTTAATCAAATGTATGATAGTAATAATTTACCCCAAATGAGGGTAAGACTTCCTCAGAGGTTTTAAAGGTCACCATTTGGTTTGTTCTTTGACATATAAAAATATATGAGATGATAAATACATACTATGTATTTTTACTTCTTTTTTCTCCATAGCAACACTTGCATAGTAATTATTGATTGCATGCAATATTTAAAGAATATGATCTCAAAGGAAAAGTTTGGAGATTAAGTGAATATCTAATTAAAGTGTATTAGATGGCTTAACATTAATTATAAAATTCGTGCACATTAAGTATTACTTTTCTATTGATGCATAAAATATTCTTATGATATACATACTAATGAAAACTTAATGACTAGCAAGATACAAATCTCAGAAATCATTTTCCCTTACGTTTAATAATATTTTGCCTATAAATTTGAGATACTATGTTCAACAAAACTACACAAACACCAACAAAAGTAAACTAACATTTTCTTAATTCAAAACTAATTTTTCATAGTGATCTATATACATATTTCAAAAAGTAAATGTTATTATGTTGCAAGAACATTTTGTATATTAAAGAAAGAAGCATTTTAGGCAATCAGTGAAGCTAAGTTTGATTTCTGTATGGATTGAAACTTCCAAAGTACCAAAGTGGTTAATAACTGAACATTCCAAATAGGAATAATAGAAGAGAGTAGTGGGAACAGGGCCCTCCAAATTTAACAAGGAATCAAATCTTTAGGCAGGACTTCTGTTTTATATTTTTGGCTTCAGCAGTAATGAATACCAGTCCACGAAGGCAAAGATCAGTTTATTAATTGATCATGAGACAACCCCCATATCCCAGGTTTAGGCTAGAAAAGTTTGTAACTACTATGTAGGCTCTAAGTCTGGCCAACAGCAATAACTCTCTCACAAATCAATTTATAAACCCAGAAATGATTTGTTTATTTTTTACCATGCTTCTTGTCTCTTGCACACTTAAAACTAGATGCATTTTGTGGGATATGATATAGCCTAAATTAATAGTTTTCTTCATTCCTCATATGCCTTCTGACTTGTGAAATTGGAAGATGATAAAGTTAAGAAGTTAGTAGCATAACCTAACCCATAAATTTTCTGCAAACTTATTATATTTTCACTTACTTAAAACAGTTAAGAGATTCATTGCCAAACAAGTACAGCAATCAATAAAATAGGAAAACAGCAACAATAAATTAACAAAATCAAAAAGATAAGGCAAATTAGGCTTTTCACTTGCAGCAATATGTTACATAAGTTATTTTACCATAAACCTCAGTTTTTTTACCTGTAAAAATATGGAGAGGGGTTGTTTGTTTCTTCAGGGTTTGCTGAAGGGATTAAGTCAGTCAATGGCATACACAATGAATATTTTCTAAAGATACTCATCTAAAAGCTTTGTAGAAACTAGAAACGTATGAAAAATGGTGGTGTTTTTTTCCCCCCATATATTCTTAAGTCTTAGTGCTGTTTTATTCTATAAAGGAATTCCTATCTTGTATTTTCCTCATGGTATGTTGTCCAGCATGTACTGCTGAGTAGGGAGAAAATATTTTACAGCTACATTAACATCATATGGCCAGTAAGGGTTATTTTGTTCACTCTGGAGTCATAATTTATGACATCAGTTTTTTATTAGTTTGAAGGAGTCAATACTAGTATTCCCTGTGCACTAATATGGTCAGACTTATTGTTGGGAAACTGCTATGAAGTTCTCAATGAATAATATTCTATAAACATAATTTGATGATGTTTTAATAGCAAAGGGTTGGTAATAATTATGCTTTCCAATGTGCTGAGTAGAAAAGCTCTTTAATGTCTTATGCTCTTGAGGTCTTAATGCTGCAAGATGACTCTTGCTAAATATCTGGCAGCGATTCACCACTAGGAGGTTAACTTTGTGCCTTCTATTTGTGTGTGCATGTATTTTCCAAACGTTGAAACATCTTGTCTCATTTCTAATGTGATGCAGTGGTGACACCACTTAATTACATGCTTATCAAGAAATAATATGACAGCAATTGCAGTAAGAAAGTAGATAATTTCCTGCAACATTCTTACCAGCCATTAAAACAGAATCTATGGAAAAATAAAATTGAATCAAATTCATTGTTCTTTGATAAATACATGCATTATTTCAAGGAACAAATAAAGCTGTTGAATCCAATCACTTTTAAAATACCTTATCATATTATTTAAAGTTCGATGGGAATTGAAAGCTTCACTGCCAATGTAAACAAAATGATACAACTCCAAATAAATTATTTTCATTAAATCATAAAAAAATTAGAAACATGATTGGTATAAAAAATTAAACATTTATAGTTTAGGCTAGTGAGAGAAAAATATGCATGTATGAAAAGAACAAGAATTCAATTTTATTCATATCAGATTTATGTTTCTAGGATAATATTCTAATAAACTAGAAATGTAAAATATTCTTTAAAGCTAGCTACAAAACTAACTGCTTATAAAGTTTGACATTTAATAGTACTTTGGGATTCTAAGCAAAAAGCCTAGCCTGTAAAATTTTGTCTCCAAGTTTAAATCTACATATACACACATATATTTATACTTAAGGAATTATATTAATATACATCAAGATGAATACATATGTTTATTATAAATCAATGGAGCACTTTATATTCTTTGGTAACTTTAGATAGATTTCCCAGTTAATTAGTCATAAAAATTATATAAGATGAATAAGTGAAGAGACTGATATTCAGATGTGTTGTAAGTTTATCAATTATTTTTTATTTTATGAATTATTTAAGAAACATGAAAATAGACTTTTAAACTCACTATAGATGATACAACAAATAAAGCATTACACATGTACTCTTTCTAACCTCGGCCATCTCCCTCCTCTCCAGAGGTAACCACTATGCTCAATGTATGTTAATAGATGCATAGTTTTCTATTTGCTAATTATATATGTGATTTAAAACAAAATATAATATTATGTTTACATGATTTATTATATAAATAATTTCAAATGTTGTGTATTTTAATTTGCTTCTTATGCTCATTCTTATGTCTTTGACACTTATCTATATCCATATACAGTTCTCTAATTTATTCATTATGTTTGTTCTATATTACTAAACTGATCCATATACAGCAATGTAGTTAATATTTCTTATGCTAATGAACTTTACTTTTTCTCTTTTTAGCTATAACACACACACACACACACACACACACACACACGAATATATAAGTTCACTGCATACTTGAGAGTTTCTCTAGCAATGGGACTGTTTGACAGTAGGCATGTAGTTAACATTTCTCCTGCTAGGGTACTTTTAGGTTTTCTCTCTAAGCTATCAAAAATAATGCTTATGTGAGTTTATAAATTCAATGCATGCATTTGTGAGAGTGCCTCTAACAATATAACTGTTTTAGGGTAGACATGTACATTTTAGCCATATTAAATATTACAAACTTCACTGTATAACAGTTTGCTATCATATATCCCACAAACAACATATAAAAAATTTTTAATAATTCCATCTTAAATTTGTTTGCTCTTAGAGCTTAGCACAATTCATTCTGGAAAATACACAAAAGAAGTCCCATATATTTTTGTGCTTTATAAATATAGTTAAGATTCATTTAAAATTCAGCATAACCATTTATATTAAAATGACAACTCTTAATTATATAATATAATTTAATATATCTATCTGTCTTTGAAGTTTGTTTCTTGAGAAGTTTTACATCAATAATTCCTCTTCCATTACTAAATTGAATAGCAAATCATCCCTTTATGCAAAATACAAAGTTCAACCTAACATTTACAAACATGTCACATTTTGAATTGTTTGGGATGGGATTGAATTAGATTTTCTACATATGCATTTGTGTCCTTTTTTACATATCAACCTTTTTATTTAACAATAAGCACACTTTTGCAATAAACTAAAAGCACAACATACAAGTTTTAGAGTTAATTTTGCTTTGGTCTTTTTAAGTAATTTTTTAAAAATTTATATAACTTAGTGAGTTATTTATCATTTGTATTTCAGCACCAGAAATTTAAACACCACTAAGCATATGGTATGTTAAGAGCAACATGAAATAAATTAAGAAATAAGATGAAGAAATATGTGAAAATGATTATTAATAAGTTGAAATGCAAAACATTATTCTAGTGAATGAATTGTATTGTAAAATGAAAATAGATTTCTAGTACTGACATTTAAAAAGCTTGGGAGTTTTCACACACATCCTTACAAACACAAAAGGAAAAACTTACTGAAAAGCAGACACTTAACCTCCTTAGAACCTCCTGTGTGCAGGACAGTGTCCTGGCCTGGAATCTGGAAAGACCCATGAGTCAAGAGTAATAGCTCAGATTTTCTTACTAGGAACAAAAGCCTTAGGAGTGATAAAGTGGTAAAAATATTTACATGGTATTAATAATGACTTAAAATAGACTGAGCATGGAATGACAGGTGAGTGAGAAACTACTGGTATCAAAGTCTTAAAGATCCATCCACACTTTCATGATTTTTTTTTTTATTCAGAAACACTATCCGAACCAAGAAATACCCACTTACAGCTCTATCAGAAAAAGAGGAAAAGTAATCACTATGAAATATGCCTAGAGCTTTTTTCATAACAAAGGACAATTCTTCAGGGAAAAACACTTTGCCAAACCTTTATTTCATTTGTGGGGAAGATAGTCCTTCACCTCTTGTTCCCTCTAGCCTTTTTGTCTCACTGAAAGATGGAGGAAAAAAAATCTATTTATCTATCTATTTTTCTATATCTATCTGTCTTTGAAATAACACATGTGAACTTTTCAGTCAGGAATATTAGGTCCCCTAAAGAGATTTAATCATAAGATTAATAATGCTTTCTCTCTGCAACACCTGACCACCATATCAACATAGCTCCAGTATAACAATGGATTATAGCTTAAAGCCTTACAAGATGAAAGCATTTTCTGAATAAGAGTACTTAATGACAGACAAAATTAAATGAAGGAAGAAAGGGAAAAGAAAGAAAGTCAAAAAGGAATGTGTGGTCTTGTTCATCTTCATTTACAGCAAATACTAATCACAGCCTCATTTCTAGCATGCTCTCTCTCTCTCTCTCTCTCTCTCTCTCTCTCTCTCTATATATATATATATATATATATATATATATATATATATATATATATATATATTTTTTTTTTTTTTTTTTGGGGGGGGGGCCGGGGGAGGGGGGTACCAGGGATTGAGCAGGAGCATTTGACCACTGAGCCATGTCCCCAGCCCTATTCTGTATTTCTATTTAAAGACTTTAGAGACAAGATCTCACTGAATTGCTTAGCACCTTGCTTTTGCTTTTGACAGCCTCAGGCTTTGAACTCTCAGTCTTTGTGCCTCAGCCTTCCAAGCCACAGGCCTAGCAATATTAGAGTAAATCCTAACTCAAGATTTACATATCTCAATTTTCATTTTGTGGTATGACATATTTTGCTTTCAACAAAAAAGCACTAAATATATTAAAAGAAAATGTATCATAGTTTGAAGAGACCAAGTGAACAACTTAACCAGACTTACATATAACACAGATGTCAGGATTATTAGACAAGGCATTTAAAATTTCTATGATTAATATGTTAAGGGCTCTAATGTAGGAAATAGAAAACATTAATGAAGATATGAGAAATATAAGCAGTAATATGGACAATCTAAAAATTGAAAGGAAATGCTAGAAATGAAGAACTCCATAAGAAATAAAGAATGTCTTCAATGGATTCATCAGTAGATTGGACATGACTGAGAAAGAATTACTGAAATTGAATAATGCAAAGAGAAAATCACATAATAATTATAGAAATGGAACATATAAGAAATGTAGAACTATTACAGGAGGCGTGACATATATCTTCTTGAAATTCCAGAGAAAGATGAGAAGAAGAAGTAATTAAAATAATAATTGCCAAAAAACTTCCAATTAATGACAGTTGCAAAACCATAAATCCATAAAACTCAGAGAACAACAATTAGAAAAATAAATACATAAATAAAACTGAAAAACAAAATAAAAGGATAAAAAATAAAAAGAATAAAAATTACACACACGCACACACACACACACACACACACACATATATATATATATATTCACTTTTTGGAAAACCATAGATCAAAATAAAACCTTGAAAATTCTATGGGTACAGGATTAGAAGTAACACCATACCTACAGAAAAACAAGGACTAGAATTACAATAGACTTCTCATCAGTAATCAAGCAAGCAGGAGACAGTACATAGAATATTTAACTTATTGAAAAACATAAGAAAGCTAGAATTTCTTATTTAGTGAAATCTTTATGTTGTAGTGAACAAAAAAAAAAAAAGACTTTCTCAAACAAATACTGAATACATTACCAGGAGACCTGCTCTGCAAGAAGTAATAAAAGAAATTCTTTAGAGAGAAGGAAAAGGATAACCAGAAATTCATAACCACACAAATAAAGGAAGAAGTCAGAATAAATAAAGAAAGGTAAAACAAAATATTTGATTATTCTCAATTCAATTGCTCCAAATCATAACTTTAATCATAAAAGCAATATATTCAGTGTATATAGCATGTGGGTAAGTTAAATGAATTAGACATTATCACAAAGATCATCACAAAGAAATAGTGCAAAATTTCAGATACTTCACAAATTTTGTTCTATGCATATCTAGAAAAATGTGGTTATCAGCTTAATTGATTTGCATTTATCTCAGTAAATTACAGGGTTGAAATTTTTTTTTTTTAGTTCAAAAAAACTGAACCATATATTTTGGTTCTCACCCCCAAGTCCCTGTGAACTAGGTTTAGTCTTCCACTAGATTTATTAAGAATTACAGTAATTGATTTGTAAATAACCATTGGCTGGTAAGATGCTAGTAGTTTCTTTAGTTTCTTATCAATGCACAAACAGGCCACTAGGAACTTAAGCTGCATAAAACCACAGCTGCTTAAAGAAAACACAACTATATTAATATAGTACTATAGATTAGAAGTCTGTAGGCTTAGCTCATTTCTCTGCTCCAAATCCCACTAGGACCAAATCAAGATATTGGCCATCCTATGATGGTAACTGGAGGCATTAGGCATTATCCACTTTTATATTATTGACAAATTTCAGTTTTGTGTGGTTGTTGGACTGAGATCCTTTTTGCTTCATGGGTGTTGGCTAAGGATGTGCTTATCTTATAGAGGCTGCCTATTTTCCCTTATTTGTAACCTCTTTCTCTATTTTCAAAGCTTTGAGCCCTTCTCTTTTGATATTATCTTTTCCTTTGAACTCATTTCTGTTTATTCCACATGTCTTTGACTATTCTGTTCTGTTATTTTTTAGGTTCCATGTTATTACATAGGGCCATGTCAATAACAAATATAATCTAAACATAACCACTGAGTCACAATTTAAAAAAATATTTTATACCAAATTTCAAAGAAAAAAGAGACAATTTTGAAACCCACAAGAGAAAAGTGACTTCTCATGTACAAAGGAAGCTATATAAGACCATCAGTGGATTGCTCAGAAGAAATTTTGCAGAAGCTGGGTGTGGTGGTGCACACTTGTCAACCCAATGGTTTCAGAGGCTGAGGCAGGAGGATCACCAAGTTCAAAGCCAGTCTTAGCTACTTAGCAAGGCCCTAAGCAACTTGGGAGACCCTGTCTCAAAATGAATGAATGAATAAATAAATAGGGTTGGTGTTGTGGCTCAGTGATTAAGTGCCTCTCAGTTCAATCCCTGGTACCCTTCCTCCCCCTCAAAAAAAGGAAGAAGAAATTTTGCAGAAGTAAATGGGATAAAATTTCTAGACAGAAATGAATTGCTATTAGAGTGCTGAAAGAGGAAAACTACCATCCAAGAATAAAATAGCCAGCAAAAATGTCCATCAAAATCAAAGCAGAGATTAAAAAAAAAATTCCCAGATTAATCAAAATCATACCAAATATCTCTTCTGACCACAGCAGAATGAAACCAGAAAGTAATTGCATCCAATGGTAATGAAGGAAGGAGATAATAAAAATTAGAGCAGAAATAAAAGTAATAATGGAAAAAAAATAGAAAAAATAATCAATGGCAACACAGTTTTTTGAAAAGATAGACAAAATTGACAACTACTTAGTTAGAAAAAATGAAAAGAATACAAATAAATTTTAAAAAAGAATGAAAAAGAGATGGTACAACTGATGTGCAATTTATTCATATTATCTAACAATCAATTATGAAAAATTTCTAATATTTATGCTTTCTAGTAAGTAAGAAAGTAGTATTTCTCTTTACATTTGTGTACTTTTTTTCTCCCCTCATTTTTTTACTGTTGTGTCAAAAGTTAAATTCATTTTTTCAAGCTTCAGATTTTAAGCTTTTAAAAAAATCTATGGTCCTGGGGATTGAATCTGAGAGCACTTTATCACTGATTTGTACCTGCAGTCCTTTTTAAATTTTTTTTTGAAACAAGGTCTTGTAAATTTGCTGAGGCTGGCCTCAAACTTATGATACTTCTGTCTCAGCCTCACAACTCACTGAGATTACAGGTGTGCACAACCATGCCTAGCACAAACTTCAGATTTTAATAATATTATTATTATAATTGTTTATTTTGTTTTCTTCTTCTAATTCTTTAATTCCTTTCTATTCTGCAACTTAATTCCATGTAGTATAGGGCACTTTATTTAAAATTTAAATAATGGTTTATATTAACAGAATTTATATTTTAATGATATTTTTGACAATTTAATATTTCTTATTGTTACCTTTTGTTATCCAGTTAAAAATACACAAAACTTTTCTATTAGTTATTAGACTTAATGTAATAGTTCCTTCTATAATATGAAACCTATAAAATTCCTCATTAATATGAGATGGAAATTGGAAATATGATTTCATTTTCTTTTGGAAGAAGAGAACATGATAAAAACTTATTAAGAATCCCCATTGTTGGTTGAAAATCTTTAAATGTTTGTATTTTTGGTAAAACATTTTCTTTGATTATGTAGTTAATTAATAATTTAGCAAAATATATCTGCTTGGTAAAGATTTTTAGGATAATTCAAAATTTTAAAAAGCATACCACAGTTGTTTGCCTGTCTCTATTGTTACCTAGAGTTGATAATTTGATCTATTTTCCTCAGACATTTTTGTTGTTTATTTGTCTACTAGTGTGTACATTTTCAGTTGTTGTTTTTTTTTTTCATATAGTGTGAATTGGAATTCTGTTTTTCCCCCAAATTATTGTTGAATAAAACCACCTTAATTTAATTGAAATGAACATTTACAGTTAATAAAGTGTGTTGTAAATTTTAAAATTTAGTTATAGTGTTGTCTTGAAATTTAATGCAATGTTTTAAACATTTTAGCACTGAGATTAATATTTAATTACAGTAATTAGGAAATACCAGTTATTCTTGTGATAATTCCATGCTATTTTTAGCTTGATAGAGTTTTTTTTTTGAGCTTTTTATTCAGATTTTATTTAATCTATAGAATATTTGGGGAAGAACAGACATCTTAAAAATGTTGAGTCTTCCTATCCATGAATATGGAACATTTCTTCATTTAGTTAATCTTTTATTTCTTTCATCAAAGTTATTACATTTATACTTAAGTATTTCATTTGGGGGTACTAATATAAATGATATTATGTTTTTAATTCCAATTTCTACTTGTTTATTGTTTTTTTTTAATTAATTTTTATTGTAGGTTGTTCAAAACATTACATAGTTCTTGATATATTATATTTCACACTTTGATTCAAGTGGGATATGAACTCCCATTTTTACCCCATATACAGATTGCAGAATCACATCAGTTGCACAACCATTGATTTACATATTGCCATTCTGGTGTCTGTTGTATTCTGCTGCCTTTCCTATCCTCTACTATCCCCCCTCCCCCCTCCCCTCCCCTCTTCTCTCTCTACCCCCTCTACTGTAATTCATTTCTCCCCCCTTATATTTTTCCTCCTTTCCCCTCACTTCCTCTTGTATGTAATTTTGTATACCCCTGAGGGTCTCCTTCCATTTACATGCAATTTCCCTTCTCTCTCCCTTTCCCTCCCACCTCTCATCCCTGTTTAATGTTAATCTTCTTCTCATGCTCTTCGTCCCTACTCTGTTCTTAGTTACTCTCCTTATATCAAAGAAGACATTTGGCATTTGTTTTTGAGGGATTGGCTAGCTTCACTTAGCATAATCTGCTCTAATGCCATCCATTTCCCTCCAAATTCTATGATTTTGTCATTTCTTAATGCAGAGTTGATAGAGTTTTAATGAATGGTTGCTATGTTTAACATTCATTTTCATCAAAACTATCATATTTTTATATGGGATCTGACTATATAGTAAATATTAGATCTGATACTGAAATCTTGAATTCTGTGATTAAGTTGTAATATTATTTTAAAATAACAGTAAATAGGATTTGAAATATTTTAAAGTGTTTACATACATATTAAAAATAAATTTGACCTGTGGTTTTGCTTTATTATGTTTTACTTTTTTGTTAACCATTAACCAAAATCTTAAAAATATTTGAGAATTTCCTCTGACAATTATCTCAAAAAATTCTACTCACAACTTATTGCAAATATTACAAAAAAGAAACCAACACACACACAGAAATTATTTTGTCTTATAGTTAAATATCTTTTCATTTCTAAATGTACAGTTGTAAGTGTGTTTGATTCTAAAGCATAATACACATAAAAATCTATGTTTATATCATTATTTTGCTTATTTATTATGGAAAGTTTTAAAATTTTCTCCATATACTTAGAAATTTTACATTTCTAAAATCATATTTAAATAAAGACAGTTTTCACTAATACTACATACGTATGTTGGGTTTTTTAAATCTGAATGCTAAAGTTTCTCTTCAGCATAAGTAAATTATTAATTTATTGACCCTCTAGTTTTAAAAATGCTTTGTTAGTGCATTATAGTTTTGCATCATAGTGGGGTTCATTTTGGTATACATGTATGTAATATAATTAGCTGTATCTCAATCCCCAGTGCTTTCTCTTTCCCTCCCTTCCTACCTACCTCTGTTTCCCTTTCTCTACTTTACTGTTGACCCTACACTTTTCCAACTTTTCATTTCTCTAAGTTTATTTAAAAATCAAAGTTCACAAAGTTAACATTTTTGTTTTCAACCACTGTATCTTTTAACTTTTCTTTGTCATATTTTATTTATTTGTAATTTTGAAAAGTATTTTCAGAATATTTGTCAGCTAGTCTTCCAGCTCAAAAATTGTGTCATATACTCTTTATTCTGTTGCTAATGGCATTTACTTATTTTTTAAAAAATTTGTAGAACATTCAATTATTATTTTATGATATTCTCTTATCCCTTCCTTGGAAGTCACTAATTAAACTGCAAATGATTTTCAGTTTCTCCATTAACTTTTTAATTGTTTTTGAGAAAAATCAAAGTTATCAAAAATTGTTTTGAAATATGGTATATACATTATCAAACAACCAAAGATGTAACTAGAGGATTTGTCAAATATTTGGTAAGAATATTCAGGGTTATATGGATTTATATAACACTGGCTGTACTTCCTTTTAAAAATAGTCAAATAAATTCATGCTGTCAAAACTATCACTGTATAGAGAAAAAGATAGTTTATTAAAATTTTTAAGAGGCAACTAACATTTATTATTTAAAACTTATAAAAGTATTAGAATGTTATCCATGTATAAAGTTGCCACATCATTAAAGAGTAACAAATCAAATATACATAAGAATTGGAAAAATAATGTAACATGACCAAGTAAGCCTTCTCTGTCCTCATCAGGAAAATGTAGAAATGTTCAAAATTGCTATGATTTTTACAATAGTACTTTAAAGGAGAAAAAAATTGTGATAAACATATTTACACACAGTATTTATTGGTCAGTAAATCTTAAACCATGAAGTACATCTAACTGGAGCCTAACAAGGCTCTGGTGCTTGCTAGCTCTTGTATTCTGGGTGTCAATTGACACTCTGAGTGTCAATTCCCTATGGTGTTTTTTGAAAGAATTCAAAGGAGTAGTACACATAAAATGCTTGTAACACTGGCACATAGAGGCATTATTAAGTTTCACCTGCTATTACCATTATCATCATTGCCACTAAAGACAGGATGTGTCAGTGATGTCTGCCACCAGCACTTTCTTCAGCATTATTATGAATATTTTAGCTAATACAATGAGGAAAGAAAATGAATGTACAGGAAACCAAAGACCTGTTACAACTATTAAAAGAGAGTGGTACTGCTGTAGTTACACTCAGTATAAATGCGCGATTTTAAAAATTTGATACGATCTCTTAAAAATGAGATAAAGGAGGGGATTTTTTTTTCATAACAGAAATAGTGAGTTTCCTATTTCTAGATCCAAATATGTAAGAAATGTCCAAGAATTTTATGACAACTCAAAACAAAAATACCTATATGTAAAACTAGAAGTTAAATAATTAAAAATCATAACAATTTTGTAATAGATAATTTAAAATATTGAGAATATTCTGTCAAAAATACATTTAATTCAATTTTACTATGATTCTCATATTGTGGGGTGGTATTACAAGAAAACCCTTGTAAAAATTCACCTAGTAGAATAAATGTGAGAACAGCTAATAATATTTTTAAGTATTGGGAGAGCATTGGGAGAAATCCAATATTTTCAGAACAGAGGATGCATGTCCCAGATCAATAGTGGTAGATAAGATTATGTTGCTTCAATTCAGGGAGTATTGTGAAGATGTGTGAATACTGGAAATGCAGCTCTGGTATTACATGAGAAATTGAACAAGCATTGTCAAAATTTTTATCATAACATTAGCATGTTTGAATCTTTAGATTAAAAAATTAAACATTCTTCAAAATACAGTCAAAATTCCGAAAGGTAAGGATTCCGAGATGTCAGATTTCAGACACATGGGTTCTCCCCAGACACCTTGAGTTAGAATTTCCTAGACTGGAATGTGGTAATCTGTTTTTTAATGAGTACTTCTGGTGATTTCAATATTTGAAGTCTGATCTTAGTTCTCGGAGGATATTATTCCTAAGAAATTGGCTTAAGAAATTGTAAGAAAATGCAGATATTAGCTTCCTCATTTAAAGATTCTATCACAAAGGACTTAAGGAAAAACAAAATGAGACTCAATATTTAAAAATAAATATTCCAAATTAAACTCCTAAACTTTAAGAGGAATTCAGCTTCATGTTATCATTTGTCTAATAATTATTTTAATAGTAAATTTGTCTCCAAATTGCATCTGATTACTTTTGGCAAACAATTATATCAAGGGAGGAATGAACATGGGATTAAGAGTTAATCCTAATAATGTGAGTCTAAGATTATATGGAACAGGTAGTTTTTTATAGTTTTCCCCTAATAAGCATTATTTAAGTAGAATTCATAGCATTTGTAGAATTAGGGTGAGTTTTGAGAGAAAGGAGTCAAACATTTACATCAGCAATGTAGTTTAAAAACAGGCAGGTTTGTAGCATGTGAAGAAATATTTTTTAGATTTATAAGCTTTATCAGATATTAGAGATGGATATGGATGCATGGGTCCCAGGACATGAAAACCTATCTTTAAAAGAATAGAAATAAAGTGAAATTACTAGAAAAGAAAGATGACTGACTGGCAAAGGCTTAAGCTTAGAATGGAATTCTTGAGAATGCAAACATTTCAAGAAGTAAGAGGTAAGCACCAAAAATTTATGAAATGAATGAGAGTGCAAAGTACTCAAAAATTAATTAAGTGCATATTGCCTTAATCCCTTGGAGAAAAGCTCAAAGTATCAGTCCTTTAACCTAATATTTTTTTCTCATACATGCACAAAGAATATTCCTATTGTACTAATTCTCCACTTGTAACATAAATCTCTGTAACCTTTAACTCAACTTCTCATTGATTCTATAATGTTTTTTCTTCCCCCACTAACTCTATTTGCAATCCAAATATAGTGTGGAAATACTTGAATAACCTGTATTTAACCCCAGACAGGTATTAAATTACGAATTACATATGTTCAATATCAATCAACTTTAGACCTTTGAAATATCTTCTTATAGTCACCAACTGTACTTGGACCAATTTTTGTCTGTGTTTAGAGAAGGCGGTATGTAGGAAATCATTATATGAAATATGTGTGTTCCTAAAGAGCTCTCTGGGAGTGTCCATTTCTTTACTGGATTATATTTGAATTGAATAGAATACTTAAAGAAATTCCCTAGTGAATCAATTTGTAGATGAGTTTTGTAATCTCCCCTTTGAGGTGTTTTTTTTTTCCTATTCTGCCTCTTGTACTTGGAACTTTCTTTACATTTCTGAGTCATAAAATTATAAATTCAGACCTCTTAGTCCGATCTCCTATAAAATTTCAAAATCCCACAAACTGAGCAAATCACACCAGCAGAGAAACTTCTGTTTTGCACACTGATACGCAAACATATGTCAAATAAAATAAGTGACTTATTTAACATTAATACAAAATAGTTTTAACTTTAAGTATACTAAAAATTGCCTGCCATTTTATTGCATAATTCATCTTCCTTTTTTTATTATTATAAACTCTTGCATATTCCTTGGTTACTTTCTTCAAAGCACAGGAAGACTACCAAGAAATTAAAGGGCCCAAAACGATTTTTTATACTAGCATAGTTTCTACCTTTAAATAAGTCCGGTATAAAATCAATTGAAATTTTGATTCTTGTTTCTATATTTCTAACAGAAATGCTGGTGGTAGTTTAAGCAAGATATCCTAAGATGGGCCATCTCCTTGAATGTTTTGAGTCACTAGAACCTGAATATTCTTCCTTCAGACTCACCCATTTTCCACCAAAGACTGTCTTCTTCAGAATTTATCCTATGCCAGAGAGAAGATCAATGAGAAACAGTCCTAATGTAATTTGGAAACTTCTCGTCCAGTTGTTGTTGAATTCAACAGTGTATTTAGACACCTTCTAACATAGCTCATAGCTTTTAATTTGATTTCCCTTTGAAAATGGATCTTGACAATTTTCTCTGCATACATATCCTGCTTGAACTTTTTATTTCATGTGCCTACATTGGCAAAACTGCCCATTAGTTTTTTTCTTTAATATCAAACATGTCCAGCAATAAGCTCAAATTCATTATATTACAGTCAATTTTGAATTGTGTTATTGATCGTTTCCAGGAGAAATGTGACACCCCTACAATAATTAATGGTTCATACTTCTGGTCTTGCTAAAATTTCTGGTTTATTTGATGTCCTGGTTTCATGATACAAGCATGTTTTGAAACTGCTGTTGTTAAATATTTGAATAATGGCAGCTCTGCAACAAATTCTTCTTTATAGGAAATTAATCTTATTTCATCATCTTATTAATAAACCATTATTTTTCATGGTTGAGCCAATTGCTTAACAAGAGATTTCTTGTTGAAAAGCACTACTTTCTTTTTAACAAAATGTCTACTAGGTTGACTATCAGGTTGATGTCATATATAAGGTAGTCCTATTCCTATATTTCCTTTCCATTGAAAAAGTCTTTCACTAAATGATTCTGAAAGCAAAGCTATAGAATGCAGTTTATTAATTTTTGCTACATCTAACATAAAATAGCAGCAACAATTCTGTATTATAATTAGCAATTACATTCCTTAATGTATAAGTAGTTTGCCTCACTAGTAATTAAATAATGCGAAGTAGAAATAAATTTTAATCCCAAGCTATCGATAGATTCCTTACTTTGGGAAATTTCATTTGATTAGTATTATTTTATTTTATTTTTAAAAATATTTCCAGACATAAATAACTAAGGAGATAATAAACTTACAATTTATGTTTACAAGAGTTTAACAAAAAATAATACTCAAATCCATTAATCTGTGTTTTGGTATGATTAGTTAATCTTTGACTCTTATTGAATTTTATATAAAATATTTTGTGATCTATTCTAAACAAACTGATTTATGGGAACAAGAACTCAATTCTGATTAGCTTTTTTTTTTGTCTAATATAATTTCTTAATTTTTCATCCCCAATCTTACATTTTGGTGTCCTCAGTTTATTTTTAAGTTACAATGGGTAATTGCATATTTGAGGTCACTGCTTCATGATGAACAAAAGGACCCAGTTCCTTGAAGGTGCACATATTCATTGGAGGGCATACTTATATGGCAAATTTTAAGCACTGAACACTGTGATCAGAACTGTATGTACAACATAGTTTATGAAGTCCATATATGTTACACTCCATTTTCCTCTCCATTACAGATACTAATATTGCCATTATTTACAATCATCATTTGATGTTTAATTTCTTCTATGAGTCTGATCATTGTTCTTAATGCCTTTGAAAAACATAGCAAAATAAGTCAATGCTCAAATTGTTCCATTTCTAGACTGTTTCCTTTGTGCTATAGACAGAGTGTTTAAGTCATTTTTTGAAACCTAATCCCCAATGTGATGATATTTGGAAATTGAGCCCAAAAGGAGTGACTAACTAATTGGGTAGAGATGAAAATGGGATTACTTTCACTTAAAAATTATTGTCATTTCAACGACCACCCTGGCCCATTTCATCCTGTGAGAACACAGCAAAAATATGGCAGTCTATGAAATAGAAAGCATGTCTTCATCATACATAAAATCTGTTGGTGCCTTGATCTTGGTCTTTTCAACATAAAGGACTATAAAAAAATAATTTTTGCTTATAAACTACCAGGATTCTTGCATTTTACAGTAGTTCACATGAAGGCAAAAATTGATTCAGAGAAGTGGGGTTGGGTGCTGCTGTAACAGACATAAAAATGTGGAGGTGGCTTTGGAAGTGGGTAATGGTAAAACTCAGAAGAGTTTTAAGATTCATATTAGAAAAAAATTTTCATTGCCATGATGAACCTGAAAGGCAATTGTAGAAAAATATCTGATAGAAAACAGGAATTTTATAGACAATGCCTCAGTCTCCTTAGAGAATACCTTAATATTTATGAGTAGACATTGGTAGAAATATGGATAATACAACCTAGTCTAATGAGATCAGAGGGAAATGATATATTTAGATGTGAGGTGTCCCTCCAAAGCTCATGATTAGATTATGAGAACTGTAACCTAATCAATGGATTATTATGTTTGATGGATTAAAAATTTGAAAGTACTACTGTAGTAGGTGACAAGTGTAGGTAGTTAGGGTATGCCTGGAGGAAACAGGTCATTTTGGGGTTTATATTTTGTCCCTGGAAGCTCACTCTCTCTCTTTGCTTTCTAGCTTCCATGAACTAAGTAGATTTTTTCTGCCTTGCCCTTCACTATATGTTCTGCCTCATCTCAGGCCCAGAGCAATGGTGTTGGCCCTGATCATGGACTGAACCTATGAAATCATAAGCTCAAAATAAATATTTTCTCCTCTAAGTTGTTTTTTCCAGGTATTTTGGACTCAGCAATGAAAATGACATACAGAGGAAATGAGGAACATTTTATTGGAAACTAGGGGAAATATCCTTCTTGTTATAAATTGACAAGGAACATAGCTGAATTGTTCGCATCTAGTGTTTTTGGAAGGTATAACTTTTGAGCAATGAAAGTAGATAGTTGGATAAGGAAATTTCTAAGGCAAGTACTGAAGGAGTAGCTGTTCTTTTCCTGATCATTTATGATAAAATATGAGAAGTGAGGAAACTATGTAAAGATAGATTTTTTTAAAATCAAAATGGAATCAGAACTTAATGACTGGGAAAATTCTCCATGTATCCATATCTTTTAGAGTAAGAAAATGCGTTTGGTAAAAATACTAAAAACGTGGCCTAGTGATTGGCAAGGATGTGGATCAGTCATTACAACAAAAGTCAGGCCTTATTCAAGAAAGGCCTTATTCCTTATACTTTCTTTAGGTCTTATTTTTCTGATGACATATCTATTTCTACTATATACTGTGTCTGTGGGAGAAGCCGAAAATGTCCAGATGCAAAGAGGAAATGTGTGTCAGTTATTTAAGCATTTTTATGCTGTTGCATATTGTTATGGATATCCCTAGTGAGCAAATAATTGTGGGGCTTTACTTTTTGATGCAACAATTAGATATTACGTAGATCCGCAAATCTCTTCATTAATTGTGTGATAGGCAGCCTCAATTCAGCTGTGACAAGAAAACAAATCTTAATGGCAGAAAACTTAGCATGAAATATTTAATCTATTATAATCTTTCATTCATTTCAATGATAGTTATAATACATTACAATCAAACTGGTTACACCAGCCTATTTAAATTGAATTTTGTATCATGTTATTCAATTATAAATGTTATCTTTTGCTGAATGCTTAGATTCAAATGCTTCAATAGAGAAGGGGATGATAAGGTTTCTAGGAACACTGGATAAATAGTGTATATATTTACAGCTAAGTAGCTCATCAAACATGGAAAGATTAGAATAATTATAAACCTGACCCTCAAAAAATTCTTATTGAATTTAAATCAAAAAAGTTTCTCTTCCACTAAAAACTACAGAAATTCAGAGAGAAGCACACTGCTGTTTTTGAAAAGAAATAATTAGTTCAATGTTCAACAGAATTTCGAGTAACTGCTTTCTAAAAAAAATGAAGTTGACCTTGTAGATAATTAAACACATACACATACACAAAGAATACTCTCTTCAAAAGACAGAAAGCACAAAAAAATACAATTATTTTTCTTCATGGAAACAATAAAAATGATGTACTGAGAAATGATGAAATACCTGTTCAGAAGATTTGATATTGTTTCTCTTTCACTTCTCTGACAGACTGCTTTTTTTTCTACTTATAATAATGAATTTAATGTTTACAAACAAATTATATTGTGCCTCTTCTATCTTCAGAATTGTAAATAAAATCAACTAATATTGCCGATTTATGTCACTACCCTCACTAAAATCAATTATCTGATTCAGATTTGGTGGTCTAAAAATTTACCTTATGCTTTATTTTCTTCGGTAGTCCATAAAGAGATGTTTAATAATAGATAAGGACAGTGCTCATATACCACAGGGTTGGACAGTGGTAATACAGTTGAATTTTACTACAATTTACTGTGATATTTGCATCTTGTTCATATGAAGCAATATTGCTCGAAAGGTTTAATGCTATTAAAACATTATACAACTTAACCAATCATAAGACTCTGTTTTATTGCATCAGTGCTTACCAATCTAGTAACTAGTTATGTTTATGTATTTATTTAAAATTATACTAATATATATGAATTATATGTGATTACAAAGACATAAATAAGTGCAAGTGAAAACCATCATGCCTTAAAATATATTATTTAAAAATCAAAGAATACATTTTAAAAAATTAATAATTACATTATTGCTTTCATATCAGCATATAAAATATATAGCAATATTTATATTTGAACATATAAATATTGCTATAACATTCTTAAGCCATCTTTCATAAGTCATTAATCAGTATGTAAAAACTTAAAAATACTTTTTTTTTTCAATGTTGGGGAATGAATTCAGAGTCTTGTGCATGCTAGGCAAGTGGTCTATCACTGAGCTACATTTCCAGAACAGGGAATGCATAATATACATATATGTATATATCTATATCTGTATCTATATACACACACACACATACAGATAACATATATATGTTATCTGCTGTTATCTGATGAATTGGCCTCACATATATTAATTCCTTTCTATTTCCTGCTTAGCTCTTTGTTTATACCTTTGCATAGATTTGAAGGATAGACCTTGCTTGAGAACAAAGAAATTTCAGTTTCCATACTTCTTGAATAAAAAATACATCCACATAGAAATAAATTGTCCATATTCTGACAGATAAAGAACTGAGGTCTTATAAAGATTATATTGATTTAATTTAATTTTGGAGTTGTCTAATATTCTGTCCTCATGTTTTCTGTCTCAGATTAGTTTTGTTGGTTTTAGTTATTCTTTACTCCATAGGGGGTTATTATTTTTTGCTGTGCATTTTTTAAAATTAGAAATTAAGAGAGGCTGATTTGAATATGAGAGTCCTAATAAATACTTTCAGAAAGAAAGTGATGACAGCTAGCTTGGAGAAAAATTAATTGAAATCCATATGAAAGAAAACAGAAAGAAAAAGATAAGTTAATTTTTATTAAAACTAAAAATATGGAAACACAATTAAACACAGTCAAATGCATATGAAACATGGAAATAGACCTACATATATTTGAAATGGAAGAATGAGAGTTTAGAATAAGATTATGCAAGTATTCAGTTGTTCATTGCTTATACTTTTTACAGGCATTCAATATGAATTGGTTTTGAAAGTTGTTCTTGTTAAAGGATCTAGTCTTTGGACTGGACACAGTATTTACCTTCCTTCTTTGATATGGAAGAAACTGAATATTGATTTTCCAGCCACCACGAACTATATGACAAGCTAGGCATTTCTTTCCTTGATGAAGGACGTTGTTACCTTAAAGAAAAACAAGAAAAGAGAAAGAAACAAATGGGGTGGGTTGGGGTAGAAAATGGATGTAGGTAACCACTTACAATGAGTGGTACATGTAACACATAAACTCACTCCTCCACCCCTCTTTCTCATATACACAAATAGACATGCACATACACGGATTGGAACATAGAATGTGATGTGTTTCAAATCGGCAATACTATTGAACTGAGCACCCTAGATGATCCAAGATTTAAAAAAATCTTTCTCAGCAAATGTCTATTTAATCTAGTTTAGAATATGTAAGGAATAGACAGAATGGAGATTTTGGAGGCTATCATTTTACAAACTACATTTGAAAATAAATTTTTACCTGTGAATGTGTTTGAAAACATTGAAATTTCAAATATTTGGCAACAGACCTTTAATGTGGAATATTATGGAATGCCAAAACAGACTAATTTTAGGGAAGTTGTAGTAGTACACAAGGGAGAGCTACTGTCAATAATTTAAGACTTAATTTATTGATTTAAATCACTTAAGATTGTCATTTACTTGCAATAAGAATCATTTACTTGCACACACACACACACACACACACACACACACACACAGGAATGTAGAGCATGATGTGCTTCAGCTTCGCATGATGTGTTTCAGTTTGGCAAAACTTCTAAACCTAAGTCCCTAGATGAGACAAGATGAAATAAAATGTTTCTCACTCTGCAAAAGTTCAAAAGAAAAGAGACTAATGAGATAAAATAAAAATAACAGACGAGACACCTTTGCCATATTTAGTTATGCACTTTGGGTACTCTTTCCATGTCATTTTTGGCAGTGATTGAGAATATCAATAAGGAAAAAATTAAGACAACACCAATTATTTTGAGGGCATGCAGTTAGGTACATAGCAACTAACCTGAAGCTTTGTGGATTCCAGATGGGACAAGTAATCAGATTACTTGTGGGTGTTTTAATAGTACCCAGAGGGTATCATAAAATCACTCACCATATGTTTAATATCCATATAGCTCTCTTTCTTTGAACTGCTACTTTAATCTTCCTTTTTATTTACTTTTTATTGCCATATACTTAAATTGATGTCTTTTCTTATCTACAGATAAACTTACAGGCAATATGTGAACACTCAGGCACATCTCTTATCTCTCATCTTACTGTATTTCCTACTTATATATTTTATATTTTGGTTTTCTGTCCTGTAATACAGCTGTCATTCAAGCTTTATGACTCCAGGATTCCATTCCCTTGTCTCTTGGTGGTATCTACTTTAGGTTTTTTGATTAGGAGTATGAAAGTTATAAACCAAATTGCCATGGGCAGAAAAAATTGGAAGGTATAGAAATTTGGAAATCAAGTAAATGTTCTATGTAAACCTGTCAGAAATATATAAGTGGTTTTAAGTCATATTTATGGTCTTAAGTAATATTTTCCAATGAATTATTGTTGCTCGGTTATTTCAATGCTACTTTAATGTTATAGCTACCAAGTTTTTTTTTCTTTTCTTTTTTCTTTCTTTTTTTCTTTTTTTGTTGATAAATTGGGAACTTGTTTTCAAATCAAAGTCCAGGAGGGAAAGACCATTAGTCCTCAAAATAACCTGCTGTGTATTCAACACAGAATAGCATGGAAATCACAGCAAAGAGAACACAGAGCATTCAAGATGAAAAAAAAAAGGGAAAACAGAACATTAAGTATCTGCTCCTACAAGTACAACAGACCAGGGCAGCTATTTTTTGCAGAATATTTAATAAGAAAAAGTAGAGATTATTAACTATCACCCAGTATTCATTTCCCCCCTTTATTTAGTTAGAGAATTCCAACCCTGAGTTTTAATTTTCTGTGGAAATCCAGATGTAGAGAACACACCCAGACTTCCCTGCCACTGTGTGTGGCCATGTGACCAAACTTTAAAGAAGGTCATGTAGGCATCAGTGAAATGTGCAAAGTGAGTCATTTTCTGAGACTGAAGATACTTGTCTGTGACTTTGTATTCATTCCTTGTCACTGATAGGGCAAAGGTTGATGACAGAGTGACAAAGGAAGTCACACAGGAGTATGTAGAAATGTCCCAGTAGTGCTAGCCAACTCATCCCTGGATTGTTGTACATAAGAGAAAAATTTATCTGTCAGGAAATTAACTTACCATTCTGTATTTTGAGAATTGTTTTAATATAAATTTAGCTTTTACCCTAGTATTGTATTTTCTTAAATGAGAAAGTAAGCAATCAGAGATTAAGGAACCATTGGTTAAGCCTACAGAGACTTTCTACTTATACAACACTATTAATGCCCTTCATTTCGGTGGGCAACATCTTGAAGCCATTACCTCATCAACAGGGGGCCACGTACTGAGGTTTTTGGTTTCTTATCGACACATCTAGGAGAATTTTAAGAAATTTGTCTATGATTTTAAGGTGTATTTGTACAAGACCAGTGTGATTTAGAATTTCTATGTACTCCCACGTTTTGAGGACATTTTATATTTCTCCAGATTTACTAGGTATTTTTGATGGTTACATCTCTTTCAAATTAATTTTCATGATGTTCTTGGCTTTGTAACAGCATCTTACAATGGAATCTATTAACCTTCCTTTAAGTTCACTACATACATTATAATATTTCAAACTTAGCTTTTGATTATTCTCTTACCTCCAAAAATGTAACAAATAAATGTGTGTAAATATACTCACTCATACATATGAACATTTTAAATGGAGATTTTTATCTATATATTTGGCTTTTAGTAGGTACACTAAAATCTATTTCGGTCTTAAATCTATTTTCATGCAGAGCATTTATCTCATCTTACTGATTTGAAAGCAGTTGAATATAATTTAATTGTCCCATGCATTTGTGACAAATGTTCTTTTTGCATTTTAATACAAATATGTTTTCTGAAGTGCTTCTAAATTTTGACTTACTTGTCGGTAAGCTGATTTCTCTCCTGTACCAGAAAGACTGGGGAAGTGGAGAAGAGATAGGATATGATTTTTAAAAAGTGGCATAACTTAATATAGGTACCTGTTATCTACCATGAACAGTGAAAAAAAAAGAAGAATAGAGAGATGAAAGATATTTTATCTCTGCTATACCCAACTCTTAGGTAAAAATCAAAATGTACAGTCTTAACAAACACTCCATATACATAGGGTGGCTTATGAAGCATTCAGTGGTATCAAGTTTCCCACAGTTCATTATTAGAAATCTGCATGCTTGAAGAGAATGTCCCACGTAAACCATTTCTTGGTTTGAGTGCAGGATGGCAGCATGTACAAGTAGATAGATGAACCATAATTGGTGATCAAGACCCTCCCCTGTGGATCCCAGGATCCCAGAAATTCTTATATGAAAAAGTACAAGGATGTCAAAGATAACAACTGACTTTTGTTGAGGCAATGGAGCCACAGACTATGAATTCACTACAGATAATAACTTCTAGGAACACGAGCCATAAGTTCTTTGTTTAAGGACATAAGACAGCATTTCTTGCCCCAATGCAGACAGGTTTAGCTTCCTTCTGAAATGAACTGGTCAAGGTAGCAGACAAGATGATTCAGTTCTGCATTGAGATATGTGGATGGTCCAGAGGGTACCATGTAGCTTCAAGGATTCTTTTATACCTGCATAAACCTCAGCACTTACAGCTGTCAAAACATCTTTGAGTGACTTGTAGGAATGAGAGGAAATTTAAGAGACTCATTATATCATATAATACTACTGAACACATATTTAAGCAAATGTTTAAATTATAATATTGTATAAAAATTAAAGCACTCGACTAAAATATAATTTTGTTTTGTTTCCTCCTGCTACTCAGCAACTTTTGACCCAAAAGAATTAAAAAGAAATAAAGTATTATGCTTTTCTTTCCATATCTTAATGGAGGTTATTTGTGTTTTTGTTACACATACTTTCATTCAAGATGGCATCTGGACATATGAGTCCATTTTTAATTCACTATCTCTCAGCTCTAACTCCACCCTCTTGCCCTGAATGGTAATGCTGGACCTAGGGTCCCTTAACTTTCCTCCTTTGCTGTGGAGCACCATGCTGGGTCTTACCAGTGAGAGGTGGTGGAGGAAACACTGGGAGCAGAAGGGTTGGCTTCTGATTCTGGGGCTCTGTTCCATGTTATCACAGCATGATTGCCTACACCAAGTCCTGTGCATTGGCAGTCTCCTCACAGCAGATGAATTTTTCCTGTGATTTGTAAGAGATCCAGTGGTCACTAGCAAATTTTGCTGACTCTTGAATAAGTACATTCCTCAGTTTAAGTAGCATCTCTGTTGACAAATTCTCAGCAAATTTTACCAGAACAATGATAGGAAATTTGGTACTGAATTTATTTTAAAAATAACCTGTTTCACAAATACATGTGGGAAACCAAATGGGATTTTTGTTGTTGTTTTATTTTTGAGCTTTGATCCAAAAGGGAAAAAAATGCTGAATGACTTTAAGGACAACTCATTAGCTAGTAATAGAGTTTAAGACCTGCATTTCCCCTGCAGGGATAAAATTTGACAGTCTCTCTCCTATTAGGACAATACAAAAATAAAATAAATTTCTCATTTTCTTTATTTTAAATGTACCAGAGTACGAAAACTTAAAAGATAATGCAGAAATTCATCCTATTAAAATATCTTAGGTGTAAGATACAGTATTGTTGACCCTAGGTGTAATGTTAAACAGTATCCTAATTCATCCTGTGTGATTGCAATTGTTTACTGTAGAATTGCAACTCTCCATTTCTCCTTTCCTCAAAACCTGAGAACCAGCATTCTACTGTTTCTAGAGGTTAACTATCTTGATTTGGTTAATTTGTATGTTTTCTCTTGTAATCAAATTTTTAAAGATCATAGTTTTTTTAAGTTCTTTGTCAGACAATTCAAAATCCATTTTCTTAGGGTTGGTTACCAAATCTTTATTTTGTTCCTTTGATTATGCCAATATTTTTCATGTTCCTTATGGTTTGCACTGGTTATATATTTGAAGAAACAATCACCTCACTCAGTTTTTATGGATGGGGTTCAGTAGGGAAAGAAAGTACTTTACCAGTGATCTTGTCTAGAGGTTCTGGAAGGCTTTCAAATCTTTCCACTGGCTGTATAATCTATGGATATGTGCATGTAGCTTTGCAATGAGAGGGGACTTACTGGTTTCTTTCTTCCTCTATCTCTCTTTCCTTCCTTGTTCCTTTGTTCTCAGGCTGTTGTTCTGTCTGGGATTTGACTGCTATAGTTTGGGCTGGGACACCAGAGGCAGGCTTTAATCTCTCTTCCTCATGCAGAGAAACATCAAGTTCCGTGCCTTGTCCCAGTCTTGCTAATGTGAACTAGGAACCCCAGCTCACGGTTTCCTTTCTTCTTAGCTGTACCCCACAAAGCCATAAGGGTGTCCTTAGTGTTCTCTGGATCAGTCAAGACAGAATTGGCCCCTCAAGCAGCACTCCTTCCCTTGTGGTGAAGAAGCCTAAGGTTCTGCACTCTTTATCAGTTTTTACAGAGTCATGCTGGCCATAACAAGCCATCCATTCCTTTTTCTTTTTTATTAATAGCCCCAGGTGTTTGATCTATGTCAGTTTCTCTGAACTCCATTGGAGGCAAACTGGCCCCTCCAGCAGTACATTGAGTGGCCAGGTGATTGAATGCTTGTTTCACTGTCTTCCTTACCAAGGAAAAACTTCATGGCCTAGGGAATCTTAGTTGTTGATCTGTGCTGGAATGGTGGTTTGGCTGATGTGATTAAAGTGTCTGTTTTCATCTTTTTATCCATTTCATTGCAGATGTTCTTGGTTCTGTGCTTGTCTGGAGTAAAACAAATTCTTAAATAGAATCTGGGCTTCTTATACATTGTTAAATTGTTGATATCATCTGCTATCTTCCTATTTAATTTATACTATTTCAGTTAATACATCTCTTGGATTGACAAGTTCATTTTTTAATAAGTGAATCACCATAAAGTTTTGCAGGCTTGGGAAAAATCTGTTAATTAGTGAAAATTTTGGGGGGGGGGTTATTGAACATCATTAATTGAAAACACAATATATAGTATGGTTGCATGGAACTTGCATACGAGTGTTTATGTAATAAAACTTTATAAGTATGCCACTGATCTAGAATAGCACAATATAAAAATATTCTACTGTGAATGCAAGTGTAACTAAGATGTAAATATGAAGCATTGTGTGATTCCCTGTGATATTGAGTGGACCTCAGATGTCATGACCATAATTTAATATTTGTTTCTCATTTTTTGCAGTAGCAAAAGTTTGAATTTTAAGATGAATGAATCTCATGAGTTTAACTAGGTTATTATAGGACATTTCAATTATATCAACTGGAGGATGAAGTATGACTAGAAATTAAAACTTATAAAAATACATACAATTATTCATTCCACAAATATTTCTGGAGCATTTTTACATATGAGGTTCTCTGTTAAAGGCTGGGAATAAAATTCTGTAGAGATTGTCACAATACTCTTGCATTTATACTGTAATAAGGGATATGAAAATAAATCATTATGCAAACAAAATAATCAAAATAATAAATGATGAGAAGGGGGTGCTCTGGGCTGCAATGAGCACTAGTTTATCTAAGTTAGATTTTTCATTAGTAAAATGTCAAAATTTTGCTGGTTTTGTGTTTCCGCTAACAAAGCAAGAAAAGGGCATTCTCTAAAGATTATATTAAAAATATTTTTTATTAGGATATAGTTCATGATATGAAAGACTAACATGCTGAAACGACAGATAAAGACCACACGTGAACAGAAACTTAAAACATTGACAGTTAACAAGATGTGTGTATAATAAGTATACAAAATCTATAACAAGTGTAAAACTAATGATTGTTCTATGTTAAGTACCATAAAACTTCCCAAAGCTTTTAGTTGAGCCCTCTGGAATTTTGCTAAACATTGGGTCTCCCATATCCTGAACTTTGCATTGATTACAGCATCATCTTTTTCTAAGCACCATAACAAAAATACCATAAAATAGATAGCTTATAAACATAGCATAGAGTTCTGAAGCCTAAGAAGAACAAATAAAGGCATCGGCAGATTTGTTGTTTGCTGGGTGTCCATACCTCACAGATGGCACCTTCTAGCTATGTCCTTACAGGGTGGGAGGGTTATATGATCCTGTGGGGCTTCTAGTCCCATGTGATGGCTATACCCTCATGATCTTATCAATTCCCAAAAGGTATCATTCTTTACGCCATAACTTTGGAGGTTAGGCGTTCAACATGAATTTTGTAGGGGACACAAACATTCATAACCTAGCATTCCACCCCTTGGGCCTCTTAAAATTCACATTCTCCTCATGTACAGAATCCATTCATTCCATTCCATCACAGTACCCCTTGAAAACGTCATTCACTCCAGCATCAACTCAAAAGTGTCAAGTCTAGAACCTGATATAAATCAGATACGAGTGAGACTTAAGGTATGGTTCATCCTGAGACAAGTTTTTCTCTAGTTGTGATCCTCTGAAATCAAACATATGTTGTGCTTCCAAGAAACAATGGTGGGAAAGAAGTAAAAATAGTCCCATTCTGAAGGCATGAAATAGTAAGAAGAAAGGAATAACAAGTCCCAAATAAGTCCAAATCCTGAAGTACAGGGAATAGTGTTTACTTGAATCTCTCTACCCACAAGGCTGAATGGGACTCAGATCATTTCTCTGTAGCTCTCCTGGGGATTTCTGAATGTCTCTTCTTTCAAGGCACTGGATGTCCTGTTCCCACAATGCCACTGTCTCAGCTTTCATGGGTTGGAGCTGGGTATCTGCAGATCTCTCAGGTTAGAGTTTCAAGCCTCTGGCCCTACCAGTCTGGAGGTTGGGGATGGTCCCACTCCTTATGCCCTCACTGGGGTCATCATTTGAAATCTAGATAGAAACTTCTACGCCTCTTAGCACATGCGACCTGTGTACCTACAAAGATGGTCTTGCACAGAGATGGCCAAGATTTACTCTCTATGCTGTTTAGAGAGGAGGTCACCAAGGCCAACCCACCCCTGAATTCACTGCAACCACACTTATGGTGGCAGAGGAATAGGGCTCCAAAATTTGGGGAAAAGAGAATTGAGGTGCATTTCACAGCAAGTGCAGAGATCCTACAGGTCCATAGGCCCTTCTTTGAAACTGTGGTGTTCCTAAGGTCCTTGTACTCTGTGTCTGTGCCTGTGAGTCAAAATCTTCAGAATGTCTATTGGTTCTTCTTTCATTATCTTGATGAATAGAATCTCACTTCTGTAGAGAGAGTCTAGCCATGATAATCTCCTTATCAAATCATATCTTGGCCACCCTTCGTTCATCTTTCCTGAACAGGCTTTTTCATACTTTTTCTGTATGGGTAGGCTGGGAAGTTTTCATGTCTTTAAATTCTGCTTCATGTTCAATTGAAAATTAGTTAATTAATTATTTAATTAATTAATTTACTTATTTGTTACTGGGGATTGTTGAATCCAGGGACACTTTACAACTGAGATACATCCCCAGTCCTTTTCATCTTTTATTTTGAAACAGGGTCTCATTAAGTTGCTCAGGCTGGCCTCAAACTTGCAATCCTCATACCTAAGCCTCCTCATTACTGGGATTACAGACATGCACCATGCCCTGCTGAAAATTCTTTCCCCCACCCCCAATGACAGAAAATGGTCCTTAAACAGAGAGTTTTATTTCTTTTTATAGTTCGTTCTAATTAGTTATACATGATAGTAGAATGCATTTTGATACTTCATACATAACTGGAGTATAATTTCTCATTCTTCTAGTTGAATATGATATAGAATCATACCAGTCCCGTACTCATACAACACATAGGCTAACAATGTCAGATTAGTTTTGCTATCCTTCCTAATCCTAAACCCTTCCCCTCCCTTCACTCCCTTTTATCTAATTCAGAGTAAATTGATTCTTCTTTATCCCACACTTTATTGTGAATTAGCATTTGCATATCAGAGAAAATATTTTATCCTTTGTTTTTTTTTTGGGGGGATTGGCTTATTTCACTTAGCATGACATTCTCTAGACCCATCTATTTAGTGGCAAATGCCATAATTTCATTCTTTTTTAAGGCTGAGTAATATCCTAGTGTCTCTAATACCACATTTTCTTAGGAATCGCCATACTGTTTTCCAAGGGAAGCTGAAAATTCTACCTTTCTAGTCTCTTCTCACATTGCACCATAAACACTCAAGAAATGCCATGTTACACCTTCAACACTTTGCTTAGAAATTTTTCTGCTAAATACCCAATTTCATTTCTTGCAGGTTTTACCTTCCACATAACAGTAGAACACAAATACAATTTAGCTGTTATTTGCTTTTTAACAATGGTGACTTTTCCTCCAGTTTCCAATATTCTACATTTTCCCCTAAGACTTTATCACAATGGCTCTGACCATCCAAATTAATATCAAGTTTCTGTTCAGAAACAGATAATCTCTAAGAAGATTGAGCATTCTGTCCCTTCTGAGACTTCACCAGATCCACCCTTAAAGGTCTGGTCCAGAAAATGAAGGATTTTTCTAATATGTAAATCCAAACTTTTGTAGACTTTGCCCATTACTCAGATCTAAAACAACTTCTACATTTTTAGGCATTTGTTATAGTAACATTGTACTCTTGGTAATAATTTCTGTCTTAGACTTTTCAGGCTACTATATCAAAAATACTGTAGACTGGATGGCTTATATATACCAGCAATTTGTTTTTCAAATTTTTAGAGTCTGGAAAGACCAGGATCAAAACACTAACATTTTAGATAACTGGTAAGGCCTGTTCCTCATAGACAGTGCCTTCTCTCTGTGTCTTCATATGGTAAAAGTGGAAAGGCAACTCTGGAATCTCTTTATAAGACACTAATCCCACTTGTGGGGTCTCTGCTCTCCTGATCTAATCATTTTTCCAAAGACCACCTCCTAATATCAACACCTTGGGAATTAGCATTTCAACATATAAATTAAGAAGCAACATTCAAACCATAACTTTATCTGAAACCCAAATTTTCCCTGGGACTCTTTTTTTTTTTTTTTTAATCTCTTTTCAGCAGAGTGTTTTCTTGTGAATCATGGTTTATATCTTTGTGCTCAGAATTGGAATTAACTGTCTTCCTTTCTTCTCATTGCTGTTTCCAGGATCTTCTCTTTTCTTACATACCTACTGGTTCACAGAAAGAATTTAGATTCTTAAACAATACAAATCATCATGTACCTCTTTGCAGAAATCTACTCACCCTGGTTATTATCATCCTTAGTCTTACAGTAAATTTTGTTAAGAATTTGCTAAGGTGTATTAAATTAGCTAAACATGCTCTAGTGTATTGTCTTAAATGTTCTAAATTTCAGTACAAATGAACATATTATTTGAATTTCTATACTGGATAAATTGCCTTCTATAAAGCAAGTATAGCTATGGCAGCATGTACAACCAATAATGTTACTTGGATTTTGTTGCATGCATTGATTATTTTTGATGTCACTTTTTATGAGGTCCAGGTGCTTTGTCTGACAGATTTGATTTGGCAAAACAAATGAAAACAAAACAAAATGCTTTTCAATGTTGAATGTCATTTTTCTCTCTTTGAGGCATAATTGAGGTCATGATGTGCAAATGTTTATCCCCTGAAGATCTCAAAGGTAACTTACCCATAGGGACTCATTATTTCTTTCCCTGTTGAAATTCATGTTTTATCTCTAGACTTGCATCTGTAAAGAGCTGGCATAGAAGAGACATACTGTGTCTAACAAATAATATAGTGTATAAAGAGGCAGCAAAACAAGTTTTATTGCCACTTCAAACATTAACTTTTATATGGAATGCACTCAAGATTTATTTATCTTTTTTGTAAATGAAAGCTGAAAACAAAATTATTTAATTAAAAGCAGTTTTACTTGTTACTATATACATTTGTTGAGACATGTCAATTATGCTCTAGTAGCAAACAATTTACAATTTTTAGTGGCTTAAATTTACAAAGTTTTACTTCTTGCTGCAGATTGACTGCATTGTGTATTTTATTTTTATAATCCTTCAGGATCCACAGTAGTAGAGTTGATACTCTAGAATGTTATCACCATCAAGGCAATAGAAAATAAATTTTGGAAGAGTTCACACTGTAATATAATACTCTTATTTGAAAGCCATACATGACCCCTTCTCTGACTATACCAATATCCCAATCATTTCCAAAGAAACCAGAAATGCAGTCCTATTACTGTTAGGGAGATGGAAAACAGGAAGTGTTTGGTGAAACACACTAGTAACTAATGTATTAGTACCAATTTCAAGTAAATGAGAGATACTAAAATATAAGATGTCTTAGGGAGCTGATGTAGTCTTACTAAGATATGTCTGTAGTTCATACCTAGAAAGTCAAAGTAAATAGACAAAACGTTATTAGAGATGACAGAACATAGAAAGTGAAGAGTCTTATTTTTTCCAAAAAAAAAGAAAATCTTGATTTGTTTTGCTACTAAGATTTTATTTAGTGTATATTAAACACATATACTAATATAGATGTGACATAAACTATAGGTTAGAAATTAAAGTACATTATCAAAAAGTGTTTACTTTAGAATTTAAAAGTTTCTCTGTAATTTTAAAAATAGTTTCATTTTCTCAAAGCTTGTAAGCAAATGGATGTCAAGCTTTCTTATTTTGAAACTTTACAATTTTGGAAGTAGAAATCCACTCTGAAAAAGTACATAATGAATTAAGCTGCTAAAAGTAAAGAAAAGTGATTTCATTTTTACCTAAGAACAAATAGAAGAAACAAAGAGAGGTGCAAATTAATGTGTATGCAATATTTAATTCATTTAATACTACTTAATTATAATTAATCTAAAAGTAAACATTGATTTTTAAAAAATGATAAATTTTTAAAAATTGATAAATTGTATTTATCAATTTTTATACCCTAATTTAAGGATATAGAACCTCAATATGCCTTGATGTCCTAGAGTTTTAGAATACTTGGTTAAATATCACATTTATTTAATTTTAGAAAATGTTTTAGTATACAAATATAGATTTATTTTCAACAAAGTAGGCTTTTAAATGTTTATTTTTATCAAAATCTTTGGGCTTATAATAAAAAAATCAAATCTTATGATATTTTATTACCTAAATTGTTTTATGTGACACTGTCTATTATCTATAATACAGAGATTTCATTTCTGAGACTGCTGCATGCATAGGCTATAGTTATAGGATACAATCTTCCCTTGGAAATAAAAGGAATGATATATTCTTACAACATTATCTTGGCCTTAATGTTATTGCGCTATTTTTGCTTATATAGAGAAAATAAGAACAGGAACAAGAAATCACCCTCCTCATTTCATTTCCACAATGACTCAGTGAAGGCAGAAGACCAAGAAGTCTGATCATTTTCTGTATCTTCCTAAATAGAAAGGAACTCATACTAATCATCTATCCCAGAGAATCAGCTTGACAAATCATGAGAATTAAAAGATGATCTGGAAAGTAGGAGTCAAGACAAATTATGAGAATTTGAATTTTGAAAATCAAGCTTCAGTCACAACATAGAAACAAGTCTAAATTTTCAATGTTTTTTATGATTTCAATTGCTTCAAATCTATGAATGATTTCCCTTGCTTTTAGAACAATATTTTTAAGGAAAAATGAGGCACCATGAATTAACTGATCTCTGATTATCTCTGTGGCCTTACAACAAGATCCTAAATCTTTATGCCTATGGATTTCCTTTTCCTTTGCTTTGACTTCCAGTCCTCAAATCCTATACTAAACACCTTCATCTGTTAAAAATTTACTTGTATCATGTACCATGGACTACAACATCATTCTCTCTCAGAGATCATTTCTGGACCCCAAGCCAACTAAGATACCCCTAATATATATCAACAAAGCTTTTTAAACCAAGGATTATCCAATATTCTCAATAGTCAATCACAAACATTGCCAACTAAGATACCCCTAATATATATCAACAAACCTTTTTAAACCAAGGATTATCCAATATTCTCAATAGTCAATCACAAACATTCTGCATTGGCAAGCACTAAACAGAAGAATAATACAATGTGGACTTCAACAGCATTAATTAGTTGTCAATGAATGCCCTCATATTCGGGAAATAAAACCGATTACTAGACTACATAGTATTTGATCTTTTCTTATAGATTTTCATTTTTTCCCTTTGCCTTCTGGTTGCATGAAAATCTAAGATATTTCAACCTGATAAAAGAAAGGATTAGCCAGTATCCCTAATTAAATACAAACCCAAATAAATCTTCCTCTCCAGATAAAGGATCTATTTATTTATTTTCCCATGCCAGAATTTTAAACCAATGCATAAAAGAATAAATACTTAAGTCTAAATTAATTTAATTTCACTAAATCTGGATTCAATAAGAAAAATAAGTATATTGCAAAGTGTGTTGCAAAGTGATTGTATCATTTTTGCTTTTCCACTACTAGTTTTTCAGTGTTTCAGTTACTCCATATCCTTTCTAGTAGTTGATGCTTTTAGTCTTTTTGAATTGTAATTCTAGAACTATAATATTTTAGTTCGTACTTTCCTGAGGACTAATAAATTTAAGCATATTTCATGGAGAAAAAAGAAAAAGAAGAAAGTAAAATGCTGAGGTCTAAATAATTAAGATGGTTTACAATAATCCTCCCAAGTAAAAAGTATCTGATCAAGGGACATTTTTCAGTATACAATTATCTAGAATCACAAGAAGAAAATTTTTTGTTGTTGTTGTTTTCAGGTGCTACAAACTTAGAATCATTGAGGAATACTTCTCAGAAAGTCTTGTTATAGAACCAAAGAAAACAATTTATAGAAATGGAAATAGTGTGTCCTCCCTCAGCGAGTCATTTTATTATGTAAAAGTCAGTCTGGTAACATATCTTGCTGGTGATTGAACACCTTACACTTTATCTCTTCTTTAGCAGAAATAATTCCATTTGTGATTGGGCATTTATACCTAGATTTTCCTCCAGAATGAGTAGGTTCCATGTAGTTCAACTGTGTTTTTTTAAGACACCTCTGTGCCATCACCATGCAGAGTGGTACAGGTGGTCAACAAATGTCTCTGGTTGAACAAATGAGAAAATGAAAAGGTATGTGCATGGAATAAGTGAAAACCATGTTGATAATACCATGACATGTTAGTACAGAGAAACTTCATTTCTGAAAATACTTTCTAATTGACATTTCTTTTGAAATCATAATTACACCTCAAAAGGGTTATAAAGTCATCAATGGAAAAAAATTGAACTTTTCTAAACTTTGTTTTTCCATTTACTAACTAGAGTTTGGCATAAATTATTATGTTCTCAACAACTTTTACTAAATATTTATTTGTAGAAGTACTTAAAAAAATTAAATAAAAGCAGTTTTAGATGATGTGTTGATTCTGAATATGGACTAATTGAGGAAATTTTTCCCTGTTTATGTAATATTACTCTTCAATTACCAGAAATAAAAAAATATTACATTTAGTATTTTAGTATACTAAATATATAAAATTAATTTACATCTCCTACTGTTTCATAATTATTTCCAATTCTCTAAATGTGTTACTTATGCACTTTAAATAACATTAATTTCAAAGTAAGGAGAGCTTGCCTCTAAAATTAATTTTCCCAACATATAATGAAAATGTGTTTTGACATAAGGAAAATATGTAGTTTGGTGATAAATAACAACTATACAAATTACAAATTTATTTGAGGTGGATCAGGAAATATAAGTTCCACACACTGGTTATTTCAAAACAATCCAGATTCAGTAAAATACTTCCCCTGCTCTTTGAAGAAACAAAAACACATAGAACCTCAATTTGTCTTTGGACTGAAAGATACAATTGTAACACTGCAGAAAAGAACTTCGGTTTGAAGTGGAAAACTAATTAATAAAGCAGGTCACAGACAATTTCTGAGGCTATTTTATGTGCTTTGATTAACAGCATTAGAAACTTTGTTTAAAAGAAAATCCTTAATAGGAGCAGAGAAGTAAATTCAGGATGAAATAATTCTCAACATCACACTAATTACCTTTGTGTTATTTTCTCTTCTGCAAAATGCCTGCATGGCAAAAATTCCATTAGATTTGTGTCTTTTACTGAATAACATATTTATTTTAGTGGATGTCTGTACAAGTAAAATGTTGTTACCTGTTGTTTATATTATCTACTAATATAAATTAAGACCATGAATCTTTTTTCCACAATTCATATAAACCAATGATATTAAACAGTACACTTAATTTCACTGTAATGTAAAAATTCAATTTACTTCTACAAAATATGCTGCTATTCCTTAAAAAAGAGCATATGGTGGACAATGATTAGTACTTAGGAGGCAATATCTAGATGTACTGAGTAATGGAAGATTTGGGTCTTGAAACGATAACTATAAAACTTCTAAGCTCATGGGCTTATTTCCACTTACCAGGCAATTTCTTTTTTCATCAAAAACCTTTAACTAGCCCACATTTATTATTGCAACCTCAGAAAAATTTGGGTCTGATTAGGACAACATGCAAGCTTAAAGCAAAATGAGCATGTCGGTTCTTGGCTTTTGGTTCTGGTCTCAAAAAGGGGGAGGGAAGGAAGCATTTAGAGAAGGAGACTGTGCTACACACATGAATAAGTAAGAAAGGAACATGGTCAACATCTGAAGTACTTCTTCCAGGAACTGAAATAAATAGGAGAAATTGTAAATGAAACAGATTTTATAATGCAGATTTGTTATGTTTCCCTAGAGAGAGAAACATAACAAAAATATTTATATTTTAATTTCTCAGTTAACTTATATGATGATAGTGTATAGATAACAACCATAAATTCTCAAATTCCCTAAACAAAATATAAAAGAAAACCATACAAAATATATTTGCCAACTTACTGGAACTTAAAGTATTACCCATTTAGACAGAGTTGAATTTAAGATAATTTTCATTAAGTACACTTAGCTAGTACTTCTCCTCTCTTCAACCCTCCCTTTCTTCCTTATCACTTTGAATACCACTGGTTCTTGAGATTTTGTAACAATTCTTGGAAAAACTCAATATTCACTTAAAGAAGTAACTTTCTGTTTTAATTAATTAAAGTCATCCTCTCTTGCTTGCAAAGAAAAACTGCCACCAGTATAATTGCAATCCTTCTAGAGGTCACTATGTACAAGGCCAAGCTGGTCAGAAGTCTTAGTAAACTACCATATGTATTACAAGGACAATAATTATGTGATCAGCATAAGAATGAAACCTAATGTGTGAAATAGAGGGATAAATGCTAAGTGTGTGGCCTGCATTACTTACTACTGCTGGTGCTTATCAGAGGGCAGCACACAGTATGAGCTGGGGAGATCAAGAATACCCAAAGGACTTAAAATCAGCATAATATAGTGATGCAGCCACATCAGTGTTTATATCAGCTCAATTCATGATAGCTAAACTATGGAACCAACCTAGGTGCCCTTCAACAGATGAATGGATAAAAAATTGTGGTATATATACACAATGAAATATTACTCATCCTTAAAGAAGAATGAAAGTGTAGTATTTTCCAGTAAATGGATGAAACTGGAGAATATTGTGCTAAGTGAAATAAGCCAATTATAAAGAAGCAAGGCTGGATGTTTTCTCTGGTATGTGGATGCTAATTTACAGTAAGAGTAGGGAGAAGAAGGGTATTTTGTACTAGATATTGGGGAATGAAGGGAGGGGAGGGGATTTGGGGGTAGAAATAATAGTAGAATGAATTGGACATGATTACCCTAAGTGCATATATGATTACATGACCTGTTTAACTCTATATTGTGTACCACCAGACAAATGAGAAGCTACACACCATTTATATGTGATGTGTCAAAATGCATTCTACTGTCATATATAACTAATTAGAACAGTTTTTTTTTTAAGTTAACACGTGAACTATAGTTTGAAAACTATATGGAATTTAGACATGCAAAGTTTGAACATGTATTAAAGGACAGCAAGTGATTGGGATGATTGAAGCAAATGTTATGTTCAAAAATGAAGAAGACAGTAGGGAGAACTATTTTATACATCTGGTAGTCCAAGAATCCCTTGTAAGTATTTGATATTTCAGTAATAAAGGGAAAATTCAAAGATTTTCTGTAGATTAAAAACAAATGCCAAATGTCTTCTTTGATATAATGAGAGCAACTAAGAACAGAGCAGGGAGGAAGAGCAGGAGGAAAAGATTAACATTAAACAGAGACATGAGGTGAGAGGGAAAGGGAGAGAAAAGGGAAATTGCATGGAAATGGAAGGAGACCCGCATTGTTATACAAAATTACACATAAGAGGTTGTGAGGGGAATGGGGAAAAAAACAAGGAGAGAAATGAATTACAGTAGATGGGGTAGAGAGAGAAGATGGGAGGGGAGGGGAGGGGAGGGGGGACAATAGAGGATAGGAAAGGTAGCAGAATACAACAGTTACTAATATGGCATCATGTAAAAATGTGGATGTGTAACCGATGTGATTCTGCAATCTGTATTTGGGGTAAAAATGGGAGTTCATAACCCACTTGAATCTAATGTATGAAATATGATATGTCAAGAGCTTTGTAATGTTTTGAACAACCAATAAAAAAGGGAAAAAAAGATACTGCTGCTGCTTACATAAACAATTTATTCATCAATATCTTAAAACTTTTCATCACATGATCTATTTATCATTGGAGTATAGCATATATACTGACTAGCCAAGTTCAAGAATGTTCAGTGAGTGGGCACACCAAGCCAATTAGAGGCCACATCAGAAGCAGAACCTACCTACCCTCATGCCCCTTCCATCATCAGGCTCTTAGATGTGAATCTGTCTTTATATATAAAACATAAATTGTTTCTTGAACATTATACAAATACAGTGAATATACTCTTTTCATTTCTTTGTGTCTGTCCTTTCTCAGTATTATGAAATCATCCATATTATTTTGTATAGTTGTAGTTTGTTCATTCTTATTGCTATTGTATTATTCTATTGTTAAAGATACCACAATTCATTGATTCATGATACCATTAGTGGTAATGGATATTTTGAATGAACTATATTGCATACATCATTGGATGAGTATAAATACAGGAATTTATTTTTAACATCAGAAGATGAGTTTGGATTGACATTTTTGGCCTTAATTCTATCTATGTATTGGATTAAATGGATTGATTTGTACATGTTGAACCATGCTTTCATCCCTGGAATGAAACTAACTTGATAATGATATATAAACCTCTTAATATATTTATTTAATGTATTTATTGTTGTCTAGGTTTTCAAGGTAATCCCTAATGATCCTCTGGATTTCTGTGATGTCTCTAGTCATATCACCCTTTTTTCTTTTTTTTTTTTTTAAAAACCTCTTTTTAAAAATATTTATTTATTTATAGTTGTAGTTGGACACCATAACTTTATTTTATTTATTTATTTTTATGTGATTCTGAGGATCAAACCCGGGGCCTCACTCGTGCTATATTACTCTATTATTGCTCTATTACTGAAACACACCGGAACCCTTAACCTCTATTTTTATTAATTTTAATATTCTCTCTCTTTCTTTGGTTAGCTTGGTCAAGGGTTTATTGGTTTATTCATCTTCTCAAAAAGTTAACGATGTTTCATTATTTGTATTGTTTTATAATTTCTGTTTCACTAATTGTGACTCTAATGTTATGGATTTTCTTCCCCCTACTGTTTTAGGGAATTGTTTGTTCTTATTTTTTGGGGACCTTGAAATATGACATTAGGTTTTTCACTTGTAATCTTTCTGTTTTTTTTTTTCTGTAGGCACTCATAGCTACCAACTATATTCTTAGTACCACCTTCATAGTGTCCCAGAAATTCTGATATGTTGTATCTCTAGTGTATCTCTAATTTAAAGATTCTATGAATCTTTAAATTTCTCTTTTGATTTCTTCTATCACATATTCATTGTTCAAAAACACATTGCTCAGTCTACATATGTTTATATTGTTTCTGTAATTTTACTTGCTGTCATTTCTCATTTCATCCATTAAAACTTGAAAAGATATAAGAAATTACAAAGTTTTGTGTTTTATTTTAGTTTTAGTATTTTTTTATAATAATTTATGGCTTAAAATATAATCTATGTTGGAGAAGGTGCCAAATTAGCTAAGACAAAGGTAAATTTGGCTATTGTTGAATATACAAAGATTAGTCTTACAACACTAATATAAGATAATAACATTATAAGCAATATGATATAGGATAATTGGGGTGTATGCATTTTCTTTGTAATTTATCTGCAAATCTGAAGCTATTCTACAAACAACAAAGTTATTGAAGAATAAACAAAACAAAACCAAAGTATTTTGATTGGTTTTGCTATTACTAGGTTGAGCACATTTATACTATCAGTTTTGGATTCAGAGTTATATTATGTTTTTGACTCTAAACCAGTTTACAAAGTGGGTATTTTAGTAGAGAAGTCTTTCATTAAAAAAATCATTTCCTCTTTAAAGCATAATTGGATATCTCTATATAATGTGTGGACAAAGAATTGAAAAAAAACAAGCAAAACTGGGGTTTAATTTTTATATAAAATAATGGGAAATAATAATAGGACACAATGACAATATCAGAAATGCTATAAAATAATCAAGACTAATTATATTTTCCTTTAAATTTCTATGAAAAGTTGATAGCAATTATTCTACTGTGAACTTTCAAAAATGAACAAGCTTCTTTAGCATCTTTTGAAAGACTTAAGCATGTTTTAATTTATTGGAGGTAGTTTTAATTTCAAAAATAATACAATATTATTCAAAGACCACAATCATATTTTGAAATGGGAAGATAGAGAGCCCTGTTTATGTTCATCTAGAGTATATTTTAATAAGTAGGACAAAAGGTTAATTTGGTCCCTTGATTAGAAAACCTGTCTTAGGTTCCATCCATATGTACACCAGCTGACTTTGCTATCTAAACTAACAAACAACTCTTGCAACATTGTTTAAGAGGGTATTTTTGAGTTTGGAACCACAAGAGCTGCATTCTGTTAATCCTCAAGACTTTTGGGGTAAGAACTATTATTTGCAGATAAAGAGATTTTGAAAGGCTGTATGATGTGCCACAGGATGTAATGCACTCTGAGTAAGGGGTAGAGTAGGCCTGCGTTGGAGATTAGATTTTTATCTCCATCTACATTGCCTCCATAGACTTCAGTACCTAGTGTAATGCATGTTTTCCTAGGTAATATATTGCAAGAAACACCATTATGGATTGAATTATGTCTGCCCAGCCCCAGAGATATGCTTATATACAAATGCTTAGCACTTTAGAAAGTGAACTACTATGGAAATATTGGCCTTATAAATGTAATCAAGTTAAAATGAGGTAATAAGTAGGGTTTCTTAATTAAATATTCCGGTTACAGAAGGAAGAAAGTTTGTTTCAGAGACAGATGTACATAGGTGGAGGACCATGTGAAGTATGGAGGAAACATCTTGTAAAGATGGAAGAGATGGGAGATCTGCATCCACAAAGCAAAAAACACAAAGATTCTCCAACACTGCTTCAGAAAGAGCAGTCCTTTCAATACCTCAATTTCCAACTTGTAGCCTCCATAACATAGAGACAATGCATTTTTGTTATTGTAAACCACTGAGGTGCTTGTACTTTGTTATGGTAGCCCTATAAAAGACAAATTAAAAACCAAAACAAAATTTTGTTTACACTAAGCATTGTCAGAGTTATACACAGTAATTCCAATTACCTTTAAACTTCATTTGTTCTATTCGGGTACAGAATGAATGAAACAATTTTGTCAAATTATCCTGCAACTTACCAAGGTTGTACTAATAAGGTTTTTTTGTTGTTGTTGTTGTTGTTTTAACACTGTAATTCTCTTAGAAAAACTGATGACTTCTCCATAAAATTCTGAGAAAATTTTCTTTCTTTTCCTCTCTCTATTATTTTGGATCTTTTTGGGTTGTAATAGCTGTTGCTTAACTCTTCCTAGAAATTGAACACTCACTTGATTTGTCTACATTAGCTTTTTTTAAAAATATAATACTTATGCCATTATTGCATGCCCTACTTCCAATTCATTTTATAGATCTACATTCTACCATACATTTGCAAACTTGAATTTCAAGGATTAATTTAGTATTATTGAAACATTTACTGAATTAAAGGAATATTGTTATCTTATTTCTACATTATGTGAGTATGTGTACACATTCCAAGAAAATGTGTATGTTTTTGTTTGTAAATGAACATGTGAAGAAATATTTATCCAGTTATCTTTTTCTTCAATTATTTATAATAATGTCAATTTGAATTCTATAAGCACATGAGTAAGGAAAACAATATAAAGTTATGTTGAAAGCCATAAGCTTGCCTGAAGCTATATATTTGCTGTGAAAACACACATATAGAGAGCTTGAAGTCTGATAAGTTTTTTTATTTAGTACATTAAATGATAGATCAGTTTAAAGAAGATTTAATGCACTTTAAAAAATTAAGTATATATCAATTGGTTCTAATTTATAGTGAGAAAGGTGTAAGAGTTCCTGGTGTATTAGTGCACAGTGAAGGGACTATAGATAACAACAAACTACATTTCAAGAAAGCTGGAATAAAGGGTTTTGAAACTTTTCATCATAAAGACATGATAAGTGTTGATATATTTGCTTCATGTGATTTAAACATCATACAATGTCTATAGGAATATTACAAGATTCCCCAATCATATGCACATTTTTATATTTTAACGTATCACCTAAAAGAAATTTTAAAAATAAACTATTTCTTCTCTCTTAGAAAAAAATGTATTTTTCTTCCATAATTTAATTACATGGTGCACCATCACTTGCTTTACAATTTGTTATCATACAACATTCTAACAAGCAAATTATTTGATTTATCATTTATATAAGGAGTTTAATTAATTAATTTAGTTTAATTAATATGTATATATAGATATTTCATGTATGTATACATATACATTTAAAGTTTTATGTGTGTGTGTTTCCTTCACTCCATATCCTTTAGTTTACATTTTATGTAATTAAGTTCCCATAATCCTTTAAGATCCTAATAGGCAGTGATTAAAGGAATTGCTAAAGATAAGTGACTTGTACAGCTTTTTAAGTAAATGCCATTTAAAAAGAAAATATATCATCATGGCAAAAATATTCTATTATGTTCTATCAAAGCCAGTTCATGTAATTTTCATTTTTAACCACACACAAAAAATACTTGCCTGTGAATCTTTTATCCACTAATAAACATAATTTGGTACTTGTGCTGTACATTGCTCTAATTGCAACCTTATCTTTTATGTGAAAGACAGCCTCAAACTATGGGTAAGAGGAGGAATCTTTTCTTTCATGAAAGGGCTTAATTATGTAGTCTCACAATTGTCTTTGTTGCTTAGTATTTGCCTTCCTTTCAAAACACAATACTCCAATTTATCAAGTAATCATTCTACCTGTTCTTTTATCTTCAATTTCACACATTCATCAAAAAGCTTTAAAAATAATTATTTTATGATGCATCTACATTTGTATTACTTTCAATTCAGAGAGTTTATTTCTAAATGCTTTCAGCCCTAACCTCTAACATTAACAAGAAGCATGCCATTTCCAAAACGTGTGAAAATGTAAAGCACATGAAATATTTTGCAGTATCTAAACTTGGAAACTCTTCGATCTGGGGATGAGGAATGAAATCTCTACTATTTATCTGATAGTAACAAGTTTAAATTGGACCACCTAATTCCAGATTTACACAGTCTATGAATATGAACGTTTTCCCTTTTATCAACCTCAGATAAAGGAAAAGCAATATATATGAGTTCATCTCTTTTAAACCATTGTAAACAAATTAGACCATTCAAAATCAATACTTGTTAGCACTTGATATTGTAGCATTCACAATTACACAGATGCAAGCATTTTGAATTCTTTTATCTGATTCCCCCCAACCCCCAGGGAGGGAATTATGGAAGATTTTTCTGGATGATCACCCTTTAAGTCAACCATTACTTATAAAAACAATGATATGCATATATGCACATTAGAAGTTCTTCCTCTCAAATTTTCTCAGTTTCATAAATTGATACTTGCCAAACTGATGTTTTTTATTCTTTAGCTTCATAATGTTTTTTTAGAACACTAATTTACATTATTTAAAACATAGCAATTATTAAAAGTTCTATTGTTTCTAAGTAAATAAAAATCATTTTTGGAATGAAATAAACAGGTTTGAATCCTGCTAGATGAGCAGCTTTAGGTGAGTTATATCAATTCAGAGTCATAATATTCTCACCAGTGAAATAAATATTGTAAATATTGTATAACTCAGAGAGATAATACAGTAAAAAAGTAAGCATTAAGTACATTTTGTCTTGTATGAATCTTTTTGGTTTTTCTATTTGCAATGAAATCAATGAACTTCTACTCTTTTTTCAATCATTGGATTATTCGTTGCTTAAAGTGCAACTAGAACATACTCACTTATGGTAATAGAGCATTCTCAAGATGAGAGTTTGAGAAATCCATAGCACACTAGTGACAAAGACTTGTTTTTTGATGCAACTGTAGTGAAGCTCCTCAGAGCCTTCTTTTTCAGTTAAACTTCAAGCTTGGTCTCCTGTACCTGCCAGGCTTTAGCAAGACTTCTGCTAAGTTGAATTAGAAAGAATAACTTACCCTGATCACCCACAAAAATTTGATGGAATTCTTTATCTTTCTAAACTAATATCAGATCACCCTCTCTTTCCTTCAGCAGGAAATTACAGAAGTTAGTCCAGAAGGAATCCCACTACCCTTGATGTCTGGTCTTTTCTTTTTTAATATGACAGCAGAATGCATTACAATTCTTATTACACATATTACACATATAGAGGTATTTCATACCTCTGGTTCTATACACAGTATACCCACACCAATTTGTGTCTTCATACCTGACTTTGGATAATAATGATCATTTTCTATTTATTGAACCACCCCCATTCTGACATCTTGGCTATAAATCCCCACTTGACTTTGTATTTGGTGTTATACTTGTTTTCAATCCTTTACCTCAATGTACCAATTGCAATAGAATTGCATAAAATCTTCCCCAGGGTTTTAAGAAATGTGAAAAATACTTTTTAACCATACTACATATAAGGACGCATGTGAAAAATTGGTACTATTTCTGTACATTTGGGTTGTTCTAATTACTTCACCATTATTAAAGCATAAATTTATTTCTGCAAACATTATTAAAACATTTTTATTGTTTAATATACATAATGGTGGATTCTGAAGTCCAGTTAAAGCAAATAAGTTAGTTCAAACTAATTATCCCACTAAAAACACATGTGATGTCAGCTTACTTATTAAAACAGAAACAAAAACACAAAAAAACAAAATTTTACAGAAAATTCTTATAAGAATATTGTCTGTAACTTGTCTTTTTAGCTCATTCAATGGTATTTTTCACATAGCAAAAGCTTTATTATGATGATGTCTATATATTTTTTCTTTCAGATCATTCTTTTAAGGTCTTATCTAAGAACATTTGAGTTATTTTTATATCTTAAACATTTTCTTGTATTTTTTTCTAAAGTTTTTAGAACTTACGATTTATGTTTAAGTACATGATCCACTTTCAGTTAATATTTGTGTAACGTATATTCAGTTGATATTTCTTTTCTGTTTTTCATCTATAACTGTCCAATTATTATGGAATCATTTATTTCATTTTATTTATTATTTACTATTTATTTTTTTGCATGTGTGGTACTGGGAATTAAACACAGAGGTCTTCCACCACTGAACCACACAACACACTTTAAAAAAAATTATTTTGTGAGTTTCTATTAAGTTGCTGAGTATCTTGCTAGGTTGCTGAAGCTGGCTTCAAACTTTTGACCCTCCTGCTTCAATCTCCAGAGTTGCTGGAATTACAGATGTGTGTCATCCTGTGCAGCTTGAATTATTTATTCTAAGAGATATTATTCTTCCCGTGAATTATTTCCATGACCTTGTCCAACATGTGTTGGGCACTCCTTTATGGGTGTAGATCTGGGTTTTCTATTTTGTTAAATTGATCTATATAACTATTCCTCCAGGAAATACACAATGAGAAAATATTTTTAGACCTTATATCTAAAAAAACCTACTAGTATTTAGAATATAAGGACCTCTCCAAATAAATTTTATAAATGTAGGATACATTAGTGGTTTTTAAGGGGAGTTCTAGGAGGAAGGAGAGAGGTAAACAAGGTTACAAAAGGAAAACATGAATGATTCTCAATGTGTTGGAATTATTTGGTATCTTAACTGTAGTGATGTTGAATTTTACTTTACTTTAATAAAGAACAGCTATATAGGTTATAAAACTGTAAAGAACTAGTTTAAATACACAACAAGTGAGTACAAGTAAAACTGAAAAAATCTCAGTGGCATCAGTGGGATTTATCAGTGCCAATATCTTTGTTGGGATATTATACTATATTGCTTCAACTGTGTAGATCTCTATGTAATATATAAATATATACATATTCATATATATGTGTATATGTATTTAAATAGAAATAATGAAATGAAGGAAAAAGAAAAATAAAAATAGAAAGAAAGAGGAAAAAAGGAAACTACTATTTACTAAGCATAAGTTTTTTGAACAAAAATCATGTTTGTTCCTTTTACCTCTGGGCCTTTGTCTTGGCCTTATATCTTCTTTCTCTTGCCAGTGTTCCTCTCAGAACACTGAATTTTTTTAAATACATTATTTGTTGCTCTGAGATAGAAGGTTGTGTGAGCAAATAAGATCAGAAAAAAAGAGTCTGCTTCTCCATCTTGGAAATAAACAATGCAATTTTGCATATTATGAGTTATGAGAAATTCTGTAATGGCAAAAAATCAGTTTTAAAACTTATTTTTAAACTTTTGCTTAATATATTTTAGTATACTCCCAAGATATATGATCTTCTTGAGTTGAAGATGTAGAAAATATTCATTATTTTTTTCATTCTTCAGACTCTGTTATAGTTATACAAATTAAACAGATATATCCAATAGAATTAATATATTTGAATTCCCATGACTTAACATAGTGACTTGTACATTGGTAGGTGCTCAGTAAATAATGTGTCAACACCCCAAGTATCATGTTGTAGCAAATTCAATGATCAAGTTACATATAGTGAGAGCATATGCTATGTTTGCTCTGTTAGTTTTCACTTCACATTTTTTTCCTTGCAAAATCTGAATTTTATCACAGCATCTATATTTGTACATGCCATGTTTCTTTGCTTATTAGTGACAGAATTACTCTGTTCTAGGTCTTCAATGGACAACAAGATAATTCTCAAAGCTGTCTCCTAGTGGCTTTATGTATATTTTATTTCAAACTAACCCATGTAATCTAAATGTTTTTCCGAATTCCATTAAAAAAGTGATTTTATCCAAAATATAAGACTGTGAAGTAAGGGGCTAAAAAATAGTGATATGAAAAATGTAATATAGTGGGAAGAGAAACTTGATCTTTGAAAAGTCTCAGAAAATAATATGGATGATACCAGGGAATGTCAATAAAAAACACTTTTAAAAAACACACAAGCAAAAAATACAAAACAAAAAGGCAAAAGCAAGGGAAAGTAGGAAAAAAGTAATAATAGGTTTATCAGAAATTCTTCCAGGGCTTTACAATATATTAGCTTTTGTCATTTTTTACAATTGATATTTACCAGCATAAGTACCATTGTGACCCACTAAGGATTTTGAGATCTGGAAGGCTTAAATAAAGTTTTTCATGGTCTCAGACTAGCATGAAACAGTTGTGAAGGTCCTCATTCTCTTCATATCTAACATTTGTATTAACTCGTATCTTCCCCTATATACATGTTTCATTTTGAAATCACATTTTCATATGAACATATGATGAGAATAATGGAGCCAGATTTGTGATCTCATTTGGGCCAAGACATGTCAACTTTGCAACTCACATTAATTTTTATGCTTCATATTATAAATGGCATGATGATCATTGTCAAGGGTTGTGTGGTTTAATTTATATCAATAGTGATGGCTATAGGGCAATTTTCCATTTGAAACAAATATTGGCTAAAACCATCATGGGTTTTCATCATTATCATCATCATGATTTTAATTATCATAATTATTGATTTATTTCAAATTCAAATGTAAACAAGTAAATATAGTCCTTCATGTTTTGATTACATTATCTTTATTGATATAAATTGAATAAGTAAAAATATTTCTTTCTTCAAGTAATGTAAGTCTTAGCTGTAGACTAAAATAATTTATCTCCTTATAACTATTTTATCTGAATGCTAATTTTTAAAGAACTTAGTCTTTGAGATAAAGCGTTTCCAATAGGCTAAGTATAGAAGTCTACTATCTATATTTCTGAAATCAATGAAGTTTTTTTTTTACATTTATGTTAATCTAGCAAATTTTGCTTTATTAAATTTATCTGAGTCTCAAAATATACTATAGAATCTGATAGTATTTTTAATGAGTAATTTTGTTAAAGACATTTAAATATTAAATAATTTTAAACTCATTAAAAGTTTGTTTTCATTAGCTTTGGTGTCACAGTCTGATATAATTTTTCTCATTTTGTTTTATTAAATAACATTCTTCTTCACGTATAGACATTTTGAAGATATGTGATCAATCTGTTTCTGGCTGTAAAAAATAGCTGGAGGAGATTTCAGTCCATCCCAACAAAATTTCTTTTGCAATTTGCTCCTAAGTTGAATACTAATAACAAATGAACAAAACACTCTTGTCTCTAGGGCAAATAATGAACATTTTGTTGATGTATTTAAGAATGTGATTTTAGTTCTTATTGCTTCAGGTTGCTAATAAAAGATGATTTATATATACAACAAATTGTCTTTCCTAATAATCTTACCTTGAAAACTGAACTGCATATTATTTATATTGTTTTTATTTCAAAAATGGTATTTACTCAGATAATATTTCCTTTGCTGTGAGCAGAAAAATTGCAGACATCTTTTAATATATTGATATTCATTCGTGAATACTTCTTGTATTAGAGTGAACATGTGAATATATAGGATGGCCTTGTTTGACACACTAAAGAATATATTTTACCTAGTTTTCCCAAAAAAAATTAAATTTATGTTTTTTTGTTGTTTTTCATGGTGCAGGTGTCAAGAACTTGGGAATTAAGGGTAATAATGTCAAGATTATATGAATCTTAGAATGAAAAATAATATCTGATTTATCATTTCCTCTAAGTTTTTTTGCACTTATTCTACCAAAATCTTGACAGTGCTATCTTTAAATTATCTAAAATCTAATATATCAGTATTTTGCCTTAATCAATAAATTATTTTACCCTTAAATAAATATTTATTTAAATTTCTTGGTGTAAAAGTATACATAGAAAAACCTTAATGAAATTGTGTGAGATGGAGAATAAAGAAACATTTATGCAGAAGGTTCTCTCTCTCTCTACCTCTAGAGTTGGTCCACATAAACAGCTGCATATATGCAAAAATTACTAATAAAAAACTTTGGAATATATAAAATACAACAATAAATTTTTAAGATCCAAAGGCATATATACAGTACTGTAAGGATTCTGACCATGGAAATATACAGAGAAGCCTTCCTCTGGTCAGCAAACTCCCAGGGGGTAACTGACACTCTGTTTCCCACCCTTAGAATGTCCTGCAGTTTCTCCTAGGAACTAGTAAGATAACTAATACATATGCTATGTCTAGCTGCTTGGCAATGCTGCTAAAGTCTTATCAGTTTTGACCTTGATCTTAGGCACACAGCTCCTAGGAATAAAGGAACTATGTTGTTAGACAACCACAATGTTTTACTGAGTCTAAACCTGTCCACATAACAGTAACTTTATACAATGGAATTTCTTGAGAGCTACACAAAACTCCTAACATTGCACATTGCAATTTGGTATGTAACTGAGGAATAAGTTGCATGATGTTGCTAACTCTGTAACCTGCCTAGTAATACAATGAACAATATGTATTAATGATGCCATTGATCTAAAGTAACCCATTGATATAATTAAATCTTGGCTTCTCTGTCTCTATGTCATTCTGTCATCTTTCTTTCCTTCCTCTGCTTCTTGTCTCTGTGTCTCCTTCTTATTTTCCTTACACATTACCAACTTACTGTATTCCCAAATTTTCACCCTGTTTCACCATTAGGCCTTTTCTTCCCTAATTCACATTAATATAAATGCATTGTATAATGTTGTCATAAGTAAGTAATTGAAATTTTGGGAACTCAAGGGAACAAGGGCCATATCTATGTATTTTCTATTATCTATCACATTGCCTTGCATATTACAGGTAGGAAATACATATTTATTAAGTAAATAAAGTAAAGAAGTGACCAGATCTCAGTCTTGCTATAATCATGTCATAAGTGTTAAGATGCATAAGTATTATCAGTCCATTCATATCAAGGCAGGTTTACTTATACTTTAATAAACCCATTTAACACTTTGTTCTGATACTCAGGTGCAGGTTGCTGGGGACACTGAGTTCATATATCATTTCAGTTATTTTCAACATCTCCATTAATACCACCAATGAACCATACCTAATGCTATAGACAAAACAAGATCACCCAAGAGCATTTACTCAATCAGTGTCAAAACCATTCTCACTGGAAGTCTGTTCTGCTACAACAGACTGGTGAGTCAATGCTAAGTAAATACTAAATAACAAGTAAATGTGGAAAAATTAGAGGCAAAGTGGATTGAAAAAACATTCCAAAGCACAATAATGAGATTTAGTCAAACTACTTTTTATTTGTTATAATTTCCCTGCTTTAAACACCCTTTCTTATCAATCTGTTGAAATTACATCCTGTCTTTAGAATTCAACTCAGATACTACCTCTGTTAAGAATTCTTTTTAAATATCTGCTACTGCAACTTTGTTTTTTTTTGGTTAGCTTACTCAAGAAGTTTTATTGAGCACCTACCATAGGCCAGACACTATTCTATATGCTAAGAATATAGCAGTCAATAAAATAAAACAAGAAGTTGACATTATGAAATTTATATTCTAACATGAAATGCACATGATAAGCAATTGAAGAAATAAAATTTCACAAGCAGTGGTAAGACTTATGGAGAGATATAGAAGAAAAATAAGTGAATGATCTTATCACAGAAATCATACCTATTTATGTCATAACAATTGTATGTGTGTCAGCACATAATGAAATAAATATAATTAAAATGTCCCACTCAATATTTTAATGTTTGTCTACAGACAGTTTTAGGACTTACAACCCTTCTTCTCTGCTCCACATCTGGGCAAGATGAGAAAGCATAGATGTTCTTCCTTGGGCTCAAGTAGGAACTTCAAACCATATAACACCTTTCTGGCATGACGAACCCTCAGCCAGGCTCTACTCTTTTGCCACAGTAAGGCTCCAGCTCATCTCCTTTCCTTGTTTTTTAAGCCACTTTCAGACCTTCTCTGGAGGCCCATCTTGATCTCTTCAGAAAGCTCTATTTGTCCTCTTGTTTGGCATCATCAGTCTTGGCATCTGAACTGAACCCTGGTGGGAATCAATACTGATTTTACAGAGTGGCTACAACACTTGTAGATAGGAGTGAAATGAAATTTGAGTGAAAGTGCAAAAGTAGGAACAACCTGATGTTTGAGTGACTTAAAAGTCTAATTTTACTGGAATGAACTTTATGAAATATATAGTTGTCAAGAGAAAAGACTAGGAAGAACGTTATGAAACACATGATTAAACTACTACATGACTAAGATACTATGCATTTTTAGGTGAGTATCTTGACCTATGGTTGAGAAGAGTATAGGATTTGGAGAAAGAAGAGACTTAGAATGGAACCCTAGATTTGTGACAATGGAAGAGTGAGGTAATCTCAATGAGATTTCGTTTGTTCCTAATAGGTTATGTTGCATCCAACTTACGCTTATGACTTTCTTTTCTCTGGAATATTTTCATAAGATTTTTCAAAATGTGTATAGTTAGTAAAAATCCCTTGCTCAAACCATTAAAATTATTCCCATAGCTTTCAGACAAGGTTAAAACTGACCCAGTACCCACCTTACTATCCAGTCTTATCTTTGAACATTTCCTGATCTAAGGACTTCAGAAACATGCTATTTTTTTACCCTGTATTTAAATGAATTATAATTTCCAAGAATTACAGTATTTCACCACATATAACTATTGTATTTCAACACTGCATTAATGTATATTTACGAGAATTCTGTGAATCCTAATCTTACACCAAAGACAGATTAATTATAAATGATTTAATGTAATACAGGCTTTTTTTTTAAAAAAAAAAAAAGAATCACATAAAAGTTCTGCCCACACTTTTGCAAAATATTTGGCATCAAAGTCTATGACAATTATGCAGTCAAATATGCATTCTTGTTTAAAAGCTTCATGCTTTAATGTTTTATTCCCAGTGCCTGATGAGTTTTGGTAAATGAATTGATGAATAAACAACTGAGAAGGAACAAAGTAAGATCTTGTAAGTAATTGAAGGTGTAAAATGAAAGGAAAGGCTTTCAGTTTTGGTGTTTTTCTAGAGTAGAATAGGCCAAAGTTAAGGTCTAGAACTGGAATGTCCTCTAAATTTCATGTGTTGGAAGCAGGGTCCCCAATTCAGCAAGGTTCAGAGGTGGGGATTTAGGAAATGATTAATGCTCTGGCCTCATAAGTATACTAATTTAGCAAAAGGATTAATCCAATGATAGCTGCATGGACTACTGGGAACTAGCTGGAGGAAGCATGTCACTGGAGAGAATGCCCTGGAAGTGGTTATGTAGTCACTGGCCCCTTCTCTGTGTTTCTTGACTTACTGAGAGATGGTGAAAATGATGGGCATGGCTGAGAAAGTAGTCACTAGGGGTGTGGTCTTGGGACTATATCTGTCTGTGGCTCCTTTCTATCTCTCTCTGTTTCCTGGCTGCCATGAGCTGAGCCACTTTCCTTCACCACACTCTTCTGCTATGATGTTCTGCCTCATCTTAGGCCCAGAGCAATGGAAGCAGTCAACCATGAACTGAGACCTTTGAAACTGTGAGCCAAATTAAACTTTGCCTCCTCTAAGTTGTTCTCATTAGGCATTTTGGTCACATATATTAAAAGCTGTCTAAGATAGCCAGCAATCAGCTTTGATGACATATTTTATTTGAGTAATGTTCAGTTTGAAGATTCTATATTCAGAGAGAACAGTTGGAAACCTAGGACTTGGGCTCAAAGAGGCACAATCAATAGATGTTATATATATGAAACAAATATTTGAATTAGATATTTGATATCTAATTTAATTCACTGATCTATCAATATCTGAAAAGTGAGAACATCCATATGTATGACAGAATAATTATAAGACATAGCAAATGTAAATGTTAATATAAAAATAAAGAATAAACAGTGAACACATCTGAGAAAGAATAGTATTATTTTATGTGATTTTTAATTTATTATCTATTATTTGACTAATCTAAGAAAGTTGCCAATATTGATGCTAAGTCCGACAAAAAGTGAAACACAGAAAATATTTGGGAAGAAATTAAGCTGCAAATAGGTGAGAAGAAAAACAGAATATTATATTATTGTAGAAATCAAATTTTATCTTCTGAGTTTATTTCTATGGGTAATATTAATTAATGATGATGCTTAAATGGAGTACACTAATATAAATTCTTAGTAACATATAATTTGCAATAAATACACTCTTGCTTTGTATATTTAACATTATCCAATTAATATGTGTGTGGTTTTATGTCTTCGTTGTTGTTGTTTGTTTGTTTTTTTGCCTCTGTCCACCAATGAGCAAATATAATAGTTATTCTCAACTTCACCTGGTCCTTTACCTTATTTTTAATATAAAACTATTCTCCTCTATTCTTTTTGTTTGTATTTTATATTAGTCTTCAGTGATTCAGATGAAGCATATTTGTTGTGTTTAAAAGTCTGTTTCACCAATGACAAAGCATCATCATTCACTTGTTTTTATAAATGGTCTCAGAGGAACTCTTGGAGTAGGAATTGTCATGATTTCAGCAGTTCTCTTAGTATTTCTCAAGAACAACAACAAAAATTAACATCATACTATCTTTCAAAACAGAAATATTTTTTACCTTTTAAAGTAAACTACATTTCATGTAGTTCTACACTTCAAAGAAATAGCAGAAATAAAAATAAAAATATCTAATAAATATTTGGCAGTGTATATACTTTATAAGTATATTAATAGGTATTGATTAGTCAGAATGTATTTAGACTTACTTTTAAAAAACAATTTAGAACTCAATTAGCCTGGTAATTTAAATCAGTGTACTTAAACCTACAAAAATACTTTAGTAAATAACTAAAAATTTACTCAAGTATCCAAGTTTCTGATAAATTGATTTTTATATGACTTTGCATTAACAATTTTAGATAAACTATAGCGTTAGCATTTAAAGATTCCATTTCCTAAGTATAGATCTATTACTATACATAAAGCTTGACTTTTTTTTTTAATGTTGAGATATTTTACTCTTTCCATCAGAATGAGGAAAGACTTGAAAGGTAGACAAAATCCATTCATGGCAACATCAAAAATTGCAGTGAAAAGTATTTCAATTATAATAAAGTTTGTATTTTACTAAACATTTGTTTTATTCTAGGAATAATTTGAGAGACTTAGCATAGGTTGAAAAGTCCTCTCAATAACCCTGTAAGGAAGAAATGACTCTCATTTTCCTGATGACAAAACTGAGACTTTAAAATTTAGTAATTTGCAGGTTACTCTAATTCAAATGTTAGTGGTTAGATTTGCACCCAATTCAGTCAGTACAGTGGGAACCTCCTTATTTGCAGTTAATTTTCTGTGGTTTCAGTTACTTACAGTTAATTGTGTACTGAAAATATTAATTGGGAAAGTCCAAAAAATTTTTAATAGTTCATTTATATGTTATGACTTTATGAGTAGTGCAATGAAATCTGTGACAGCCAGCTCTGTCCTGCTTTGCATTTTAATGACTCTTTCCTGGTCTAGTGTATATACATTGTATATGCCACAAAGTCATTTCCCATTAGATTGATGCCATGGTATCACAGAACTGGTGTTCGAGTAACCCTAAATAGCCCCATAGTACAGAAGTAGTGATGATGGCAATTTATATATGCCAAAGGAAGTACATAAATTAATGTGTGTTTTTTTTACAGTACTGGAATTGAACCCAGGATTGCTCTACCAATGAACTGCATCTCCAGCCCTTTTTATTTTCTATTTTGAAGCAGGGTCTCACCAAGTTGCTGAGGCTATCCTTGATTTTGCAATACTTTTTCCTCATCCTACTAAGTTGCTAGGATTTAGCATCTAGAAAAGTGCATGAAACGTCATATTGGCAATTTGATCAAAGTTGTTGAACAAATAAATATAATTCACCTTACCCAACTTTTATCCATTTCACATTAATGTAGTTTCATGAACTATTTTATCTTTTTTTCTCGTTACCTTCACATTTACCTTTTTGCGTGTGTTTTGAGTTTTTGGTGTATGTGGTTTTGGGGATGAAATCCAAGACTTTCTCATGTTAGGCAGGGACTCTATTTGTGACACAATTTTCAGCTTTTGTGTATTTTTCTTTTTTTTTTTTTTTAAAGATTTTTTATCTTTAAATCCCTTAAATATTAGTTGCCCCATTTCATTCTTCATTTCTTAGATGAGGGGATTCATCTATTTGAATGTATAAAACAACCAAACATTTAGAAGATGATAAGTTTGAATTGTTTTTTTTAACTCAATATTTTCTTTTAACCTGCAGACAGTATTCATCAATTATCTCCACCAATATACCCATAATAACTCATCCTAATATATTCAACACTCAACTAATTATCTTATGAAGAAATTTAATTTTACTATGTACCCCTTGTCAAATATCTATGTGACAATGTTTTAGCCTATAAATAAGGAAGCAATAATTGGGCATATTACACTAATAAACTATAAGCACAATAAAAATGTACTACTGAAGAAGCTCTATTATGATGAAAATAGAGTATTTTGAATACCACGAGGGAAGAAGTGGATTTGGTAGATCCACTTGGCAGGTTTTGCACACTGGCTTAAAATATGAGCTGAGAATGCAAAAAAAGATTAACAAAAAAAGATTTAAGGTAAAATACCCAAAGGAAGAAAAGTCCAATTAATTCAGGGCTATTTAGCTCACATTTCATTGTGTGATATAATTTATTCTTTTCTCCTTTCATCTGAGAATTTTATTTTACAGTCCAGGAACAATTTAAAATATTAAGTGGAATTTTATTTCTTTCAATTAAATAAATAGTTATCTTCCTGTTATCTCAAAGTGCTTGTCCATTACATGTGAATAATATAGTAATTAAGACAGTCATAGCCCTTATTCTCAATGAAAAAGCTGGTGTTACAGATGAATTTAGCATTATTGCTTCTGAGAATTCTGAAAATATAATCAGGAGGCTTTCTTTCTCCTTCTTTGATCTATTCTTTCTCTTTCTCTCCCTCCCTCCCACCCTCTCTCTTTTGACTATGCAGAAGCCAGTCAATATGGCCTAAGAAGAAAGTGCTCCTTCTGGCCATGCTCAACCCATTTACTCATGCCTCGCACCTGGAGTTGGCATCAATCCCACACAGATCACAGGGACAGAGCATAGACAAGAGATAATTTCCAAAAGGATGACAGCATCTGTTACCAGGAGTAAGACCTCTGTGTTGGCAATAGGATAATATATTAGCTATAGTCTACCACTTCAATGGATGCCCAGAACCTTTCTTCTCAAATATGGCATTTAAAAAATGTTCTCTTCAACATAGTGCAACTATCTATATACAATTAAAAACTCACTCATCCTGTCCCCAGAGGAAGACAGCACTGTCTTGCCAGTTCCACATACAGGATGATTAGCATTCCTTTCATTCAGATCCAGATGGAGCTCATCACAGTCCAGTAATCTGTGGAGGAATGATAAATTTTACAAACTCTCACATATACAAAACACAATGGTGCAGAAGAATAGCAATAAAAGTTGCCATTTGGAGTAGGGTACAGGAAAAAAGAAACACAGTGATTTTTCTGGGCAAGGATAGCAAAGATTCCTAACCTGAAAGAGAAGAAAGTTCTGAGACAGGCAATTTTGTTTGGCTGACCAAATATATTCTTAGTAGGAATTATTTGATTCACTATCTACCTGGGAAATAACTATTTGGGAGATTTTACTTCAGGGGCTACATTATTATATTCTTCTAATTTATTTTTTGGAATAGGGACTTCCAAAGTGATGAACCATGCCTATGGGAGATTTGGTCTTTGTTTTGTATGCAACTTCTCAATTAATGTTAGCTTGAACACAGGGAAATCCCTTTCAATCAGAAGGTATAATCCATTATGGGAATTTTTATTTTTATTTATTTTTTACATTTTTTTAAAGAAATCCAACCAGTAGTATTGCATTAGTTGAGTAAATATGTGTTAAATGAGTTAATCAGTTTTCCTTTTGCTGATTCCCATCTCCCATTTTATCATTCCTGCCTACTAAATAGACATTAAAATTGCTTATTTATCTTTATCTCCTCTGAGATCACACTACTCCAATTCATTAACCTACTATCAAAAATACTCTGTCAGTTTAGAAAATATTCCTTGATATAGTTTAGATCAGGAATGCCCCCCCCCCCCGCACCCCCAGGGCAGAAGCTCAAGTGTCAGGCTATGCAACAATGTCCAGAGTGAAAAGATTGGCTCATAAAGGCTCTGTCCTTAGCAGGACACTAATCTACTCAATACACTAATAGTTTGAATGAAATTGTGGGGAAGCAGTGGAAAGTGTAGGCGCGTAGGGCATGGATGAGGAAGTAGATAATCAGGGGCGGTACCTTGGCCCCTTTCTGTCTGTTTGTCTGACCGCCTGTCTCTTTGTCTCTCCTCTCTGCTTCCCAGATTCCTTGAACTGAGCAGCTTTCTGCATCTACTTTCTTCTGCCATGGTGTTCTACCTCACCCTGGGGCCAGAACAATGGGCACGGCTAACCAAAGATTGAGACCTCTGAAGGCATGAGTCAAAATAAATCTTCCCCTCTTGGAGTAGTTCTTTTCAGATATTCTGGTCACAGCAATGAAAAACTAGCGTGGACCTTCTTTCATAATTCTATTCCATTCTATTTCATTTTATACTCGACAGTAAATTTACACTTTATTTTTTTATTTTTTTATTTTATTTTATTTTTTATTTTTTTATTTTTTATTTTATTTTATTTATTTATTTATTTATTTATTTTTTATTTTTATTTTTTTATTTTATTTTATTTTTTTATTTTATTTTATTTATTTATTTTTTTTTTTAAATTTACAGTCAGGTTTATGTTAATGCTATCTTTAAGTGGTTTCCCATCTCACTGAGAGGTTTAAAAACTGTACTGTGACCTGTAGTCTAGTTCCTCTTTTCCTTTGTGTATTACTCTGCCCACTTTCCACTGACCTCTCTCTCTTCCTTATTTCCTCAATTGCAGTCACCCTAAACTTGTCCCAGCTGGTTAAATATTACATGATATTTCAAATTGATTCTTTTCACTTGCTATTCATTCTTTCTAAAATAAAACTTTTGATCCAGTTCCTTTCTGCCTTTTATATGGCAAATTTCTGGGGTTATTTTCTGTACACCAGGAAGGATTTAGCAAATTCTTAAGTTAAATTACCTTGTAATATGGTTTGAAATGGCTTGAGTGTGCCCCTCAAAGGTTCATGTATGGAAACTTGGACTCCAGTGTGGCAATGTTAAAGTGGTGGCACCTATAAGAAGTGGGGCCTACTAGGAGGCCATGACTGGCCCCTTCCTTCTCTCTGGCTTCATGCTTCATTGTGTGATCTCCCCCTTTACAGAAGTTCTGGTCTTTTATTATAGTAATGGAAAACAGATGAACATGTCTTGGGAATGAACCCTTAAACTCAAGTTAATAACCTCTTTCTCTTTCCTTCTAAAGGTCTGTGTAGTGGGCATCAGTTATGCTAACTTGCAGGACACTATTTCTCATACAGAATTCTCCTTTCTTATTGAGAATCTTCTACACTGATGGCATTTTCGTTGCTGGTAGATCCTGTCAAGTGCCCACCACTCTCTGACAGTAAAGGGCATAATACTCAGGTCTGGAATGGGAATTCTGCTTTTTCCTCTATTTCTTACTTTAGTAGCAGATAGAGATCTTTGCCTCAGAGCATCAACAGGAGAATTTCATCTATTTTTCTCTAGGTGACTTTCCAAGATGTCTTTATGAAAAGGAGATAATTTATTTTTTTTCCAGAAACTTGTTGGAAAAGAACTTGGGAATCGGTATTTCAAAAAGATAGAGTTCTTCTAAAGAAATTCAAAGTTTCAAAATTTTGAGTTAAAAATACTGCTTTAATTTGTTAATTGACTCTTTTTAGTTTTAATTTGTTAAGGTTGTAGAAAACAATTAGAGTCCAGTCTCCTTGAATCATCCTCTTGTGTTTAAATTACTAATGCACAAAGTAATATTGAAGAACTAATAATTACTTAGTACCTATTTTTAAATCAATAAAAAGAGCAAATGGATGAACAATTCATGTATTTCTTCTTCTAATAGTTGCTTATAGCCAGAGTAAAACCATTCATTTTGGGGATTATTTTCCAATTAGACCTCATGAGTATAGTTTAGTCAAGATCAAAGGAAAGGTGTAGGCCCTGTGGAAAGATTCATTTAACTCTTTTAATCACTACCTTTATGTTCTAAGCTAGAATATATTAATGATAGATTTCATAAAATGAATTTGAGTAAGTAGATGGTTTTAGAGTGATCATTAATTATGTAGTTTCTAATTTTTACAGTAAGTCTGTAATAATCTATTTTCCATATTCTGTCATAAAATAAATTTACTTCATCACTTTTCTTACTATTTTAAAATCTTTCTATTTCTGATATCTGTATTATTTATTCAAATATTAGGTTGCATATATCTTTCAAATATATAGTACACAGGTCACAAAGATGTATGTATAATGCTTGGAAGTTCATTTCTAAAATTCCCTTTAAAACCCAAGAAAATATGGAGAAAAACAGAGACTAAGTCTTATACCATATGTATAAACTACAAATGACAAATACTTATCATAATAAAATATTTTAAACTAATTATATCACTATTGAGAACATTTTTTAAATGTCATTAATATAATTTACCATGTGTTCCATTTATTAAAAATTTCATATAGACCACTCTATTCACTAGTAACCTTGAAATTCTGTCTAATGTCAATACCTACATTGCCAAAAGAACAAAGGATCCATATCTTTAAATGACTCTCCTTGACTTTTTTGTCTTGATCCATTGAACTACTATAATTTGGAAATATCCTAATCCTTAGAAACCATGAATAAAATTTCTCTTTGTCATTTTTTAGTAACATTATTAGTTCCTCCAATTATCTTCAACTTTGGAAGAAATTAGAACAGAAAATTATTCCAGCAGCATGAATTGTTTTAATAAATTATACAGTACCTCAGGTATGAAATATCATCTGTTTCTACTCCATGCCTTCCTGCGTCTTTTAAATGTTTTAAGAATTCTGTCACCCACATTTGCAAGAATTCCTTGTCAGTAGAATTCTGGGTCAGATTATACTAGTTGGGAGACATGAGATATGGAAGGTAGAAAAGAAGAGGTACTATTCTATAACAATGAATAGAACTAGGAGCAGACCTGAAAAGTAAGATGTACAGCAGTTTAGCATAGATGAAACTTTTGATACCTTCCTCTTGAAATTCTAGTGCTTCCCTGTTTCATCAAGACTGACAGTGACTCTCATTCTTCATTATGTCAGTGTGACCAGTGGCTTTGCTAGCACATAATTCCCTACATAGCGTTTCTTTTGTGTTAATATACATGGATTTTTCTTTTATAGACAAATATGATGAATGTTTCCCTTTGTGTGTGTGTGTGTTTAAACATCTGTCCATATGTGTACATGCATCACATTGACATAAGTGCGTGCATGTGTAATTGATCAAAGATAATGATCATGTTATGCATTTCAAGCAAATTTTGTAAAGTATATTTCACTTTGAATTGTTTATTCTGACTCATCCCACACACACACAAAAAAAACCAGTTTGTATGCAAAAAGTAGCTACCCACCTATTACTTCACTCAAAAATAAGGACCTGCTTCATGTTTGATATAAACCACCTTGATGTTGTATGCAAATAAAAAGTAATTTTTATATAAATAAAATGTAAATGATTGACTTTAAAACAGTCCATGTATACTCTGAGTGTGAATGCACTAATAATAATGAAGGAACCTTGAACCAACAGAAGTTAAAATCAAGTCTATAATGCTTAGGGTCATAAGTAGCATACATCACTCTCTGACATTGAATATCCAAGAACTGCACATGGATCTCACTGCATTTCCTTAGATTTTTGATGGACTGGAGTGAATACCTTGGAGAATAAGACACTCTGACTCTTTTGGCAGATCAGATTGAGGGTATCTGCAACCAGAGGCTATTGTGCACCATTTGGAAGCAAACAGCTCTTATACGGAAGGAGAGAAAGATTGACCAGTTCCCAGTAAGATATATATGCCACACACACTCTTCCTTCCCCTCCTCCTCTTTGTTAGTTAGCATAGCTGCTTAATTGCTGAATTATGATAATTGCTTAATTGATTTGATTGCTTAAGAAGCGTGTTGAATAACAATAAATGTGTGTTTAGAAATGGTTTATAGCTTTATTGTTTACCTCTTCTGATATCCTTCCAAAATCCTTCAGATCTCTGTCTTTTACATAACCCTAGAGAAAGATTTGATTTTTAATGTGAGCACTTGAACATGAAAATTGGAACTTAATACCAATACAGTGTTTGAGGAAAAAAAAAATCAAAGAGCAAAAATGATGAAAAAACTTGTACAAAATTTTTCAATGTAATGCAGTGTGATTAGTATCAAATAAACTTGAATTGAAATAAATAATCCAAAACAATATTGTCTTTTTGGGTGGGAGGCACAGATTTGATAGCTTAGTCTAATATTCTATATAATTGAGAAAATGAGTGTTTCAATTATTTTTTTTAAAAAGCTATAAATTGTGCTTATGAAATGTCCATTTAAAACACTAATTGCCTAACACTATAAAGAAGTGAAGCAACAACAATTAGTCATATACAATACATATTATTCTGAAATATTGTTCATAGGAGTTTTCAACCAGCTAACTTAATCCTGCAATTAGCATATTCTTTGTGCCTGGTGATCAGCACATTACAGGGTTAGAGCCTTCTGAGAAACTTAAGCAGGATGAGGGACCCCTTCAAATGTTGATTCTTGCAATCAAATGTTGATTCTTGCAATCAAGTCAGAAAGAGTTTAGACATGTGGCTCAGAGTAACAGATATGAGTATATTAGAAGGCCTAGGAAAGGGGAAATGAGGACACTATTAAGGGAGAGACTGAGTCTACTCAGAGAGAAGAGGGACAGTGTACTTCTCTCACACTCCAGTTTTATTAGGGATCTCATGGAAGTTTCCAGCGAGTTGCACCCAGGTTCAACTGTTGACTTCTGACTGATGGCAGGATAACATGAGACTTTCAAGTTCCCCCATGACAACTCTGGGTCACTTTGGTCCTTGCTGACCATTTTTAATTGGAAATTATTCTTATAGATTTTATCCTTAGGGTAATTATCTTTATCTCCCTGGGTTCTGGGATTTGTCCCATATAAGGATAACAAAGGTTCCCCCATGCAGGGTAACTTGTGTTCTTCATATATATTGGGGCCTGCATTTCTCTTGAAGATAATAAGTAGTTTGCTGAGGAATGTAAACAATCCTGTGGACTTAAGCCAGTCAGGGCTGGAGGTATATTTCTTTTCAAAAATTAAAGCATGTGGGAGTCAGCACACTGGGCCTAGTTTATACAATTATTCCTTTAACCTCATGCTCTCACCATTATCATCTCTATTTCTTATCATACAAACTACCAGAAATCGCTGAAGTTTGTGATCTTTACAAAAATGCATGTCATGTCATGCATTGTGACAATAAAAAGAAGCTTGATGCATCAATTTTATGTAAGAGGTAAGAATTCATAGTTAACATTCTGTGAAAAAGGACTAATTTATCCATCCTTAGGTAAGGACAGGCATGACATTGGTTAACCTGGAACGTGGTTTAATGTGGGGAATACAGAAGCCAAGGCAGGATGAGTGAGTATCCTTTAGGTTGGCTCACCTTACTCTTAAATACATATTTATAAATGTCTAATTTAATAGTATCAGCTTCCTACACTTAACTGTAAGTCTTTTTTTTTTTTCCCTACCTTGAAGCTTTTGCACTGAACATGGATCTGGTACATTAAAAAAAAAGTGTTCAATGAATGGTGAAACAGAGAGAGAGAGAGAGGCGGAGGGGGGAGGGAGGGAAGAGGAGAAGAAGAGGGAGGAGGCGGAGCAGGGGGAGAAGGAGGAGTAGGAGGAGTAGGAGGAGAAGGAGGAGGAGGAAAGAAAGAAAGAGATAAAAGGAGGGAAGTAGAGGCATTGCATTTGTCAATACATCTCTTTCCTTTACATGTTGGTTACATAACACAACATTTAAAATATATAAAAATGAGATGAAAATAAGGTAAAAACATAAAAGAGTTTGAAATCTCTTCAAGTACATCCAATTATGTTTTTCCCTCTTACATGAAAACCTGTTCAGCACACATTATTAGCTATTACATATTACATTTGGAGAACTGGTACTTATTATAGCTGAAGATAATATGCAAAATATTTAAATATTAATTTATAGTAATGCTTTTTTTCTTCATATCTTAGCATGCCATAACATCTGGAACTGGTATATCTTTTAAAACATTTAAGAAAACTGAGTAAATTTTCACTTTGGCTGTCCACGTTGTATATATTTCAGCAACACATTAAGAGATTCTTTCTCTGTGAATTACACTTAGAGATTAAAAATAAAAATATGGTGGTAAAAAAACCTGCCAAAGGACATTATATGACTGTTTCTGGCTCCCACTCTATAACTCTCTATCCAAAGGAAGGATCTTCCTGCCAAAAAGATACAGGTGTGGAAGCAGTTCGTTCAGTCTGTGAACTCTTGGGTTTACATCTGAAGGATGTATCTTATTTTAGAATACATATAGAGGATTTACAAAAAAAAAAAAGTGTTCTTATGAAAATGAACAAGAAGGGAACCATATGTCACCTTTTTTGAATTACAGAAAATGTCAGTGAGATCTGGAAGATAGCTACTCAGTTGTGCTCCAATATTTGTAAAGCAATATTGGGTGCATTGATCCAAATACACAGGTTGAGTGTTGAAAAAAAAAAAGATCCTAAATACTATTGGTAAAACCTGCACAATATCATACTAATTTATAGTGATGTCTGGAAAAAAATCAATGCTTATAAGTGACTTGTGTTTTATGTTTTGTCAAGTATAATTAATGTGATGTTATGGTATTTTTGATGAATAGACTAAGAACATTTTATTCCAGTGAAAGGAAGGGATGATTACAATAGATCTTGGCAAAGGAGATGAAAAAAAATTGCATATCAGAATCTTAAGGTCATTTTGAGCATTGTTGGAAATGTGTTTACAATGTTGGAAAAACACAATAACTCAATTGTTAAGTTGCAAATATTCAGATTTGTTCAATTTTCTTATATTTGATTCAGATATTTGATTCAGTAGTCCTTTCCAATATAAATCTTCTGAAAATAGCACATCTTTTCATATAATAAGTTCAGTATTATTTTTTCAGTGCTGGGGTTATACCCAGGTCCTTATACTTCCCAGCAAGTGCTCTAGAACTGTGCTACTCTCTTGGTCCAGCATTCTGGTTTTGAGTGACTTCTGTAGGCCACCAGTTATAGAAGTAACATGAGTGATTCAAAGTGGTACATGGTATGAAATGGTTTCAATGGGCTCTTTCTTTAATATTTAGTTTTTTTTTTCTTTTCTTTTCTTTTTTTTTTTTTTTCAAGGAAGGTTATACCAGGGATTGTGCTCAGTGTCACTCCACCATGGAGCCACCTCCCCAGGCCTGTTTTGTATTTTATTTAGAAATAAGGTCTCACTGAGTTCCTTAGCGCCTCACTTTTGCTGAGGTTGGCTTTGAACTAGTGATCCTCCTGCTTCAGCCTCCCAAGCCCCTGGGATTAGAGGCATGTGCCAGCAGGCCTGGTTTGTTTAGTTTAAAAATATTGTAATGGTTCACAAATAAAGAGAAATTTGATTTCATTCCTCATTCTTCGCAGAAGTCAGTTCATGTCCTTTTTCTGTCCCAACTTACAATTTTGTATTCATCATGTACCTATTCTCACTTGAGCCTACAGAATTCTTTTCACCCTTATAATGTTCACATTTTTGTGTTGACATAACATACCTGTTAGATCAGGTAAACAGTTATTAACAATACAAAGACATAAAAGACTAGCACATGTAAACCTATGACAGAACTATAAGAACACATAAGAAAGAAAATAACTTTGGACTGAGGTGACCAGAGGTACAAAGTTAGTGAAATATTTGAATTGATGTTTGAAGGATGATTTTATTTTTTTGTTATCAAAGATGTCAGCAAAATAACATGTCAAATAGAGGAAAGAGGATGAATAAAGATGAATAAGGAAAATCGTGTTGTAAGTAGGGATGAGGTGGGAAATTACTTGAAAATGTAAAATACGGATAGTAATAGGAGCTGTGGAGGCCAGGATGAATAGGTTGTTCCAGCAAAGAGTAGGGAGGAAAAAAGAAAACACTGCAATTGGGTTTTCTTGTAAATGGGGTAGCTCAGCATACAAATGCTGCCTTTGTAAAACTTATTGAAAATTTTTGTAAAGATAACTATGTTTGTGCAAATATTTCTGGCAATAATCCATCTAAATATGTTTATGAGAGCCATATTTTATCAACTGCCAGTTTCCCAACTAACTTGTAAATATCTCTTATGCAAAAAGAGTTCAAGTAAATATGCAATAAAAGTTTTTTTCTTAAATGTGAATATGTTAAATTTGCCATTTAGAAATGGTGCCATAATAAGAGAAATTACATTATATAGACAAACAGAGGTGACAGTTAGGAAAATAGAGTTTTTTTTTTAGAAGTTTTGCACATATTATAGTCCCTTGATTTAATTATGTCATCTGTAAAATGTTGATTCAGGATTTTTTTGTATTTACATATTTAAGTAGGCCTGTTTTGTATTTTATTTAGAAACAGGGTCTCACTGTTTCAGACACAAAGTTCAACATTTTGCAACAGTGAATGTCCACTCTAATATAATGCTCATATAAAATTTATTACTAAACCTCATTATATATCATTGACATTTTCAATTTTTAAAAGTTAAGATATATTAATAAAAATTTTCATCATTTTTGATGCTTTTACCTCAAAGACATGAGATTAAACAATTCATTTTTTCCAAGAAAATCATGTCCAAACTAATAAGCATTAAAAATTTTTTTAAAATCCTAACATAAACTTTTATACATTTACTTGAAAACTCCAATGAAATATTATTTTGAGGTATAAATTTATTAGGATAATTCATTAATGTATCATCATTTTAATTCATGAATGTGTACAATATTTTTCTTCCCTATAGGAAGAAGCTTTTATGATTTGATTTGGGGCAAATTTCAATAGTAAAAATACTAATCACATAGTATTTTGGTACTGAAAAAGAGAATGTATAAGATGCAGGGCAACAACCCCAGAAACAGTTTTGTTTTACAAAATTTGAAGCAAGTAGAAAGAAACTACAAATGATAATAATTTGCAATTTTTTTTTTTTTGCTGGTGCAAATGAGGATAATTTGTAAATGGCTCTTTACTGATGTTAATTGTAAAGGTGTGGATATCTTTACCTCTTCAAGGGACATGAAAAAACACATCTAATATACTACTTCTTAAATCTTCATTTTCTCAGTTTTACTTTCACCATCTGCAAATTTCTTGCCCTTCATATTTCAAATAAAATGCAAACGGGTTTTGCCTTAAAGGTTGGCATTGATTTGGTCCTCAATAAATGGCTATCTGAATTGAACTACAGTAATAAGACTTATAAATCAAAAAGGCATGATTAAAAACTAACTCACTTGAAGCTTTAGTTAACACATGTAAGATTTTTTAATAGTAGAAAAGATTAAAAATGATATTGCTTTATCATAGTGAGACAGTGAAATATTGCCTTAGAGAATATCAAAAATATTATAACATTTAGCAGTTGAAACAGTCATTACAATATAGATTTAATCACCAATATTTTAGGGGATAAAATGTCTAGACATAATACTCCAAGAGTCTCCTAGTTGTGATCCTGCAAACAAAGACAGTCACAATGGCTCTAAAGTTCTGTAAAACATTTGGCTAATTTTAAAGTATCAAGGAGATAAAAGGTATCCATATTTTAAATTTTCTATTATTAATCTTAATATAAACCTTTTTTTGTTTGTTTTTAAATGGCATTCCAAATATTTTTAGATTTCTTCTACTTTGTGCATTTATTCTGTTGTTCATTTGGTAGAGTATGATATCCCACTGCTCTAGTCATTTGGTGCTAAAAGTCATCTCTTTCCAACAATTTTGTTCACCTTTATACTTCATCATGTTCCATTGAGGTCTTTTTGCCTCTTTCCTAAAAAAAAAAAAAAAAAAAAAAAATTCACAACTGAAAATGTCATTGATATAATTCTGAATGATCATTTGTCTAACTTTATGTTTTGTATTCATAATCTATTAACATTCTGCTAATTAATATTGAGTAAATACATTTCTTAATCACAAAATCATATTTATTTTCCATATGAAACAGAATTATTTTTATTTTTAATGAACTTGTGAAATCTGGTAATTTGATATGTATTCCTGCTAAATAAGTTTCATGCAATTGGAAATTTGATATGGGAATTGATAAATTATTTCAATTGAAAACGCTTGGAATAATGTTATTCAGTTATCTTTCTAAAAGCCAACATAAATTTTTCTAAAATTAAACATCTATCCTTGCTATGGGCAAGGACTTGAAAATTGATCTATGTCTTATCTGGGAAACAAATGCCCAAATATAGCTAAATATATATATTTTACAGGAGAGTTATAGGGTCTCTAATTCTTTGATAATAGAATTATATTTCAAAAAAATGTTTGCATATAAAGCAAAGTCAAGTATGAAGAAAGAAAAATATCAAAGATAGAAGGGTTTAATCTTTCCTTCACTATATAAACTGCTTCCTGATTAATATTTCCTCTTTTTGATGCAGCTTGTGTTTTCTATTTCCTTGTTTTCCAAGGCCTTGTGTTTTCTATTTCCTTGCAATTTTATCTTCTTTTCTCATATCAGCCATTTTTTTTTTCCTTATGAAAAGTTTTGTCCCAATTAGAAGAATTACAGGCATGGGAAAAGACAGAGAAGCAGCAAGATCTTCCCACAGTATTTGAAATCAAGATGTGTGGACAGGTGCTTGCTGCACTAATGAGAAAAAAGTGGCCTTGCTTTTGATGTGTGAAAAGCTCTAAGGACAAGATCAGCATACACACAACAATTATCCCTGTTTCCCCAGATGTGTGGATGGAGGAGTGGAGGCTTTTGGAATAGGAAATTTCAATGTCAGATATTTAAGAATTACTTCTGACCACAGTGAGTGCAATGAAAATGTAACACTTTAAAAAGAGTGTTGACACATTTATTACCTATATACAGAAATGATTGATCATTTGGGATGTTGAAAATGTGTACTTGGGAAGGAAAGCAAGTGTGAAATATTGAAGTCTTTGGAACCTACAACAGGAAAGACAGAAATTAGTATTTATTCTATAGCAGCAGGTGGCTAACAGAGGGTGGTCAGTCAGAAGTGGAAACCAAAGAATCAAATTGTGTGAAATGAGTAACTGACATGAGGATTAGAGGACTCTAGAAACAAGAAATGTCAAAGACAGTCAAGTCGAGGGAATGATGCAAAGGGGAATCAATACTGAGACCATGTGCACTGACAAGTCTCAAAAAATGTTCTGCTATTTCATCTCACTTTTATCCAGTTCCATGATCACAATAGTGTTAGACTTCTCCCTTCCATCTCCAGTCTCTTGATTGCTCTAAAACCAAGAAGGATTAAGAAAATTATGATCATGTAAATACCATTCCAAGAACAGTATTTTGCAGAACAGATACAATTGATTATGGGGCAAGGTCTCCAAGCCAATGTGAGTGTCTCAGTGAATGGGTTGGAAGCCATAGGCATTTCTGGACTCTATGAAAGAGGTCATCTAGGATACACTCTACTCCAAATGAGACTTAATTAATGGATCAGTGTTATGGATTTGCTTTTATAATCATAATTGAACATTACTAAGTAGTGAAAAAGTTATGGCATTCCAGATACCTGAACAAGAAAATAGGTATTTTTTTAGTTAATAATGAGAAATATATGCTACACCGACACCAATATTTTATATGTGTTGAACTTCAGAACCTATCTAGTAAATTTGTTTGAATTATGTTGGTGGTAGAACTGATTAAAGCATGGCCATGTGCATTCTTTCTCTTTCTCTCTCTGTGAATTTTAAAGCCTGGAGCTTTATCACTAAAATGTAACATACAATTTAGAATTAGACAAAAAATCTAGATATATATAATAAGGTAGTTCCCTATTTCTTACTACCATTTCCATTTATTAAATATGGCAAAATCAAGGTCATGGAATTTTAAATAGTTCTCTAAATGTCTAATAGTTTTAAGAGACACAAACTTTTTCTTTTTTTCTTCCAAGCTTTATTTTTTACCACACTACATCATTCAGCATATAATAAAAATATTGATATCTCTTATTATTCATTACCATATTTTCTTAGTCTGAAGCTTGAAACAATACAATTTTTAAAGACAGATAATCTTATATATTGTTTATATTCTAGTTGTTTTCATTTGAGGCATATTTCATATAAAAGCTAATGGTATTACTCATTGTTCAGTGGACATTCAGAGTTAGTAAAATAGATAACAGTTCTAAATTTATTTAAAATGTTTGGTGATATGTATGTTTTATGGCAGAGTAACACAGAATTTTAGATGTTACATTATTAAACAGCCTAAATTCCTTTTTTTATTTTGGTTGGGGGTGCTCAGGGAAAGAGAAGGGAAAGGAATGATTAGAGATAAATTCAGTAGTTTTTCACAAGAAATATCATAATGCTATACAAAGACTAAATCCATTTCCAGATTGCACTCCAATTAAAAAATGCCTCTTTCTGCCAAAGGGGTTATGAACCTTTCCCAGAGCCACAGCTCATAGAAGATGCCTGTGACACAAAGAATATGTTCTCCCCAGACAAGTAAAATAGGAACTGCTGTAGTGGCCATGACAGAAATGACAGAAATGGGCCTTCCCCCCCCCCCCCCTTGAGTACAGTGCAGTGCTTCTTAAGAGTTTGCACATAAAGATCATGAACAGTTCAGGTCAAGAACAAAGACCAATAAGTGGTTGGATTTTCTAACTGGTTGGATTGGAACAAAATGGAGCACACAGTTAAAAGGATAGACAATCACTGAAGGAACCTGTCTCTAAACTGCCCAGAGAAATTTACAATGTTACCTATTTTGGTTAACTGATTATTTTTAGTGTTCTGTACATTTTGGATATGTTTGGATAATTTTAAACCCTTGGAAATTTTTCAGATAATTGCACTTTTTTCCTTATCCATGAAGATTAACAGTTATCTAACTACTAGTTTCTTAGTAAAGAGTAACTGGAGGCATTTCCAAAATTAATATATGGAGTGTCAATAAAAATCATTTTTTTTCTTTTGGGGGTTCATCTCTGTCATATCCGAATGAAGTTCAGGAAGGTATGACTTTTTTTTTCTTAATCATTGAATAACCCTTGTTTATCACAAAGCCTTACTTCTGGAACATTTCTGATAAAATTTGTTAATGATGAGGAGTTACATATCTGGTTAAGGGTTAATTAAAAAAACAACCCTTAAGTTAAAGCAACTTCTAATGTATTATTAAATCTAGATGATTTATTTTATGTCTCTATTAGGGTTGCTAGTTTTAGAAGAATAGAATAGAGGATACCAATTTAATCTTAATTCCTGATTAAAAATACAACAAACACATTACATTGAACATAGTTACACTAAAAAAGGTTTTTCTGAAATGCAAATTTAAGTAGACACTTTATTTTTACTTGGCAATCATGAATTTACTTGGTGATTAGGAGCAAGGTTGTATTTACAACATTAAAATCAGGTGAATTCTTTATGGAATGATGCTTTTAAAAATAACTATTTCTGAGTTTGTTGTCTGTATTAATTGTTTACTCAGACATTGAGATATTTCGGAAAATACATCTATTCTAGACTTTGGAATTTCTTTTACATTATTTTGAATACCTACATTTCCTATTCATTTATTTTGGAGTGCTTGATGTGCTATGAATTCTTATGTCATTTTATATGAGAATCATTCTTTATTGTAACAAGAAAGAATTTCATGGATTACCATGCCCAATATGCTTATTTCCAAAATTAATATATTTAATTGCAAATGAGTAAGGAGACTTGCAGTAAGGTTATAGATCTAGATGCTGTAGCAGACTTTTTAAATACCAAACTATGTAGCTCGCTAATAAGCAACAATTTTAAATGAAATAAACATATTTGAAGAGGTGTTTAATTAGTTCAATAAAGATGCTTAGCAAATTTAAGGAGGAAAAAGGAACCATTATATATTAGACTTATACTGTATTCCAAAACACAAGTCTACTCATTTAACCCTCTCAAACACATGTGAAGTAATTTCTATCCTTACTTCAAAAAAAAAAAAAATCTCAAAAAAGAAAAAGAAAAGAAATTATATTTCTCTGAGAAGATTTTTAAGAAAGTATTGTTAAAATGCATCAAATAATCTAGGAGTGTCTCTCCCCCAAAGTTGTCCTCTCTTCTGAGAATAAGGCATTCTAGCACCTTATCAGCTTAGATAGTGTCAGGTTGTGTGGAGGTGTATTTTGACCTGAGATTACAGGTATTTGTCAAAATTGTTTTAGATGAAGAAAATATATATAATTTGCCAGAGAAGACACCATGAGCAATTGTTGCCTCCAGTAGACCTCATATACCACAGACAGGAAGAAAGACTAATAAACAACAGCTTGCTATGGCCATTGCTAGCTTCAGAAGCTGCTTCCCACAGCAAATTTTTGTTTTTTCATGGTTTAAAGGATGGCTCTATACATTATTCGTCTTAACTCATCTTTTGTTCTTTCCATTGATATTCTTGAACAATGTAAAGAGCCTATCAAATTTTATCACTTTCCTGCTTGAAACATTTTAACATTTTTTCAAGGTTTAGTGAGGAAGGAAAGTAGTGAAAGGCAACCCTAATCACTCTCACAACCAAGTCTTGAGTCCTCTACAACTATGGACTGACTTGCGTGACAATCGCAGCACTCATCAAACTTGTCTGCATCCCAAGGTATGACAAGGACTTTGCCATCTTCTCCATTGGGTTCTTGTCACCTTGCACAGTCTTGGTGGAGAGTCAGTGCTACCTACAAATTGCCTGTTGAATGAATTTTGGAAGTTTAAAAGTGAAATGGATTTTATACATATAAAGATGTATTTTTAATTTTTTACAAATTTGTTTTTATGTTTTTATTACTATCATGTATTTCAACTAGTGGAAGATAGTACTGTTTAGGCTGTTTTTTAAATTACCAGGTGAAGCTTCATACTTTTCTATCCTTTATGATAAAATAATTTCATTCTCAATAGGTATTCCCTAATTTTTTTTATAGTTTTTATACATATCTGATTAGAACAGGGCTATTAATTACATGTCAAGGGGATTAAAACTTCAAATTAAAGTTATTTTATCTAGGGATCTCTGCCTTTTTTAAAACCTGAAAAATTATCTTGAATAGTTTCACTATATATTCATAAGCCATCAGTTTGAGATATTTTTTAGATGTTTTTGCTATTCAGAAATAATCTTAGAATTAGGGTTTTTTTGTTTAAAAAGAAGATAAAACAATTGAAATTTTTATAGGCATTGCATTGAGTATGTAGATATTGGGGGGTACTACTGACCTTTTTAAAAACAATGTCTGCTACTCTATGTGCATGGAATTGTGTGTTTTCATTAATTTATTTCTTCTTTAAATTCCCACAGCAGTGTGCAGTAGTGTTTTCTTTTTATATATATCCCTTTATTTCCTTGGTTAAGTTATTTCTGAGTACTTTTATTTTTTCTGTTGCTACTGTAAGTGGAATTGTTTTGGTAATTTCCTTGTCAGAATGTTTATTGTTATCGTGTAGAAATGCAACTGTGTTTTTATGTGTTGAAATAATTGTGCTACTTTGCTGATTTTATTTGTTTTTTTTCTGACAGGCTTTTTTTTTTTTTCTTATAGAGTCTGTAAAGGTTTTCGACAGACCATCTCATATCTCTTGAGAAGAGAGATTATTTTACTTTTTTTTTTTAATCTTGGATGTATTTTGTATGTCAATACCACCCAAAATGAGCTACAAACTTACTACATCTTTGAGAAAATCTCGATGGCATTTCTAACAGAAACATTCATTTCTAACAGAAAAATTCATATAAATTTATATGAAACTTCAAGGGACCATAGATAGACAAAACAATCTTGTAAAAGCACAATGCTGGAGGACTCACACTTCCTGATATCAAAACTAGTTTTAAAGAAATAGTGATGAAATCAGTGTGGTCATGTCTTAAAAGTGCACATATGGACCAATGAAATAGACTAGAAAGCCCAGAAATAAACTTTCACACATGTGTCAAATGGTTTTTGAGAAGGGTATCCAAACTATTCTCTGCAGAAAGAAAGTCTTTTCATCAAATGGTGCTGTGAAAACTTGACATCCACATGAAAAACGTAACATCATGTGCAAAAATTAACTCCGAATGAATCAAAGACCTAAATGTAAGACCTAAAAGTATAAATCCCTTGGAAGAAAATCTAGGGCAAAAGTTTCACAACACTGGGTTTGTTAGTGATTTTTTAAGATATGACACCAAAATGCATAGATAAGAAAATAAAAAAAAAAACTAGACAAAAAATCTTTCATTAAAATAAATGCAAAGTGCATCAAAAGATACTACAATCAGAGTAAAAAGGTAAATCATAAATTGGACATAATCCAGTCACAAAAACCGAATGCTTTGTGATTCCAGTTATACAGGTAGAATAGTTAAAAAAAAAAAAAAATCATGGACTTAAAGTAGAGTGGTGGTTTCCAGGATTTGGCATGACAAGAAAAAAGGGGAGCTTTTATTTAGTCAGTAAAAAAGTTTCAGTTTTACAAGATGAAAGGAATTATGGAGATGAAAGTTTGTGACAGTTTTAGAACATGGTAAGTTTTGTATTCAATACCACCAAAACATGTATTTTAGCACAATAAACGCAATAAATTAAAAAAAAATGCTGAAATGAGTAACCTTACTTTTACATCATTTGACACATGTGGGTATATCTAGAAGATAAATCCTAAACATAGAATTGTTGGACCACAATGCTTGTAAATCTATAATTTTGATGAATATTGCCACATTTTATTGCATAAATGGTACATTAATTTAAAAAAGGACATCAAGTGTATTGTACATACGAAATGAGCGGAAAATTTGAATAGGTATTTTAATTATTATTCTATTTATTTCCTTACAAAACTGCTGAAAATACTAAATTTAAAGTTAGCATCTTTAATTTAGGATAATATAGACAACTGATGTTGTAGTTAATGACATGTATCTTTGTTTACGGTCTGATAATTAAAAGAATGATAGCAACGTATTAAGTTAATCTATACATAGCTTTATTAAGATGTACAATAACTCATCAAGAATAGTACATCTTAACAGACACTGTAACTGTTTGCAATCACAGTTCAATGTTGAAAGTGATGGGCTATAAAATATAAATACAATTCTTAGTGGATAAAAGTGCAATCTCTTCAGGTACTAAATTTTCACTCTGTAAAATTAGTGGCTGTTCAGAAAACTGATTCTCTTCCAGGAGAGGGAGTTTTCAATTATTAGAGGAGAGATCAAATCCTGTGATAATTTAGCATCAGCACATTTCTGATTGAAGGGCCTCTCCCATAAAGTATCTGACAAGGTCAAGAGGTTTCATTCTGTGCTGTTTACTCACAATTGATTTCTTCCCTCACTTTGCATTTTCAAGCAATTAATATTTTTCCTGTACTAAATGTATTCTACTTCTTTTTGTTAACCCTTATCAAATTTTCTGTTTCATGAATGAAGAAGTGATGAGATGGGGAAAAAAGGTAATAATTTGTAGTAGAAAGAAATGTGAATCTCTTGTTTGTGGAAAAAATAATTTTATTTATCTAAATTAGTCAAATAATATGGTTTAAAGTTACTTATATTATTTCTGAGTTCTTGTTAATTCAAGTTTACCTTCTCATTTTTAGTTGCCTACAGAGGTTGTTATAACTTTGAAGCAACCTTGAAGAACTCATCTTGTGTCTCTGCATTATTATTTTAAAAATACCTTAAAAATCATACACCCTTGGACTCCAGCAAGCATTAATATCCCTAGATTAAAGATCTAAAGAACAGACTTCTATGAAAAAGATTCCAAGGGCAGATAATTATTTAAGTAATTAACAGGAAATTGGTGGTTTTCACTGTGTCTGTCCTGCAGAAAGAGAAGCAAAGAGAGAGATGAAGGGAGGGAGGGAGAGAAAGAGAGAGAGAGAGAGAAAGAGAGAGAGAGAGAGAGAGAGAGAGAGAGAGAGAGAGAGAGAATGAATAAAGTGTATAGAAATTCTGACCAGAAAGGAAGCTACATGTAACCTCCTCATGCATATTATTATCTAAGAAAACTGATTTTCATTTATTAATGAGAAATGTGAGGATATCAAATCTTTTGCAAATAACAAAAGACAACTAGGTTGTTTTGTTTCAGTATTTCTCCCTAATAAGAGAGTGTTAGAAATAGAGCCAGCATAGGAATCTCTGCTCATTTTGATGCTTTTCTGAGAAAATTCCCTGGAGAAATTGACAAGAGTAAATTATGGAGATAATGCAATAAATGTTTTTCTCTATGGGAGAGGTCTGTATGATAATAAAACCATAATTAAAAGTTTTTTTTCTTCTCAAATTACTGTTTTTCTGAAATATTCAATGTTATTATTTAGAGTGTAAATTGTTTATATTAAATGCTTATTAAATATAAACTATTTTTATTAAAAATTATAACAGTTTCTTCATAGGGTGAACCATTTTCAATAGCCAGTTATTTTCATTTAGTAACTGGTAAAGTATATTTTAAAAAGCTAATAATAGGTTATTTATGATCCTTTAACAACAGAAATGAGTCAGTTTTCTCTTTTATAGATTTTAGGACTCATTGCCACTTTTCCCAGAAGCTTAAGGATATATCTGTGTTAATAAGTTTTCATATTATCCCAAACCCAGGAGAATTAGAGGAAGATTGTACATTAAGAAAAATTCTTTAAAAATTTTTCATGTGTGTCTCCTTATATATATATGGCTTGTATCTTAAGTGCCCATGTTCTTTGGGGTTTTTGGTTTGTTTGTTTTGTTTTTTCCTTTTCCTCTTTATAGTTCTGGGCATGGAACCCAAGTTGCTCTACCACTGATCTACATCCCCCAGTCCTTTTTATTTTTATTTTGAGACAGATTCTTGATAAGTTGCTGATGCTGGCCTCCAACTTGTAATCCAAATATTTCAGTCTCCAGACATGTGCTTTGACTCAATATCTTCTATCACTTTCTTGGACCCCCAAGTGTTATTAGCTCACAAGTTTTACTATTGAAAGACATATTGGATAACTGACTATATATTATACATTTTTTTTGCATTTTTATAGAGATTAGAATAGAATATTTCTTCCTCTCTGTGGAATCTATCAAGTTCCCTAAAATACCCTGCTTACATATTACCATATTCATCAGACCCAACAATTCTTTCTTTCTTTTTTCTTCCTTTCTCTTGAGAATGATATCATTTTCACTAATTTGAATATTCACTACTGTATAAAATGTGTATTGTTTTTTATGGAAATATAACTGAAAATGTTGATTTGTAATCATCATTGGAATTAAAAATAAACTACAAAAAGAAAAGAATACTCTGATGTTTGCAGGAGGGTGGTTATGCATACCCACAAATGAAATGTATTGCACACACACACACACACACACACACACGTATTCTCCTTTAGCCAAAGTACTATGTAAGAAGAATTGTTCCTTGGATAGTGAATAGGATTGCTATACTTAAATTAAAACTTTTAGATCTGAGGCAGGTGAAAAGCCAATCCAAAGACTCTAGATGCTTTTCTTGTGCATGCAACTTTAATTGCTTTAATGTTGTATTTTTCTAAAAATAACATCATATTTATTTTTCTCAAGATCCACCTAAAAGAAAAAAAAAAAGAATCCACAAAGCAATTCAAAAGAAGGGAGTGGGTGTTGCAGAAAAGAGGTAAGCAACTTTATAGACTGTGGAAAATACTTAGGCAAGCAAATGATTGGATCAATGCCTGGGACTGTGAGGGCCCTGCTGGAGGTTAATATGAATGAAATGTTATGCTTCATTGACTAAGTTTACCTCATTCTTTCATACATCAATATTGCTTTTTATGATGCTGTTGCCTAACTTTGTTGCAATTTGCTATTTAATCTATAATGCTATTATAACCTCAACAGCAATTGGGAAAGCAGCTGGAGAATGCTTTGATTAGACCTTAATTATTACCATGCCTGTGCTATACGTACAGTGAGAATATACAATCTCTACCACCCCTATTACTCTCAGTATCTTACTTCAAAGTAGCAGCCAAACACATCACATCTGTAACAGGCAAATATGGCACATTAGTTCTTATAATGAACTGCAAAAATCTAAGAGTTTGTTCATTCCTTGTCACTAGCATCAAGAGAAGCCATTGGATAACTGATTATATATTATACATTGTCATAGACAGCAGAAGCATCACAAATGAAGTATTTTCTAGTTTGTTTATTTTAAGGTATAGCTACAACAGTTACTAATATGGCATTATGTAAAAATGTGGATGTGTAACCGATGTGATTCTGCAATCTGTATTTGGGGTAAAAATGGGAGTTCATAACCCACTTGAATCTAATGTATGAAATATGATATGTCAAGAGCTTTGTAATGTTTTGAACAACCAATAAAAAAAAAGAAAAAAAAAGCTTAATTTTGCATTCTGTTGGTTTCTATAGTTAAAAGTTGCATTAATGTGGCTGAAATACTTTGAAGTAAGTAGAGATAAAACAAATCAGCAGGTATTTAAACTAAGGGCTATGAGGTGGAAAAATCGCCACTTTCCCTTCAGGTAGAGGCTTGAAGATATATCTTTGTTAATGAGGTTTCATGCTGCCTTACTGGATCCTTAATCATTTAAAATGCAAATCTTGAATAATGAAGTAAGAGCTATCATATATATGAGAAGGGTGCTGATTTCTTTAATAAACGATTATGCCATCTGCTTCCCCCATCACTCTCCTGACTGTGAAATTTCACCTATGAAATTACAAGAACTTGTATGCTATAAACAATACACATTGGAAGTCAGCAAATGAAGCATCATTTCTCTAATTTCCTGTCTCCTCTTCTCAATTTAGAGCATTTGCTCATAGAATCAGGAACAGAGAAAAGGAAAAAAAAATTACATTTTTATGAATAGTCGGCATTCTGCTACTTATGATTCTTACATTATCTTTATGGTGGTTTTTGAATGAACTAGAAGGACGTTTATAAAGCATTATTTCAAAGTGACCTACTTTAGATATCTGTAATACATACAGAGACTAGCTGTGCCTGCAAATTTTTTTTTCAGGTAATTCTGTGTGAAATGAAGAAATTGGGATGAGGACTTGGTTTCTGTTTTCAGAAGGAGACTTTCTCCTCAAGGAGAACTCAGAGTTGACTTATACTCCACTTTCAATGCCATCTGCCTGTAAGGTATTTGAGGGATTTTTTAAATTTCCTTTTCTTTCTTCTCTTTTTTCTTTTATTTTCCTTTTATATTGTTATTATCATTTTTAATTTCACTGCTGGCTTGATCCATGCTGCAGCCTCATTCTGTCTTTTCACTTTGTTCTTCACGGTTACTTTCAGGTCTGTCTCCACTTGCCTCCTTGCCACTCTCACCTTGAACTATGGAACTGCCATCCTGATTATCCCCACTGTATCCCTGGCAAGGACTGAGAAGGCTGCTTTTTACCTAATTGGCAAATCCCTTAATTCCTCTCAATAAAACAATCCATTCAACAATAAAAGCAAAAGAATATGAAACAAGCAAACAAATTAAGCAATAAAACCATTCCTGGAGTTGAGAAAAAAAAGAAATGCTGTGTTTTCACAGGAAGATCCTTGTGCAAGCATCAATTATATTATCTGACTGCCAAGTCCACCTTCCTCAGAGGCTGTGTTTCTTAAGAACTGTTTCTTGGTCTTGGAATTCTAAAATATCACCTTTTGCTTTCCTAACAAGTTTCTTTAAGACATATTTGAAAAGTGGGTTAACACTGAATTTTTAAATTCTTTACTGTGTTTCATCTAAATAAAACACTGAGGTAAACCCATGTAATAAATTAATGTGTTAATGAACTTCTTAAGACATTGCTTATTCTTAATGATTTTTGGCCAAAGGTATAATTCTGTTTTTAGAGAATAAAAGAGTTGAAAGGCTATATTGCGTCAGATGGTATATATGTTTTTGAATTATTAAACATCAAACATGAAATGATAAAAATTGAGGCTGGACAATGTAGGCAAAACAGAAATCATTCATTCATTTGCAAGATGAATTTTCATTTTAATTTTATAAAAGTGAAAACTTAAATATCTTTAAATACTAAATATTTAATATTTGCCATATCTGAACTATTTCAATGAAGTTTAGGAGAAATATTTGGCAGGGGTTATTCTGAAGGTGGGATAAGAATCTCTTTGAGTCACAGAAGTGAGAACAATGACTGTATATATTACAGCAGTGACTATATGCTGTAGCTGGAATGGAGATTCCCTGAGAAAGAATCTAAAGAAAGAAAAATTTGATTTAAAATATTCAGAATGTAAAGAATAACATATGCTAGATTTTTTTAAATTGAAATTCCAGAATTTCCCATTGCAATGCTGTTATGCATATAATTTTTAATCTCTAAGTCTCAGACTAATACTTAAATAAATATTCAAAGTAACATGTTTTCTTTTCCAGGGTATTTAGATGACATTATATTTGTATGCAACAGTATTCTATGCAAACTGGCTTTCAATATCCCAGGAGAATGACAATACAACTAATTCATTCCCCTCCCCAAATTATAGCTTTACATTATTTTAAATTTCCATACCATCTTACATAGTTAAAGGAAACTAAAATTATGATGTTAGATTATATGCAATTTCATATTATTATTTAAAATCAAATGTTTCAAGAAAAATGCATAAAGTAATAGGTGATGTGCTAGTGTGTGTGTGTGTGTGTGTGTGTGTGTGTGTGTGTGTGTTGGGAATGTACTCCATCTTTCACTGGTGTTGGTGTTCCTAAATTAAATCAAGAAAGACTGTTATACAATTTTTTATTTACTCATTTATTTTTAGCTTTTATAAGAAATGTTTTTATGTCTTAAAACTATTAAAAGAGGAAAATACATAATTTCTTGTCACGACATTTTTCAACAAAAATCTAAAGAAAGTGATATGAGAGCAGAATTATTTAGGATGAACCCAGGCTAATAGAAGATGTAGAAGAAAGATATTCTAGGCAAAAAAAGCACTGTTGAGAAAATTTGAGTAAGTGAAAGATGTGGGGAAATGGTGAAATTACATGGCAGCCATATAACGCATGAGCATTACTAGTGCTACAAAATGAATGGGATGATGGAAGGTGGGAGAGTTGTGGACCCAAAGTTTGAGTGATGATAAAATAAATTGAACTAAAAATTGAGGAGGTACAGGGCCATTGAAAATATCAAAAAGTGGGCCTGAGCTTGTGTCTCAGTAGCAGGCACTTGCCTAGCATGCAGGAGACACTGGGTTCGATCCTCAGCACAACATAAATGTAAAATAAAGACATTGTGTCCACCTAAAACTTAAGAATAAATATTAAAAAAATAAAAAAGTTTAACAAAAAGTTAGTATTGTTTTCAAGAATGAACTTGTAAACATAGGGAGTTAAGTTGAAAAACAACTTACAGTATGAGAGAAATATTTGCAAACTATACACCTGACAGAAGTGTACAGAATGTATAAGAAACTCCCCAAACTCAATGTCAGAAAACCAAATAAATCAATTAAAAAATAGTCCATAGACCTAAATAGACATTTCTCAAAAGAAATGGCCCTCAGGTACATGATAAATTGTTTAGCATCACTAATCATCAGGGAAACGCAAATCAAAACCACTTTGAGATATCATCTCCCCTGTAATAAGAGTGGCTATATTAAAATGATAAAGGAGAACAAGTGCTGGTGCATACTGTTGGAGGGAATGTAAATTAGTAGGAATGTGATGAAAATAGTATGGAGATTTCCCAAAAAATTAAAAATGGAACTAGCATATGATATAGCAGTTCCACTACTAGTTATATATTTAAAGGAAATGAAATCAGTCTTCGGAAGAGCCATTTCCTCTCCTGTGCTCATTGTAGCTGTATTCATAATAGTCAAGAAATGTCAACCAACCTAAGTGTATATTGGCTGATGAAAGGATAAAGAAAGTATGATCCGTCATTTGCAACAATATGAATGGAGATCATTATGTTAAGTAAACCAGGCACAGAAAGCTAAGTGCCACATGATTTCAATTCTATATAGTGTCAAAAATAGTTGATCTCTAGCCAGTGGTGGTTAACAGAGGTGAGGGAGAGTAGAAAATGGAGGAAAAATGGGGAAGAATTACAAATGTGTACTAAATTACAGTTTGATAGAAGTAAGGAGTTTTGATATCCTACTTCACAATAGGTTGGCTATAGCAAAAATAATATAGTACATTTCTAAAAGCTAAAAGAAAGGATTTTGAATGTTTTCAACATAATTAATAATAAATATGTGTTTAAATACATAGTTTAACCTGATTTCAATATTACATATATATATATAATGTTGTTGTTTTTAATATATTTGTGTGTATACCCATATTTCATTATGTTATGATTCTCTATGCCAATAGGCATTTCCTATTAAAATGTCATTTGTCTTGAGTAGAAAATTTAAGCAAATATGAGGAAGATGAAATAGTCATTCAATGTTTTAAAAGCATTCACTTTGTTTAGGCTGTTTCATATGAAGTATATGAAGTTTTGGATGTATTATTTAATTTAGTATTAAAAACAACAAATTTGAAAATCATTGTTTTATATTTAATTCAAGAATTGTGGGTATAATCATATTCAAATTTACAAACTGAGATATATCTTATTTTTATAATGTAACTACGGAATGATCAAAATGAAGTTCCTGGAACAGTTTATATCATCCATATCTGTCTTCCAATCTCACTTCCTAAAGGCCACAGATAATCATAATGAAAAGGAAGGCATATAAGTCTTCAGCAGAACTATGCATGCCTGTGATAAAATTAATGCAACTCATAGTATGCCATTTCTATTGCTAGATGTAAGATGGGGGTACATTTTGCAGTATAGTATGATATATACATATATTGGGATTTGTGTATAAATTATGATATATATATATATAGTCATATGTTAAAATATTATGATTCACTTTGTCAATTTATATTTACCTTATCCTCTATTTTGAGGTTTAAGGGTGCTTGAACCCAAATTTCTAAACTCCTTCACATCTATACTGCTAGATGTGAATTAGACTCTATCTATTAAAAATGTCTCCACAAGATTTAGAAGTCAAAGCCAAGAAAGGTGATTTTCCTTCAATTCTGGATATTTCTATTCAAGTAGTTTACGGTTCTCCTGCAACAGGACCCAGAGTTCATTCCTGAGTTTCTGGAAGAAGCATTCTTTGGTTTTATTGGTTACTTTATGGGTTACCGTTTTATGTGTCCTTTGGGTTTTCTGGTATCCAAGTCTTCTTTGGTAGTGGAAGAGGCATAATGGGACAATTTAAGATAGTCAGGCTTCAAAACCAGTAAGTTCTACATTGTTCTTGGGATCATTCTGTAGTTTCACCTAGAAATGACTTTTTTAACCCTTCCAACAATTTTATAAGCACCTATTGTGATAATTGCTTATTTTTCTTTATGGTAGCTTCTGTTTTTGCTTCATCTCCTGAATTATACAATGCATAGTTATTGGAATTATATCAGTATGACTGTCTCAGTTTACCTGTTGATATTTCCTGAATTTGTATGAGAACAAATTTCAAGTGAGAACTATTTACCTCAGAACAAATAACTATAGAGACTAGGAAGAGTAATTTACAGGAATTCTCTTACTAAAGCAAGGTAGAAAGATAAGAAAGTGCAATTAATTTTACTGGATGTATGTTTTTATGTTGATGATCATCCTTATGTGTTTCTTTCTTGTGGACTTAAGATCTTGTTTCCTCTTTTTCTTTTTTCTTTTTGCCTTACTTCATTGTGTTGTGATTCTCTATGCAAATAGGCACTTCCTATTAAAATGGCATTTGTCTTGAGTAGAAAATGTAAGCAAGTATGAGGAAGATGGAATAGTCATTCAATGTTTTAAAAGTATTCACTTTGTTTAGCCTGTTTCATATGAAGTTCCCTGAGTTTCTTCTTTAAGCATTCTCTTCACATCCCCTCTGTCTTCCTTTGTTTATTACTGTGTTTTTCCTCATAGTTCTATTATTTTTCATTCACTTTCCATCCCTGTCACAATTGCACCTCACTCTACACCAATAAGCAATTTTTACTGAATACTGAGGTAACAGGTTCTTCTGGGTCAAAGCCTGAAAGAGCTGTCAACATGACACTTATTCTCTAAATGTACCCTTAAATTTTACCAATTCATGAACTGCTAGTATTGTTGCTTTCTCTGGGGCTCTTTTCCTCTAAAAGAATAAAACTCAGAGCTTGTGATAATTTTTCTGTTGCATGTAAAAAAGCAGTCAATATGTGTATAAACAAAGATGTCAAAAACGAATGGTTTGAAGAGCAATGTAACATGGAAGCAGCTTTCTAGACATAGCTGAACTTCAGGGCCTTCATTAAAGATTTAAGCTCACTACTCTAGTGGGTTTCTTTTCTGGGGAAATTTGCTGATTACCTACATAGAATAGGTCATGGAATTTTGGTTATTTTCCTACTTTGCCACAGAAGAGTATTGTGATCCAAAGGAAAGGGAATAATTAGATCAATGGGGAAGTCGAACAACACAATCTTAGATGGAAAGAAGTGCATTGGAGTTTTAAAATGCTTTTTAGGTGGATACTTAGTTCAGGAGCTAGAGTATTTATTATGTACACTCAAGGTCTCTGAGGAAATCTTGCACATAAATGGTGGCAATATAACTTACAGAACTCATAGTCTTAAGACATGTTTGCCTGAAGTGTTTGTATTCCCATTGAACTGCACAATTACAATATTAAAAAAATAAGAATAGGTAAATAGAGTGATTAATGATGTACATCTTAAGGATGAAAGATCCATAAAGGGCAGCTGATCTACTTATTTGTACATGACTTGACTATCATTGCTAATGTGATTGAGCTTGTAATTCATATATGTTCATGATAATGTGAATCCTCAATTCCTGTTTAGTCCACATGATAATGTCTATTTTGGTTGTTCATAATAAATTATGTGATTCTGAATAAGAGAAAAATTTCTAGGCATTGAATAAACATTTTTAATTAAGATGGTATAAAATATTAGGAGAAAAATAGCATTATGTCTCTTGAGTGGGTCAACATCTGGAAAACACATGATCATAATTCTCCCTCAAATCTGGACATCACATGCAGGTTTAAATCTTCCGTATAAATCCTCTGGAAAGAGAACATAGAAGAAAAAAAGTTGGTGGGATTATTTATCTAACTAAATATTTCCTTTCTCTTCATTCCTTTTCCTAGTTTCTCACAGTTAAACCTGGTGTTCATCACAATCCTCAAGTTCATGAGTTGGTTCAGTTAGTTGCCTATGGAAAGCAAATGCATTTTTTATATATCCAGTTGGAAATGATCGCATTAATGGTGATACTTAGTATTAATTAAGCTCATTGCTTTATATCTTTTTTCCTTCTTTTCACTCTCATTATGATGTCTCTTCATGAACAGAATTTCTAAAATTTAATAGCCTTTTTAAGTGCTAGAAATAAATAGCACATATTTAAAGTGAAAAAAGCTTAATGCTGGCATACGAATACATGGAGACATTATCAACAAATCTAAGTAGTTAAAACATTCATCACCCTAAATTTCTCTAATGCCCTTACTAAATTATTATTTTTTTGTTGTTCTGTTTATTGCATCCCAAGCTATCACTGATTTCTCTCATTAGAGATTAGATTTTACTAGAGCTACTTTTTTCGGACCAATTTCTTTACTCAGAATAATTTTGTTAAAAACATTCATGTTGTAGCATGTGTCAAGAGTTTATTCTATTTAATTTACTTGAGAAATTATCCATTGGCAGGGTACACCAGTTTGGTTAAGTTGATATACAGGCTGGTTGTTTCCAGTTTTGGTTAATACAAAGAGATATGCTAGTACTTGGTATGATCAGTATTTTCAAATTTTAAGCATCCAAACATACTAATGATAATTTTTTTTTTTTCATTTTTTTAATGCTAGAGATTGAACCAAGGCCTTGTGCATGCTAAGTACATGCTCCATTTCCAAGCAACAAACCCATCTCTATTATTCTGGTTTGAATTTATCATTTTCTGATAACTTATGAATTCTGATGATTTTTCATATATATTCTTTGGTTAAAATTATGTTCATTTTTATATTGTTTGTTTTTAAATTGATTTTTGAGAGTCATTTATATATTGTGGAGACCAAATCAGTCATATATATAATTAGAAAATATTTTCTACCAACTCGTGGTTTGTATTTCATTACCTTAAATATGTTGCTAGATAAGCAGATATTTTAAATTTTTATGACATCTCTCTGATCTGTATATTCTTTAAATGATTGTGCTTCTGCTGTCATAGCAAAGAAAACATTACCTGACTCAAAGTCACCCATTTTCATCTGTACTCATTCTAGAAATATCATAATTGAAAATCTTACATTCATGTCAAGAATTTACTTTTGCTATTTTTTTTTTTATTGAATGAGCCATGGATCAAATTTCACTTTTTCATGTGAATGGCCAATTTCTCCAACAGAATTTGTGGAAATGAATAAAATATGTTATTTTTTTTCCCAATAGTATTTCTGTATTGAAATACAAGTTTTTTCTTCATTAATATGCTAATTATACTGATTGTATATTTGAGTATTATACCTACCATGCCTTCATTTGGTCATTAAGAATATGCTTTTTATTCATTTTTGAGTTGATTGGTTAAAATTTTACTTCAAATTTATGCATTTATTTTCAGAAAAGATAATGCTCTGCAGTTTTATCCTGTAGAAATGTCTTTTTTATAGTCTTTATATCAGAGAAGCTTGTCATAGAATGAGTTACATTTGTTCTTTCTTGCCAAATTTCTGGAATAGTTTATGAGGAATTAGTATTATTTTATTCTCATAAAGTTTTGTTAGAATTAACTAGAAAATCAGTCTGGGCCTGATTTTCTTAAGGAAAGAATTTTAACTAGTACTTTTATATCTTTAGTCCATAGATGTCTGTTCAGATTCTCTTCCTAATATTCATAGTTTTCCAGAAATATTCTCATTTAAGTTGATGAGTCTATTGTCATAAAGTTGTTCACAATAGTCTTCTACTGTTGCTTTAATATAAACAATTTATAGTATGTATAATATGTTAAGGTACACTCTACTGTCATGTATCAAAAAAAAGAACAAATAATTTTTTTTTCAAAAAGAGGAAAGTGATTTGGGGGAGGGAGGAGGAAAAGGAGAGGGAAACCCCATTGTTCTATTGTATGCATGTATGAAAATGTAACAAAAACATATGAAAAATTATATCATTATGAAAAACTACAATGTACTAATAAAAACATGGAAAAAATAATTGCAATGGAAAAATAAGAATCTGTGATGATGTCAATTTTCTAAATCATGCTATGACTTATTCGTGTCTTTTCCCTCCTTAACTCATCAATTCTGAGTAGGAATTCAACAATTTACTGACTTTGCAACAGACTGGCTTTTGCTTTCATTGACTTTCTTCTTCTTATTATTATTTTTTTTGGATTGTTTTTGTTTGTATTTTTGATCCCTTGGCTTCTTTTAGACACTTTGAGTTTAAATTGCCTCTCTTTTTTTCCAGTGTATTAAAGGGTATCTAAGGCTATGATTTTGATAATTAATTATGTTCTAGTATAGATCTCATGTGTTTCCATATATATATATATAGAGAGAGAGAGAGATTTATATATAATTATGTAGGTGTATGTAATCTTATATACACAATGTAGTACAAAAACTTTTTCATTTGAATTTTAAATGACATTATATCATCCCAAAACTATGATTGAGTATTTTATAGTACTATATTTTCATTCTTTCTCTTCTTATTTATATATACTAGAAAATAATCAAGGTATTAAAATCAAAGCTTTAGATACCCTTTAATACACTACAAAGATTTTTTTTATATCTGCTATCAATTTTAATTTCATATCTGCTATCAATCTCAAAAACATTACTGGTTTTTTGTTTGTTTATTTATAAACACAATATCCCATTAAGGAGATTTAAATAATAACAAAGTTACCTTTTAAACATTTTTTATAAAGTATAATTGGGTATTGCTAGTGACAAATTCTTTTACTTTGCTATGAGCAAAAAAAAAAATTTTTTTGCCTAAAATTATCAGTGGTGCTTTTTCTCAGTGTAGATCTCTTTGTTGATATTTTTCTTTCATTGTTTTAAAGATACAGCTTTGAATTCGTCTCTGCTCAATTTTTGCCTAGATTTTCTTCTTAATTTTTTCCCTTTTGTTTTCCTGATTGTTTCCTGCTTGCAATTTTACTTTTGAACACCTGTTTAGATAAGTTTGATTGTGATGGTCTTTGATATGATACAGTTTTTCATTTGTTACTTCAGCCTGGAATTTGTGAGCTCTTTTGATAAGTTCTTTAAAATTTTTAAATTGCCAGAAGATTTTGTCTTCACATATGCAGTGTTTTTTCTGTGTCTACTTCTCTTTCCTGTTCTTTGGATACTCTGATTACCTGGATATGAGTTAGACTACTTGAAGTTGCCTGCACATGACTAACTTTACTTATTTTAAATAAGTAATGCCCATTCATAGATTTGTATCTCTAGAATTTTGGTTTGAGAAATTTTAATATCTTCCATGTCTCTTCTTAGGTTTCTTAACTTATGATTATCATTTTAATAACTGTTCCAATGGATTTGCCAGATATTTTAGAAGGTTTTAATGTATTGATTTTTTATTAATTTTATAACTGTTTTTCCTCTGCTTATTGCATGGCTTACAATTTTTCATTGTATACTGGAGATTATGATCTTTACTTTTATATTCCTACTCAATTGTTGAGGGTTTTTTAATATTTTTTATTATTTGGAAGCAGTTTCATCATTTAAGATTCTGCTTTTCATATTTGTTTGACTGAATTAGAGCAGTAATGTGTTTATTTCCCAGAATTGAGAAAAACTCTTGTGTATTGCCCTTGGCCTCATACATCAAGCAGTTTTTTAGGTCTGATGGGAACAACACTATTCTCAGATATGCACATATACTGAATCTTTTATACCTAATGCCTTGTTAGATGCTTCTTTTTCAAGTCTGGGTAGTTTCCTTAACTTTATAAATCTATCAACAATCAGCTGAATACTCATGGGGACTTGCTCCAAATTTCTGGAGTTTTTTCTTTGTGCATTCACTCATCTCTGTAATTTCCACTTTAGCTACAATTCTAAATGGTACTTGACCTACCTGTACTCTCTGCACTGTTAGATCTGGCCTTTTAACTCTGGGAGGCTACTGATCTCTGCCTGGTTTCACTCTCCCTGGGACTACGCATTAAAACCATCTAAAGTCTAGAGGCTTGAACCTTCATAAGGCTCATTTTGTTTATATCTCATCTTTCAGGAAACCATTAAACTTGCCAGCAGTCCACAGACTTGAAAGCCATTGTTTCAATTTGCTCTTGGAATTATTTTAAATAAGAAGATGAACCTGACCCCCATTATTACATCTTGAACAAGCAGGACTAATGCCTGAAACTTTTAGACAAGGCAATTTTCAATATCAGAAAGAATTGTACCCAATGACATTTATTTCACCTCATTAATGTTCAACTGTTTTCTGTTCTAACACATTTTTAACTATGAGTTACATTTCTGGAAGACCTGTTTAATCTCAAGAAGATGGGCAAAGCGATTGGCCTGTCCTTAAGTTAATAGGCACTTTTCCAAATCTATCACAATAACCATTAATTTTTATTGATGTTGTTGCAGTGGAACATCATCCATCTCACTATGCATGCCAGAAAACTGGGTGTCATCACTGACATCTACAATCCCTCAGCATCCTTCTTAATTTATCACTGAGTTTAGTCAGTTTAAATCATGCATTTCTATGAAATATTTTGAATACTTTTAATAGCCACAACCCAAACCTGCTATCATCTGTGTGATAGAATATTGCAATATTTTGGTAAGTGGCCTATTCTCAACACCTCTTGCCTATTAGCTGTTCCTCAGGATGTGATCAGAAGTAAGTTTTTGGAGCAAATAGTGATCACATTAGCACCTTATTTTAATGTGTTATTCTCATGTTCTTTGGAAAAGATTAAAATCCTCAACAAGACCTGTTTTTACCATACCTATATTTAAAAACTTAGTATTATTGCCTTTAGTGTAAATACTCTATCCTTTATTGTGGTATATTTCCTCTTGTCACTAATCTCAGCTACAATTCTGCATTAATTCGTGTGACTATTTATTAATATTTATCTGTCCTTTAAACTTATACATATAGTATAAACATACCTTCAAATTATTAGAACTTAGCCCAGTCCTTGACACATTTTATCATTAAATAAATATATGATAATTGAATTATACAGAAGGTTTATATATTATAAATACTTGTTAACAGAGATATAATAATAAAACTAAATTTATTAAATATTTCACAAGACACAGTGCTCAGATTTTCCATAAGCCATCTTATTTTACACTAAAATTTACTCAGTGAATTTAAAATACATGTAAAGGAGGAAATAGTTCAGCAATATTAAGAAACTGATCCAAGTTAAGCAGCTAGTGGGAAGTAGCACAAAACCTAAATGAACATTTGTGTGACTCAAAGATATTTAGACTCAGCCATTATATTACTATTTCTTCTATTAAAAAATTGAAAAAACCAAAACTTGTTCTCTTCAAATAAAACATAGCATTTTTTGCTATATATTTTTAGTTTATTTTTGGGCAAAATTCTTCTGTGCATGTATTCTGCTATCATCCTGCAGGTAACAGTCTATCTATTTGAGAGATGTTTAGTTATCATTAAATGTGACATTTTTTTTCCCAGGGTGCAACAAATTAAAGTCTATTGAGAGAATGATGAGAATGGGATATTTGATTTACAATCTAAGGCTTTGTCCCTCCGAAGTCTAAAATATTGAAAGTCAAAATCAATTTGAAATCATTCAGGGTCAATGTTGAGTAAGGGAAAGTATGACATGGGGCTCTTATAGATTTATTACTTACTAAATGATTGATTTTTACATTATCAGGTGTGTTACAGCTTCTCATACATTCATATAGGTGGATACACAAATTTTGAGTAAAATAGTTTTTAGGAAAAATGGTCCTTTGTTACTTTTGTGTTTGAACTTGCATCACGGTACTCTAGGAGACCTAAATATCAAAAAAAACAAACAAACAAAAAAAAAAAAACCACACTTCATATTCTACTGGCAAGAATTTCACTGATTTTCAACAGTTCTTTCTTTGAATTTTTCTGATTAATTCATGATTTCTTGAACATATACAACATGTACTTTTTTCCAGGATGACCTGACTCTAGGTGTACTCTTAAGGCTCAATTCTGTAATTTATGATATCAAGAAATCCTGATTTAAGGAATTTATTACCTTCTATATTTGGTGTCTCATGATATATTACTGGACTCATGTGCTGCTAACATAGCCATCTAAAACTGATTATTCATGGAGGTGATACTGCTTACTTCTGATTTCTCTGGAAGCAAACTCTTTATCAACATTGTTGTTAATACAGACCTCACAGTATCATCTATGATACTGCATTTGAGGTACCACTTAACACCTTAAGGTTCTCCCAATTTAGGATATTCAATAGAAAAAAATAGCTAAATGGGAAGTTACTTTTTTATTAATAAATGAATATAGTCCTGATTTCCCAGTAGAAATGGTTGTGCTGGATTCGGTTCTAAAGTCAGATAGATATATGCTGTGCCAGAAATAGTTACTCTTATTTTATATTTGGGACTGTTGTAATATTTATCTTAAATTTCTCCAAAGGCCATATGTTAAGGCTTGGTCCCAATTGATTTCACTACAATATACATATATTATTCTGTTACTTATTAAGAATGAATGATAAGTATACATATATTACTTTGGCGATGTGGAAGCTTAGATGGGGCCTTGTGTAAGGAAATTACATCACTGAATGGCAAAGGGGATAATGGAATGCCAGTCCTTCCTCTTTCCCTTTTCACTTTCACAAAGTCAATAGAACTTCTCCACCATGTGCTTCCAGTCATGATACATTGTATTATCCTAGTTCCAAAGTGATAGAGCTCAGCAATTATGGAATTAAAATTATGAAACCATGAGCCAAAATAAACCTTTTTTCTTTAAGTTTATTTTACTTAGATATTTTGTCACAGTAATAGTAATAACTGACCAACACAGTTACTTGGTGCTGGATTAAGAATATAACATATAGAATACCTCCTCCTAAATAATTATCCTCAGTAGAGCACATTTAGTACTAAGTAGTTCATAAATTTGTTCTATGATCTGTCCTGGGGCTGTTGTGTTGGGACAGTGTGAGGTAGCACAATCAATATTAGGGTATTACATGGTTTTCCTCAAGAAGAACTTTTATCCATATTAAAGTTGGTGATGAGATATAGAAATATCATGAGCAGCTAATGTATTGAATGCTTGTTTTTTTGTGTGTGTGACATTATGTAAATGTGTTAGCATACATTATATCATTTCATCACAAAATCAACTTAAGAAAAATGTAAATGTAATCCTTATTTTATGGATAGAAAACCAAAAACTTAGAGAATATGAACAGTTTAGTGAAGATAGCATAATAAGTGATAGACCCAGAATTTCAAAATACAAGGGCAATAGCATCTAGTTTCATTAGTGAAATCAGAGACACACTGCATTAACTGGGCATGAACAAAAAACAGTTTCACTTACCTGCCAACAATCCTTGTCAATTTTTTTTAAAAAATAATTTATTACAATATTATAAAATAATTTTATATTGTTAGTTATTAAGAATGAATGATAAGTATACATATATTACTTTGGGCACTAAGTGGATTGTAATAAGAAAGATGCTTTTTCATTTTTCCATTCAAAAAAATTGTTTAGTTTTTAAAGCAATGGAAGAAGATTATACACTTGTCTTTTCTTTCTTTAGAACTGAAGCTGCTTTTAAGGATTTGAGTGCTGAAGCTCACAGCTTGAAATTTGCTGTCTAACATTAGATAAAAAGATTTTGAAGGAGATTTATTGCTCAAAAGAACTGTAATACTTGGGCTATTGCAAAGTAAGTATAGAGATATGAAGAGCAGCAGTAACTCTTCTTATCAAAAAGAGAAAAACTTGTGGTATTTTAGGTTGTTATGGGTGTTATTTTTATTTTAAGTATTTTATTTGGCATTTGAGACATATACTTTCTGGTGCAACATCAGTGTATTTTCCTGTAAATGAAGCACAGAAAAACACTTAAGGCATGATTTGGTATCACACTGAAAAGAAGTAAGCAAGACTGTCCTTCAGGGGTTGGGATAGATTGGTAGAAATCTGTACAGATAACTCTTATAAAATATCAAGCAAGGGAAAGTCCCCATTCCAAATTAGAAAGTTATTATCTCTGTATGTGGCACTCTGATTACTCTACTTTGCTCTTTGATGAATGGCTAACTCAAAAAGTCTAGAAATTAGCATTGAACTAAGAGTTCAAATATTTAATGATAGGGTAGCTTTACTGATATACTTTCATTGAGCTACTGATACTGCTCTGAACACTGTCTTCACTAATGCAAATCTCTGGTTGTATGAAATCTACATATTTGTATTGAAAAAAGTAAATAATCTATAAAACCTTTCTTAATGTCAAAGAATTTTTTTCTTTTTTTCCTCCTTTGGCTAATAGTAAACAAACTGAAATGATATTTTACACCAGGCTATTGGAGCTGAATGAACATTGCAAGTTAGACTGAAACTTGATCTGTTTTCTCTTTCATCCATTTCAGTAGAAACTCTGCTCTCAGACCCACTATCGTAGCAAATGTTTAAGAAAAGGTTCTCTTCAACAAATGGTGCTGGGAAAACTGGAAATCCATATGCAACAAAATGAAACTGAATCCCTTTCTCTCACCATGCACAAAAGTTAACTCAAAATAGATCAAGGAGCTTGATATCAAATCAGAGACATGGCTATCAGAAGAAAAAGTTGGCTATGATCTACATACTGTGGGGTGGGGCTCCAAATTCCTCAATAGGACACCCATAGCACAAGAGTTAATAACTAGAATCAACAAATGGGACTTACTCAAACTAAAAAGTTTTTTTCTCAGCAAAAGAAACAATAAGAGAGGTAAATAGGGAGCCTACATCCTGGGAACAAATCTTTACTCCTCACACTTCAGATAAAGCCCTAATATACAGAGTATACAAAGAACTCAAAAAATTAAACAATAAGATAACAAATAACCCAACCAACAAATGGGCCAAGGACCTGAACAGACACTTCTCAGAGGAGGACATACAATCAATCAACAAGTACATGAAAAAATGCTCACCATCTCTAGCAGTCAGAGAAATGCAAATCAGAACCACCCTAAGATACCATCTCACTCCAGTAAGATTGGCAGCCATTAGGAAGTCAAACAACAACAAGTGCTGGTGAGGATGTGGGGAAAAGGGTACACTTGTACATTGCTGGTAGGACTGCAAATTGGTGTAGCCAATCTGGAAAGCAGTATGGAGATTCCTGGGAAAGCTGGGAATGGAACCACCATTTGACCCAGCTATTCCCCTTCTAGGTGTATTCCCTAAAGACCTAAAAAGAGCATACTCAGGGACACTGATACATCGATGTTCATAGCAGCACAATTCACAATAGCAAGACTGTGGAACCAACCTAGATGCCCTTCAATAGACGAATGGATAAAAACAATGTGGCATTTATACACAATGGAGTATTACTCTACATTAAAAAATGACAAAATCATAGAATTTGCAGGGAAACGGATGGCATTAGAGCAGATTATGCTAAGTGAAGCTAGCCAATCCCTAAAAAAAAATGCCAAATGTCTTCTTTGATATAAGGAGAGTAACTAAGAACAGAGTAGGGAGTAAGAGCATGAGAAGAAGATTAACATTAAACAGGGATGAGAGGTGGGAGGAAAAGGGAGAGAGATGGGAAATTGCATGGAAATGGAAGGAGACCCTCAGGGTTATACAAAATAACATACAAGAGGAAGTGAGGGGTAAGGGGAAAAAAAAACAAGGGGGAGAAATGAATTACAGCAGATGGGGTAGAGAGAGAAGAGGGGAGGGGAGGGGAGGGGAGGGGAGGGGAGGGGAGGGGAGATAGCAGAGGATAGGAAAGGCAGCAGAATACAACAGACACTAGTATGGCAATATGTAAATCAGTGGATGTGTAACCGATGTGATTCTGCAATCTGTATACGGGGTAAAATGGGAGTTCATAACCCACTTGAATCAAAGTGTGAAATATGATATATCAAGAACTATGTAATGTTTTGAACAACCAACAATAAAAATTTAAAAAAATAATAAAATAAAATGCCTAATGATTCAAAAAAAGGAAAAGGTTCTCTTATAGGACACCTTGCCTGGATGGTGTGTCAGACTATTGTTGGAGTTCAGCCAATTATGGGACCTTAGACATGCCAGTACCAGTTGGAGGAAATACCAACATCAAGATGAATATAATTATCCTCCTTAGAAATGACGTTACTATTTTTAAAAAAAGAAAACAGGACTGATATGGGTAATGACAGTGAGTCTTCTGAATGACCCTATAGAGATGGTACCCCTCAACAGATGAATGGATTAAACAAAATGTGAGATATATATATATATATATATATATATATATATATATATATATATATGATGGAATATTACTCATTCTTAAAGAAAAATGAAATTATAGCATTTGCCAGTAAATGGCTAGAGCTGGAGAATATCACAGTAAGTGAAATAAGCCAATCCCCCAAAACCAAAAGCCAAATGTTTTGTCTGGTATGCAGATATTAATTCACAATGGGTTTAGGCTAGAACAGACTGACTTTAGGTACAGGGGAGTGAGGAAGGGGAGGGTGTATGGGGGTACAAAGGAGAGTAGAATGAGTCAGACATCTTTACCCTGTGTACATATGTAAGTATATGACCAGTGGGATTCTACATCATATATAATCAGAAGAATGAGAAATTCTACTCTATTATTTATGATGTATCAAAGTACATAACTAATTAACTGAATTTTAAAATTTTCTTTAAAAGTTCTTAGAAATAACATTTCTACCAAAAAAGATATATTAAATCTTCCTATTAGTAGGTAGCTTGTTGGTAACTTGATTGACATTAGTAGGTTGTTAACTGGATTCTTTAAAATTTTTAATTGTTGCTTCCCCCACCCCCGTAAAATATATAAAAATACAACATTTTTTTTATATGTCATCTTAAAGAATGCTATCCCTAAGGAAAAAAACACTAGAGAAGTGATTTTAATTAGGGGAAATTTCCCCACAGGAAATATTAAGCCGTCTGGAGATGATTTTGGTTGTCACAACTGGGTGCTAATAGCCTCCCAGGAGTATAGGTAAGGGATGCTGATAAACATTAGGCAGTGCAGAGAACAGCTCCCCACAATAACATTATTTAGTACAAAAAACAATAATATCAAAGTTAAGAGAACAAAAATGAAAATGAAATTTATAACACTTACATAAGTCACTACCACTACAATCCATTTTACTTTTAATTCTCTGGTGGCTTCTTATCATTTTCTCAAAGTTCCACATCTGAATATTGCTGCAATGGGGACCAAGTCTTCAACACATCAGACTTTGGGGGACATTGCATATCCAAACTATAACTCTAGTTCTAGTAACCAGAATAAAAATATGCATATAAATGATGGTTTTTTTTCCTTTAGTTTTCAATACATGAAAATGGAATTCATGAGGGAAAAACAAAAGATATAGAGAAGAAGTGAAAGAAATATCATATGTAAATAATGAGAATTATATAACAAGAAAAAGTTGCAGATTGTAATTGAACACAGGAGAATTTCTCTAAGCTAAATACACGTTTTGTATTAAAAAATTTAAAGTCAATAATTTCTAGAAAAAAATAATTTTAAAACTTACTCTTAGATATTATATAAAAATATTCTTAAGGTTTGTGGATAAACATCATATAGCTTACCAATATTTGGACCAAAAGAACACTTGATTTAGAGATATTTTATCTGACATACTAGAAGCAAATAAGGAAAAAACATCTACAGATAAAATGGAAAAATTAGAACAATCTCAGAAACTTTGACACAGTATATCTTTTCTCTGTGAACAAAAACATGGTACCTATTTAGATATGCAAGATTCCAGAAAAATATTTACTTACATGTTCTTTAACAAAGTGTCAATTGCATCATACAGACATTTCAAGATATGGAGGATAAAATAAGTAAACAGTGGCTAGTCCAAATTATTATCTCAATTATAATTAAATTCAGATAGTTGGTAATATTGTGAAAACATTTAAAATGTAAGTAATTAATGATTACTAAAACAGAAGACAAAATGTGAAAGGAAAAATATGTAATACCTGGAACTAAGGCCTTTTGTGTATTGGTGATAAAGGAAAAGCCGGCTGGGGAAGTAAAACCTTTCTAAATTGAGATTTTAGGTAAAAGGGGGTTGAAGATAAAAGTGAAAGTATTCAAAAATTTCTCCCTGATAAAAAACTTGTTGGTGAATAAATGATCTGGGTGACAGTAAAATTTGAAAGAACAAAGATATACAGCTTGGATCAGGAAAAAGAATAGAATTAGGAAAGGCAAAACAACAATGAACACAATCATAATACAGTATAGACATAAATGAAATGAACAAAATACACTGCTCATTATCACACTAAATGTGGATTTACGGAATCTCTTATCAAAATACAGACATTGTGAGATTGAGTGTTTTGGTTAGGATCTTCTTGGGGTCTTTGAAAGAACCCTGGTGATATGGAGCCAAATGGAATGTGAACTAGCATTCCCACAGAATTTCCTAATTTTGTGTAGAACCTAAAAAAGACATTTGATCATACTGGTCACTGGATTGTTCTTTTAATTATCTGAGGCCTGAAGGATTACTATGAACTGACTATTGGAACTTGATTATATTATAATACATCAGTTTGAATTTAATCTTCAATGCCCTTTTTAAAATGGGAGAGAGAACAAAATTCCTCTGGGGTGAATAGGATTAACTAAACTCTTAGCATGTACTTTAAGCATGATTAATAAGAATATTTTACTCTATCTCAGCTCTGGCAAAATCACTTTCCTTTCCAGTGGATCTCATGATGGTAGGAGATTGATTGATTGTGACTGAGCCACATGATATGAGCTATGTTCTTTGAATGAAATAAAGAAATAATTTTAATTCTCATCCAGAAACTATGAAATCAGTCAATAAAATTAGTATCTTAAAAATCAGCCAGATATCTGGTGAGGTGAAGTATCCCTAAGTTCAAGGCTACCTCAACAACTTAGTAAGACCCTAAGCAACTCATGAAGACTCTGTCTATAAATAAAATATAAAAAGTGCCAGTGATGTTTATCAGTGGTTAAGCACCCTGGATTCAACCCCTGGTAGTAAACAAAACAAAACTATACGAAGAGACAAACTCACCATTAAACAAATATATACCATGCAAATATAAATGTAAGAATCATACGTATGTAATATAATTATAACACAATTGGAATTAATTAAGGGCCAAAAGAATTATGAGGAGAAAGAGAGACACATACTTAAACAATTTAAATCAACAAACACCAAACATCCGTGAATCAATTACAAGAAGCTAAATGTATGAGTGAAAGTTACTTAGACACAGGGAAAATTCCATAAAAACACACATTTTGTGGGTAATTCAATACACCCTTTTCAAATGTAATCAGCCAAATATACAGAAAATCAAAAATATAGCAATAACAGAGGGTTTAGAAATAATACATATATGTAATTTTGTTTTCTATTTTGAATGCACATGTTTTTCTTATACACATACCTATTGTATTCCTTATTGCAAAAATACTCATTCTTATTTATTTTAAGAAGTTGAGTATTTCATATGGCAAAATTCAAGAGTCCTAAAAATCAAGAGTAAAAAAACTATCAAAAGTGATTTATGAATTTAAAAGTTAAAAAAATATTCTCAAAAATATCCATAGGTAGCTAGAGGATATTAAAGTAAAAACTGGAAATAAACAAGAAAATAACAAAAAGTAAAACAATTCAGTAAACTATGAGAATCAGATAAGAATATATTTAGAAAAATAATTAACAAGATACATTTATTCATTATGAAAATCAGATGGAAATTAGGTCAATTAAATATTTATATTTAATAATGTGAGCAATAGAGCACAAAATAAGTCAAAGCAACTGGGAAATAAAACTATAACTAAGGAACTATGGAAGAAAAGAAGTATAATAGATCTGAGCTATAAAATTAAATTCTTGTTTGAAAGAGCAATAAATCTTTGTAGTTTAATGTTAAAAGAGAGGAACAAAATCAATTTCTTATTTTTGCTTAGGGCATTGATAATTTCTTATGTAGTCCATTCTGAAGACTTTTTTTTTTTTTTCGATGAAAGTGATTTTGTTTACAGTCAGTCAAGTGGTGTGGTTTTTAGAGCCACAGATGATGAATCCACAGGCAATGGGTCTAAGCAAATGTTAGTACTCTCAATCAGGTTGCAAAGACTTTAATTTAGTCATGAACATATATATTCTAAGAAATGAGAAGTGAAGGAAAGATAACTCTATGCAGCTTTTGAAAAGGTTACTGTTTGCAAAATAAGATATTAGATGGGATTATTTTATGTTATACCTATGGACATTGTTATGTGTAAGAAAAGACTGAGCTGTTTGTGGCCATTGTGAGAAGTGGTCTAAGACTGTTCCTCAAAGTAAGGCACATGCAGCAGAATCTGCATTACTTGGAACCCTGTGAGATCTACAATTCTTGGGCCCATTCCAGCCCAGGGTTATTTAGCAGAAACTGTGATGTAAGAAGCCTGTTTGTTGGGTGATTACAATGCAAGTTAAAGTTTGAGAACTACTACTTTAACAGGAAGAGCATCATTCTAAGAATGGTTGAGGGGAAACATTGAAGGGAATTGAATGACAGGGATATTGCTGAGCTATTGATTTAATCAGATTTGTGACATTTTTATCTCCCATTGTTTTTAATTATTGCTTAGAACATCTAAATTTATAGCTCATAAATAGACAAATGAAAAACCAGGAATGAAATATTAAAATAAAACAACATTGTATACAGTATAATGGCACTATATTAGGAAAATATAGAGAAAATAACATTCTAACAAAATATAATTTGACAAATTTTCAAGAGGAGTTTTTAAAAAAGGACAATATTGATGGAGTGGTTAGAAATGCAATAGAACTCCATTACCAAAATGAAGACATGAGCAACAATGCTTTAATAGCTGTTTCCATTAGCCAATTAAAAGAAAAGCAATTTTCTTGTAACATTTTAGATTATAGCAACAATTAGAATTTATCATAGACCTAATATTCTTACAAATGATGATATTTCAAGTTCATAGTCACTTATAAACACAAATAGAACAAGTCAAATATTATATTAGTATATTGAATCTAGTGATTCATAAAAACAATATAACATGATTAATTAGATTTTATTCTAGGAAAAGAATTTCAAGAAAAAAAATTAAAAAAGGAAAATGAATTTATTTAACAATAAATTCTAAAAAGCTAATTGATAAAATGCAGCAGTCATTTGTAGTACAATAATAAATAAAATAGGAATAGAAAAAGAACTAATTAAACAGGATAAAGTTAATTTTCAAAGCTCATTAGAAAACATTAGAAAGCATTTTGAAATATTGAAAACTTTTTATATTAAATTTAGAAAGAAAATAAAAATATGTTTTCTTACCTGTTTTTTTTTCATGATTAGAGACAATTTTAACACATTTTGGAATGAAGTTCTATAAATTTTTTATTCATCTATTTGTGAAGATGATGATATTGCAAATTTAAGCAAAACAAGGCTCTTTTGTTAACATAATTAATTAAATGGGGTGATATTTTTAAGACATAAGGTAAATGTGAAAAATAGGTTTTTCTCTAACTGAAGTAAAAGCTACATATAAATACCAACACACACACACACACACACACACAGCAAAAAGTATAAGAACCTGAAGAAGAATTGTAATTAAAAAAATGTTTGTGACTAGCAAGAAGGAAATAGTCTATCTTCAAGGATATTACAAATGTAAGGAGAAACAGTTATATTATGTTCCTAGGAAAAAACAACCCTCAAAACATAATATATAAATATAATGAAAATTCAACTGACTATCTCTGAGGATAATTTTCTAACTTCTAATAATAAATGCACAATTCCATTAATCAGGAATACATAAAACCAAAACACATAATTATGGAGGAATAAGTTTACAAAATATTGATCATCATCTGGAAATAAAACACTTTTTTTTGATTTTTCACTTCACTGCTATAGGTAGATAATTGCCAACATAGAAATTGAAGCAAAAACAAATTAAATCATACAAAAAATTAGACAAAATATTAGGAAAGTACTCAAAAAACAGGAGTAGTATAATTTTTTACTCCCAGTCACAAGGAAAATCCATGACTAATAAAACAAAGATGCATATTTGGCAATATGAAAAAAATATTCAAGGAATGGCAAAATATTCAATAATAAGAAAAGTTAAAGGTCAAATAACACACTGTTAAAAATACTGAAACATATATGAAGAAAAACAACAATTCTGATGTTAAAACAGTCTAAGAAATAAATAATGGAAATTCATTTTGGAGAAAAAATTGAAAAACATATGAACAGGAAACTCACTATAAAAGTTAGATCCTCTAGAAACAGTAAAAAAACTGCAAATAAAAATACATGTCAGATTAGCAAAAAGAATACATTCCATAGCTAATGAAAATATGAAGACTTTCATATACTGATGATCTTTGTGAATTGCTATGCCATATTTGGAAAAATAACACATTTATAAGTATTAAAGTATAATTTTCCATTTCGTTACATAAAAATTTGTATGCTACCTGATAAATAAAATCACTTTTATAAAAATATATAAATATATATTTAAATGCATTGTACTTCTAAGACTTCTATTGGAAAAAAAATGTAATATACTTTCTTGAATAGTATTTAACTTGTTTTTATGATGCTATGTTATATAGGGTTATTTCATTTTTATTGCATAATATTTCTGCTTCTTGGTAATTCATTGACTTTCCATTACTCTAACATCCTATGACTTCTCCTCTCAATTCAGCAAAACCACAGATTTAATCACTATGCTCACTAGTGGATTGTCTGTAAGTAATACAATTAGTGCATAATATCTTTCTTTTCATTGGGATGAAAATGGAATATTTAAATATTATATTCCATTTTCTTTTTAAGATGGATCCTGAACTTGATATCCCTTTCATAATTTTGAAACATAAACTGATGACTGAATCAGAGATTCTGTTAATATCAATACATTCCAATAATTAATATACTTTTAGGATCTGTTACAAAACACTCCAAATATATTAATTATTTATATTAATAAATAATTTTATGAAAATATTCTATTAGTTAAATCTTAGGCATATTTTTTATTAGGCGATTACTATATGTTTACTATATAAATAAGTGTATTCCACAAATAGTTAATCCAAATTTCCATGCAACTGGCAAAGTAAAAAACATATCTTATTCCCATTGATCCTGTTATGTCATTCTGAAAAACAAAAGTCATTTTGAATATAAGTGACTCATGTAATCATAGCTGTGTCTCATCTGATTAGGTTGGTAGAGTGTCTGAAATAATACATATGGGAAAGCTATGGGGATAATCTCAATATGCTTGAATAGCTAATATATCTCTTTCATCAGCATTTCACAATTAAACTATGTCCCCATGTATCTTTTAAGAATAAAAACAAATAAACAAAGACAAATGGGACTGTTTTATGCTCACTGTATTTTGCAGCTGGAAAAGGCATTAGAAAGGATTTCTTGAACCTGTCACTTGATAAAATAAGATACTGAATACTGAAATAGAGTACCCAGCTAATAATTCTTTGTAAACATAACACATTAAAATTCTGTTAAGTTTAATTAAAGAAAAAGTATGCATAAAGTCATGTAGATAATTTCAAGTGAGCTAAGAATCTAAATTTTGTTTTATTATCCTAAAGTCCAAGTGTATCCCTCATATGTTATCAATCATCAAAATTACTTGAGGCATTTGACAAAGTCTTATTTCCAAACCTCTCAATTTGAGGCTTTGACTAATTCTGAAGATCTGTGTACTTGGTTATCATTGTAAATAAGGATCTTTGAAAAGAGTTGAACAACAAGATCTTGTCCTTAGAGTGGGATATTACCAAACCTTAAATTTTAACAAAATACATATGCACATCAGTTGCATCCATTCCATATGATATTCTCTCCAATGAATTCATCTAATACTCAGCTCTTAATTACCAGCCTTTCTTTCATTCTTCTTCTTCTTTTTTTTTTTTTTTTAAATCAAAGGACACTATGAACAATTATCTCTTTTTCTGATTCCACTCCAAGAAAATTTCTGTCTACTCTAAAATTCTTAAAACTTTAATTAAATAAAAACTCTACTGTTGCCTGATAGGTCAGATTCTATAATTTTAATATGCATATATGTGTAAATAAATGTGTTATTTATTGGTCAATAAATATAACAAAATTTGAGTTGAATAAAATTATGTCTTTCAACAAATAAGAAAATATCTTTAAAAAATACTAAATTGTACCTCATTTATATCCATTTATTAATGTGGACTTGTCTGATTTTCATTAGTATGTAAGAGAGAACTTTGTGCTAAAGTTACCTTTTTTTCCTCTTTTTTAAAGTATGATACAATATATGGTAAGGCAAGAATGTAGCAAGAAGTAAATTCAAATTTTACAACATCAGTAAAGCACTTAAGCAATTAGATTAGGCAATAACCAAAGACAACTAACAAAACCATACTGGTACATATCAATTTGGATGCATATGAAATGTTTATTGAATATGTATATGAGGCACTACCTGCATTAAGTGTTTGGAAACAAGCAGAATACAGTATCTATAAAGAATTTTTCAACTGATTAAAAATGTGTATTATTGTTATAATCATGTGGAATCAGTCATTTATTTTACTGGAAATCACTGATATTTTCACACAGGAGCACACTTAGTCATTCAGTTTCCCACATGATTTTGCTCTTGGAAAAAGGGAAAGATTAAGGTGTGAGAATATTGACATACTTTTTTTAGGACCCCAGTCCAAGTCATTAAAATGCTACTCTGCAGGATACTCTATTCTCACCCTCTTTCCCTTGATTAAGTATCAAATACTCCAAGGATTTTTCATACAAATACCATGACTATTAACCCACAAATGCTTTTGTGAGAATTTGGAAAAGCATTCCTTGATGTTGGACAACCCCTATATGGTAGCTCAGCATGTATAATTATTTGAGGTGCAAATACAGTCTTCCTTGAGCATTTCAGCATCTTCTCTAACAAAGCTGCTTTGCTTCAAAACAATTATCATTTAGAAACATTTTTGAATGTTAACACACATAGCTTCTTTAGATGTTCCTTAAAGTTATAACAAATTCTGTATTTTTAATAATAAGGAATTAATTAATGGTTACCTTTCCCTAACATCTTACCATTTTGTAATTTTTCATTTGCAAAATATGTTGAAGAGTCAGTATTGATGATACCCATATTTACCAGCTTCAAACACGTGCTTGTTATTTTAAATAAACCTATTGAAATAACTCAAACGGGATAATTATCTCTTTTCGCTTGTTTCTTCCTTCCTTCTATCAGTCACTATTTTTTTTCTTTCTTCTTTATAAGGAGAAACACCTGGTCATTTTTTTTTTCCCATGAGAAACTTGCCTAGTTTTTTTTTTAATTAATTAATTTATTTTTTATTGATTGTCCAAAATATTACAAATCTCTTGACATATAATATTTCATACATTAGATTCAAGTGGATTATGAACTCCCATTTTTACCCCAAATACAGATTGCAGAATCACATCGGTTACACATCCACATTTTTACATAATGCCCTATTAGTAACTGTTGTGTTCTGCTACCTTTCCTATCCTCTACTATCCTCCCTCCCCTCCCCTCCCTTCCCATCTTCTCTCTCTACTCCATCTACTGTAATTCATTTCCCTCTTGTTTATTTTCCCCTTCCCCTCACAACCTCTTATATGTAATTTTGTATAACATTGAGGGTCTCCCTCCATTTCCATGCAATTTCCCTTTTCTCTCCCTTTCCCTCCCACCTCATGTCTCTGTTTAATGTTAATCTTTTCTTTCTGCTCTGCGACATAGGCTGATAACATGGATTAAAAAAACAAATCCAACAATATGTTGCCTCCAGGAGACACATCTGATTGGAAAAGACATACGCAGGCTGAAGGTGAAAGGGTGGGAAAAAATATACCATGCACACTGTCCTCGGAAGCAAGCAGGGGTGGCCATCCTCATATCGAATAAAATTAACTTCAAGACTAAGTTAATCCAAAGAGATAAGGAAGGACATTATATACTGTTAAAAAGAACCATTCACCAACAAGACATAACAATTATCAATATTTATGCACCAAATAATGGTGCTGCGACATTCATAAAACAAATTCTCCTCAAGTTCAAGAATCAAATAGACCACAACACAATAATTATGGGTGACTTCAACACACCTCTCTCACCATTGGACAGATCCTCCAAACAAAAGTTGAATAAAGAAACTATAGAACTCAATATCACAATCAATAACCTAGACTTAACTGACATATATAGAATATATCAACCATCATCAAGTGGGTATACTTTTTTCTCAGCAGCACATGGATCCTTCTAAAAATAGACCATATATTATGCCATAGGGCAACCCTCAGTAAATATAAAGGGGTGGAGATAATACCATGCATTTTATCAGATCATAATGGAATGAAACTGGAAATCAATGATAAAAGAAGGAAGGAAAAATCCTACATCACATGGAAAATGAACAATATGTTTCTGAATGATGAATGGGTTCCAGAAGACATAAAGGAGGAAACCAAAAAATTCTTAGAGATAAATGAAAATACAGACACAACATATCGGAATCTATGGGACACAATGAAAGCAGTTTTAAGAGGGAAATTCATCGCCTGGAGGTCATTCCTCAAAAAAAGGAAAAACCAACAAATAAATGAGCTCACACTTCATCTCAAAGCCCTAGAAAAGGAAGAGCAAAACAACAGCAAATGTAGCAGAAGGCAAGAACTAATGAAAATCAGAGCGGAAATTAACGATATCGAAACAAAAGAAATCATTGAAAAAATAAACAAAACTAAAAGTTGGTTCTTTGAAAAAATAAATAAGATCGACAGACCATTAGCGATGCTAAGGAAGAGAAGAAGAGAGAGAACTCAAATTACTAACATACGGGATGAAAAAGGCAATATCACAACAGATGCTACAGAAATACAGAAGACAATTAGAAATTATTTTGAAAACCTATATTCCAATAAAATAGAAGATAGTGAAGACATTGATAAATTTCTTAAGTCATATGATTTGCCCAGACTGAGTCAGGAGAATTGCCTAGTTTTTAATTTGGAGCTCAAATACTTCCGAGGAAAGCTGTTTTAAATAGTAAATTTCCCAATTCCATTCATTTTTTTCTTAACCATGCAACTGGCATTTGTTTTGAAATACAGTCCAAAAATTATTTAAATCTTCAAAATAAGGTATAAGGTTTTATATATCTGGTAATGTGGACCAATTTGCAATTTTATAACATTAGTATTGTTCTTTTCAACATGCTTATTTGTGTGGTAGTTTTCTCATAAAATACTGATAAGATGTAAGACCACACTTCAAAAACTACCTTGGAAACTGGAATTAAATAAATAGTGAATGGAAAAGAAATAGAAAAAAGTTACAGTGAATTACACTGAACTAATGCTAACAACATCTTATTTAGAGCTTCCTTTTATTTTTCTGAGTGAATTATGAAAAGTTCTTATCACTGAGGTGTGTTGACTGACTTTTGTCCAAAACCATCAGCAATTTAAAATTAGCAATTTGGTATTTATTCCAGTCTTTCCCAGCTATCTTTAATTTGCAGAAGACAGGGAATTGTCAATGAATACATTTCAAGGACATATTACATTTTTCTTTTATATTTTGGTGTTTATATTTAAAAAGTAATAGATGTAGTAAATGTTAATTTTTTTCTCCCTGAAACTTCACATATATCTTCAGATTTTATTAATAGAGTCATATTTCAAATTCAGTGAAACAAATGTGTCACATGAAAGAGAAAAATAGATTTTTTTTCAGGAACTTAAAAAATGTTTTTTAGGTTGGTGTTATCGTTTGGTGGTATATTACTTGTCTAGCATTAAACCCCAGCACTAAAGAAAAAGAAAAAAAAAATCTCAAAAAAAACAGTTTAAGGCAAACATTTTCAAAGTTGGAAGTGACTAACTTCTCTGATGTTAAATTAATCTTTCCTCTATTATATAATTTATATCTTCAATAAGTTTCAAATGACATGCCTCCACTTACTATTGAAAGAGTGAGAAAGGCCCACATGATAATGTCATGCTTAGAAAGACACATTTTTCCTTTTTAACCTTCTTTCCATTGAATAACTAAACACTGATTCCATAAGCAGAAATAGTGAACACATTTTTCCCATAGTTAACCAGCTAATATGATTTCCTCAAAATTCCTCTCTCAGTAGTTCTCATTAATTACTGTTTGGGAAAGCATTGATTCAGAAACCAATTATTTTACAGGAAGAAACAAAAAGAAGGAGAAGAAAATTGCCAGACAGAAAGTAATATCTCATTAGTTGAGACCTATTCTTCATGTCATGCTTATTATCAAGTAACTGGTATTTCTTGCAACCACTGTATTAATTTGGGTAATGCAAAGTTCTACCATGTTTCAGTGTTGATGAATTTTTCCTCTCCCTTGTTTACATTTTTACACCCAGTTGAAATAGCTTTTCTCCATATATATGTTTTTAAAAGACTTTGCTTGTGTTTATGGATTTTCTTTGGACTTACATTATTCATGAAATAAAACATCTCTGGAATTTGTCTTGCCCTAAATAAATTAATTTATTCATACTTGAATGCCATTTACTCTTAACATTGCTACTTAATTCCTGGCTTGTTCCTATGAAACTTATGTGGTTCCTGAGGTTGCTGTTTAGAGAAACACTAGCAAAAAGTTGCTGGCTCAGTGGAGGCATGCCTGCAATCTCAGCAGCAGCAGAGGCTGAGACAGGAGGAATCATGAGTTTAAAGCCAGCATCAGCAACAGTGAGGTGTTAAGCAACTCAGTGAGACCCTGTCTCTAAATAAAAAACAAAACAGGGCTGGGGATGTGGCTCAGTGGTTGAGTGCCCCTGAGTTCAATACCTGGTACTCCACCCCACAGCCCCCAGAAAAAAAATATCAGTCAAATGGTTTCAATGGGGCCTCCAACTTTTGTAGCTTTCTGTTTTTTTTTTTTATTATTATTAGTTATTGATGGACCATTATTTATTTATTTTTAATTTTTTAAAATTTATTGATTTGTTTATTGTGGTGCTGAGAACCAAACCTAGTACCTCATACATACTAGGCAAGCATTCTATCACTGAGCCACAACCTCACCCCAGCTTTCTGCTTTTCATATGTTATGTTTGCCTTCCAGGCCATCCAAAGGTGTATTACATGTAGAAGAGTCTCAGTAATCCCAAGTTACTCATCAGAAGCAATTAGAAATAAAAATAGTGAAAGAAAATATTCAAGACTTCTATGTCTGTTTTACCTGGTAAATAATAATATCAAAATATCACGTCAAGGTTGTCAGCGAATGATATTTCTCTTTAATATTTTTACTGAGTTCAAAATAAAAGTGGCTACAGATGACAAGATGATATGTGAAGTAGAAGGAGTCATTTCCATCCCACATCAGTAACTTCTTTTATAGAACATTTGGCTAGCTGCAGCTACTCTGCTTTCCATTTTCTATTTCCATGTTAGTGACTTTCCCAAAAGAGTGTCTTGGATTCATTTTTGCCTTGTATTCTGTTTTTCCCTTTATTTTTTAGTGGCGTTTTGTGGACTACTTTTGCATCTTCTTTTTAAATGCTAAGAATTCTCTATCAGCAGTGATAACAATGAAAACATTTGGATGAATAAATTCAGTGACATTTCTTATCATAGAGTTCTTGAAGGAAATTTAGCAATCTTCACCATTTCTCTTTCATTAAGAAATAGCCTTGAAGAAGTAGATTCTCTTTGCCCAAACACATGCAGGGCTTCGCAGCAGAGGCAGATTCAGACCATCAGGGTGTCCTCTCTTCTGTTACCAAATGCTGCTCAATTTCCCATAATTATGAGAGTGGCACCTCTCCTATGCCAGGCTTTGCTCTGGCATTAGCACAGGTGCTTTGCCTGATTAGCTTTCAGTCAGCTGTCAGGTTCAGCAGCCATCTCAAAAATGTATGTGTCTTGTCACTTTTGTGCTTGTCAGCAGCTCCCTTTGCCATTTCATTCTGTTATAACATTCTGAGTCTTTTTGAGTATTCTATGAAGGATGACATGAAGAGATAGTTTCACAATTATGGGAGAAGTCGTGAGAGAAAAAGTTCATAGTTCAATAAGTGACCTAAAGAGAGATTTGTTCCAAGCTATCAAACAAACAGGCTTACTTGGATCTAAGGCACAGGGACTAAAACGTTTGAATAGGTAAGTAACTTGGATTTTTAAAAAGAGTTGTGACACTCCAGGCTGTGGGTATTTGTGGAAAAATATAATGCCTTTGTTAGGAAGCTATTCTTGTTTGCTCTGAACTCTACTAATCACCTCTGATGTGGGTTTCCCATTGACTTCAAAGGATCTTACCCCAGGCAGGGTGCTGTGAAAAAGGAAAAAGAAGTCCAAGGTCCTTGAAAGTCCTTGAAAGTCACAATAATCCTCCTTGATGATTCGGTTATCCAAGTAAAAAAAGGACAAAAACAACAAGGAGAGAAACTTTAAAATAAATGGAAATAAATGTGGGAATAAAAGAAGGACATGAAATAAAAAAATATATATATCACTTTGGTTACTGGTTTCTATATTGTGAGTTCTTGTTCTATTTTCAATGTGTCACATTTCCAAATCTTAGTAAGTTAATTCTTTGAGTATGACATAATAAAAAAAAAAGAAGGGCAAAAAAAAAAAAAGACTTGCCCAATATAATACCCATGCATGTTAAGATTTACCTGCTCTGTGAAGTTATATTTGCAAAATTGATTCTTTGTTCTTCATAATTAATTATGTACTATATAAAATTAATTTTAAGCTCATTTCATTAATTTTTGAGGGGCTCAGTTAAGTATAGTAATACATATTTACTGTAGGTAACAAAAATGTGTATCATTTATACCTTATCTTTTCAAATATGTATAGTATATAATATATATGTATTCACATGTATGTGTGCATATGTGGGTCTATGTATGTTGTGCATATACAAATATATGTGTATATTATATGTGTGTGTGTGTGTGTGTGTGTATATATATATATATATATATATATATATATATATATATATATCTTCAACTAAAGGAAATTAGTTAGCTTTTTTGTAAACTGACATGTGGTAAAGAGGAAGTAGTATTTATATACATACAATTACATTATCATTAAATGTATCTTTAGCATTTTATGTAACATCTTTTAGATTGCAAGAAATAAGCATTCTAGGATATATAATTTAATTAATCACAATTTCCTTAAGCAAGAATTTCTATAAGATTTCCATGTATCTCCCATATTAAATATTCATTTAAAAACAAGGGCTGGTGATGTGGCTCAAGCTTACCTGGCATGCTGGCTTACTTTTTAACATCTTATAAAATCATAATACAATATTTAAACTGGAATATTGATATTGACAAAGTCAAGACATGGAACTTTATCATCACCAAAATGATCTCTCTCTGCTATTTTATAAGCTAATCTGTGATATTAAATAGATGAGGTATATCAAATGCACTTTCAATTTATGATATTTTTAATTTGAAAAGCTTATTAGATAGTAACCTAATTGTAAGTTGAGATGTATCTATAGTGATATTGTTATATTTTAATTAAGTTTCTTGCAGACAGCATATATTTGACCTATGGTTTTTTAATTACTTTACAAATCTCTTAGTTTTATTTTTTAATCTCTGTAATTAGGTAATATCTATAGTTTATTTAAATTTAATATAATTCTTGATATATTAAGGATTTATCCATTTTTTGGATTTTGTTTTCTGCTTGTTCTCTTTTTCTCTTTCTAGTTTTTTCTTTTTCCTTCTTTTCTGTAGCATACTAGAACATTTTTAGTGTTCCATTTTTGCTTATCTGTAGTACTTTCAAAGTGTTTTAATTTAGTTGGGCTGATACAATAGTATTTTATAGTCTAGGCTGATTGTAAACAACAAAAATGTATTTAGCAGAGTTCTGGATGCTGGGAATTTGAAGATCAAGGTGTTATCAGATTTGGTTTCTGGTAAAGGCTTATTTCTTGACTCACAGATTGTTGTCTGTCAGCTGTATTCTCACATAGTGGAAAGTACACTGACCCTTGCTTCTGTATTATTCATTATGTCCCTCTGTGTATACATTGAGGCTTTTATTTCAATTAGTATATTTTTCAATTCTACCATATTCATTCGTTTCTTTATTTTTTTTTCTTGTTCATCTTTTTTTCTAAGATGATCTTTCATATATTTTTGTTTCAGGTAAGTTTCTAATTGTTCTTTGAAGCACTTTATGATAATTGCTTTAAAACTTTTGTAAAATAATTCTAATATCTTTTTCATCATTGAGTTGTCAGTTATTGACTATTTTTTTATCCTCCTTTTTCCTGATATAGCAAGTGAGTTTTTATTGAAACTTAGGTGGTTTGGATATTATGCAATGAAACCGGAAAATCTTTTTTTTTTAATTGGTGATTCAAAACATTACAAAGATAACAGTTACTATTATGGCATTATGTAAAAATGTGGATGTGTAATCGATGTGATTCGGAAAATCTTATTTCTGTTTTTGCTGACTTCCTTTGATGCAAGTCTGACAAATGAAGTGTATATGAGAAGGGGCCCTTCTTCAATTATACCAGACAGGTTTAGAAGTATAGGTTTTGCACTCATAATCCATGGCTACATGAACAAATTCTCCTTATTACAGCTGGACCTGAGATCCATTCAAAATATTACAAGTCAATAATCAGTTTAGATTTCCACACCCAAGTTTCTAAGCTGGTATTTTATCCTGATGTGGGAGTTTTAATTACATTTACTAGATAAATAATAAATTTATACTATATTTTATAGACAATCTTTAAAAATAAGTTTTAGATGGGGATTCTTTTCTTCAGGATTGAAAGGAGGTTGTGACACTTTTTTCCTCATCTAGAATATATGGTACTTGAAAATATATTCAAAGTCAATTGCAGATTGTTTTGCCTACATGTAAAAGTTACTAAAAAAAATAGACCTGATCTGAAGTAAAATGATCCAGACTATGTTGTGCAGAGCCTTAGGGTGAATGTGTTTCTATGCTTTCATTTATAAGTCTTTAAATAAATGAAAATGTATAAGATTTTTGGTAATATTAGTATTTTTACAGAGTATCATCTCTTAATTGCAAAGTTTTGTGATGGAATATCAAAAACAAATTAATGAATAAATAAATAATGGCAGAGTAATACTCCATTGTGTATAAATGCCACATTTTTTTTTTATCCATTCGTCTATTGAAGGACATCTAGGTTGGTTCCACAGTCCTGCTATTGTGAATTGTGCTGCTACGAACATCCATGTAGCAGTGTCCCTGTAGTATGCTCTTTTTAGGTCTTTAGGGAATAGACCGATGGGTCAAATGGTGGTTCCATTCCCAGCTTTCCAAGAAATCTCCATACTGTTTTCCAAATTGGCCGCACCAATTTGCAGTCCCACCAGCAATGTACAAGTGAACCCTTTTCCCCACATTCTCACCAGCACTTATTGTTGTTTGACTTCCTAATGGCTGCCAATCTGACTGGAGTGAGATGGTATCTTAGGGTGGTTTTGATTTGCATTTCTCTGACTGCTAGAGATGGTGAGCATTTTTTCATGTACTTGTTGATTGATTGTATATCCTCCTCTGAGAAATGTCTGTTCAGGTCCTTGGCCCATTTGTTGATTGGGTTATTTGTTGTCTTATTGTCTAATTTTTTTGATTTCTTTGTATATTCTGGATATTAGGGCTCTGTCTGAAGTGTGAGGAGTAAAGATTTGTTCCCAGGATGTAGGCTCCCTATTTATCTCTCTTATTGTTTCTTTTGCTGAGAAAAAACTTTTTAGTTTGAGTAAGTCCCATTTGTTGATTCTAGTTATTAACTCTTGTGCTATGGGTGTCCTATTGAGGAATTTGGAGCCCGATCCCACAGTATGTAGATCGTAGCCAACTTTTTCTTCTATCAGACACCGTGTCTCTGATTTGATATCAAGTTCCTTGATCCACTTTGAGTTAACTTTTGTGCATGGCGAAAGAAAGGGATTCAGTTTTATTTTGTTGCATATGGATTTCCAGTTTTCCCAGCACCATTTGTTGAAGATGCTATCCTTCCTCCATTGCATGCTTTTAGCCCCTTTATCAAATATAAGATAGTTGTAATTTTGTGGATTGGTTTCTGTGTCCTCTATTCTGTATTACTCTGCATTAAAAAATGACAAAATCATAGAATTTGCAGGGAAATGGATGGCATTAGAGCAGATTATGCTAAGTGAAGCTAGCCAATCCCTAAAAAACAAATGCCAAATGTCTTCTTTGATATAAGGAGAGTAACTAAGAACAGAGTAGGGACAAAGAGCATGAGAAGAAGATTAACATTAAACAGGGATGAGAGGTGGGAGGGAAAGGAAGAGAGAAGGGAAATTGCATGGAAATGGAAGGAGACCCTCAGGGGTATACAAAATTACATACAAAGTGAGGGGAAAGGGAAAAAACAATATAAGGGGGAGAAATGAATTACAGTAGACGGGGTAGAGCGAGAAGAAGGGAGGGGAGGGGGAGGGGGGATAATAGAAGATAGGAAAGGCAGCAGAATACAACAGACACTAATATGGCAACATGTAAATCAATGGATGTGTAACTGATGTGATTCTGCAATCTGTATACGGGGTAAAAATGGGAGTTCATATCCCACTTGAATCAAAGTGTGAAATATAATATATCAAGAACTATGTAATGTTTTGAACAACCAACAATAAAAATTAATTAAAAAAATAAAAAAATAAAAATAAATAAATAAATAAATAAATAAATAAATAAAGGCAGAAGAATGACCAGGCTGATGATTTAGAACTCCATTTCATAAGTGTTATATTTTATATCTACTTGTAGTTTAAATTAGGGTACTCTTTATGCCTGTTTTATACTTCAAAATATTTCAAAGAAGTGAATTTATATTACACTTAAAATTCAACACTTGAAAATACAGAACATGATAATTTTATAACAGGTGGTGAAAAGGGGGTTTTAAAAAAATCCATGCTCTATACAAGGTGATCATTTTATTTCAAACAAATATTCAAATTTCATCAAAACATACAATCAAGAAGTTGTCAAATGCTAAATTAAACCTGAATAAATAGGAACATATGAAAATATCAGCTTACTATTGTGGAAATAGCCACTATTACTTCTTCTCAAATGCCTACTTCTAGAAATCAAAGTCATGGATTATAAACTACTGTTTAGATTTGTCATTGAAACATGACTAAAATGCCATTTAGTATATGACACTGAAAACCACTGAGAGAATTTATTGTACATGTTTCTCTCTGACGGAAATGTTTTTGTATAATTCAGGAAGGATTCTGGTTCAGAGTTTTGTTTAGTTTGGCATTTCCTCTATATTTATTGAGGACCTACTTTAAAGTAGACAAGTTATTTTATTTAATCTTTAAAATCCCCAAATACATGTACGATTTTGTAGATGAGGAAACCACAACTTTAAGTTATTTTTTTTCTAAAATTTTCTCATGTCATGACACATGGTTACTTCACTCACTTTTATTAGCATTTTATCCTGTGTTTTGGATTCTAAATGATATTTTATTTCATTGACTTAGTTGTAAACACTTTCAAAGTTTTAAATACAGATCTTCTACTTTAAGTTTTATATGAAAATATTGTTAAATTATGTTACTTTGATTAAAAAAAATCATTACTGGATTCCAGTATTTGGATTATTTCTTGATATCTAATTCTTATGTATCAATATGTGAGTAATATTTTCTTTGTTTTTTCATTAAAAATAAATTTTGTTCTTTCATTAGAAATATATATATATATACGCACACACATATATATGTAAGAATATATACAAACCCACAGCACGCACACACACACACACACACACACACACACACACACATATATATGTGTATATATATATATATATATATATATATATATATATATATATATATATTTACACTTATGGAGTATGTAGCTACATATTTATAAAATGTAATTTTGTAAGTTATAAAATTACATTTTATAAATATATAAATCCACACAGACACTCATGCCAGTTTTAAAATACTGGTATGAAAGATAAAGATTTTACTTTATAAAATTCTTCAGAGATGTCATAGGGAAAATTTACTATGCCTGCAATGGCTGATTCTGTGTTTTTTGGCCAATTCTTTATCTGAAACTCCAGGGGAATCTCTACTTTTAGTCTCTGAAAATAGCCAATTGTTTATCTACATACTTCACTTTCTCTTCAAGCTTAAGTTTGAATTGATGGTCCTATATGTCTTGATTCATTTGAAATAGTAATATTTAGTACTCCCTGGTTAAGAAATCTTAATGTGTAGAAATTCTCTTCAAATGACACAAACACATTTAATTTGTCTACAAAGTCTTCACATATCTCATCTTTAGTAATTTAGGGTCATGTTAAGATTTTCATACTTAAATATAAGTAAGTTATTAATAAACTTGCAGGAATTGGTGATTTAACCAATGATAATCTCCCTTATTAAAGGTAAGTATAGTCTGGATAGAACTTCTTTTTCAAAGCTCATTTTGTTTTCATTTCTTTTAACAAGGCAGAATTCTACATAATTCCTTTCAGTTATATAGATTTTCTAACTTTACAACATTTCTTAAGTTTTCTTTTGCAAATGGATAGAATGTGGTAATTCTAATATTTCTGGAAGTTTAATTCCAGTTTTAACTAACAACTCTTTCTTTCAAATGAATGTGCTTCTTACTGTTTACTGATAAGCCACTGAGTAGGAATATCTAAAGTGGGAAGCCAATTGGAGGTAATCTCTTTCTCTTAACTTTTTTTTATTCAAAGAATTATTCATTTAATATCATCATTTTCTTCCTTTGCATTTAATTGTATTAAAATTGGATATTTAAATTATTCTGATTAAAATCTGACTATAAGATGCACAAATTTTATACTTGTTTAAGAATAACAAGCTCTAAATATTTTTTTCACAAATAGATACCAAACATATGAGAACTACAAAGTAATAACACTTTAAACATTAGCCAACTAGATATTTGATTCAAAGTTACTGGAAAGTAAAAAAGTTTATTGTTAGGGAGAAAATTCTAGTATTTACTGTTGAAATAGTATTGCAGACAGAGGAATGTATTAAAATAATACCTTCTATTTTCCTTTTCGGTTCTGAGTCAACTAAGAAATAAGGTGAGTGAAACAAAAAGTAAAAAATAATAATAATAATAATAAAATAAAATAATTTAAAAATGTTGCATAGATCTGAAAACAAAATATACTGCCCTCATCTTTTGTCATACTGAATTGCATTGCAATTCATTATAATTACATGGTTCCACAGAGTCAGAGGCAGAAATGTCAGAAAACTTTGCATTTCCAGAGGGACAGGGAGCTTACTGAATCAAATGGAAAGTGAAGAACAGGAAGAGAGAGAGAAAATGTGCATCCTGTTGCCATATGACCTTGAAAAATTTAGAAAGGCCAGGAATTCAACTGCAAATGTGATGTTTCTTCTCCTAAATTTTATTATGTACCTCAGTTCTCTATCATGGAGAAAAATATTCTTCTATTCTTTTTCTTCTTGAGGACTTTAGATAATTATTTCTTCCATGGAAAATAGAGGAATAAGCAATAGTATATTTCAACAAATGATAATTTTAGAAATACATTTGAAGTTTGAAATGACATTGATTTTATCAAAACTTTTAATATAAGTTCAGACAAGTGTGTCATACATTACTAGGTCATATAATTTGCATCTCAATATATTTTTGACAATGACTTCTTCTTAACCATGGGTGTTGTGGTTACTTCTATACATTTTCATTTCACGAAGGCATCAGGCCAAAATGAGAGTAAAAATTAAAATCTAGCCCTTTCATTCCTTGTCCAACCCTTGGCTCCTCTTTGAACTGCATCAGCCGAGAGGAAAAGCTGTCTCACATCAACATACCCAAAAGTGCTACTTGTTTTCCAATTTGAACAAAGACTTTATAAGAATTAGTAGAGGCCCTGGGTGACAAAATGGTATTAAATAAAAATGGTTACTAAGGACCTGTTTTAAATATACAGTTATCATTTGGAAGCAGATGAGACTTTTAAAGGCACATAAATCATATCTCACAGGCCACTATGTTACGATGTAGTAGTGGCCTTGACTGTAAAGAACAGTAGGGTATTTTCAGGTTTATTTATTTTTTTCTATTTCTGTCCTTTGACTGTAAACAATCCTGAATGTAGTGGCAATATGTTTTAATATAGAAACACTTCATGAATAGAAGTGTTCTAATAAGAACAGCTTCCTGTTAAAGACTGAAATACTTACCTTCTTCTGAGACATCTCCACCCTGATCATGTACCATAATTATATAGCTTAGTAAGAAACTGAAAAACAAAATAATAGCTATCAGTTATCACTTTTCCATAACTATCAAGCTAAACTTATGTATGACATTAAAAAGTGGCTTTCATTTTTGTAGACTTCTATTTCTTTTAATTGCTTCCATTTTTCTTGAAGTCATTAATATTCAAAAAAATTAATCATTGCACTTACTTCATTTCCTTTTTGAGAATCTTAGATGAAAGACTTCATAAAGCTATAAAATATAAAGAATTATTTCCATATTGGAATAGTTTTTAAAGCAGGATTTTGAAGTCTTGCTTTACATAGAATAAGCCTGGCCTCTTTTGATATCTAACAGCTGAAAAATTACTTTTGAGAAAATGTTCTTAGGTTCAGGGCCTTTTGTCTCCTCTGATAATTGCTCAAATGTCTATATTTTATTTTATGTTTTGTTCCCTTGAGATTTCTCTTTCTTTCTAATCACATACAAAATTCTGAATACAGAAAATGTGTTTTAAATTTAGATATTTATTTCAGAAACAGTGGCCTTTCTCTCTTCAGAGGGCAGCGTTGCAAGTGCTGTTTTGCATTTGTCTTTTTCATATATTTTGTTCCTTGAACCTCTGTAATTTAAAGTACTTCAGTTTTGTGTTTAAGACAATAGAGATTCATTTATTTACAAGTTCTGGTAAAAAGATATTGTTGGGATTATTTTAAAAGTTAAAACACATGTAGAAATGAATAATCTCATGTTATTCAGGTATTTTGAATTACATATAGTATAGCATTTATGCAAGTGACGATTAGTGCATTTTTACAAAGTTACACATTATAATAATTTTATATATTTGCTTCCATTCTTTTTTTTTGCTTATATGTGAAAACACATTTCAAAACTTTGTTGATATACTAACAATACTATTTGAGTTAGTCAGATTTCTTTCACTGTAAAAAGATAACTGAAATAAACAATTTAAAAGGACTCAAAATTATAATGACTCTTGGTTTCAAGTCCTATTGTCACTTGACCCCATTGCTTTGGTCCAGTGGTATGAGAGTATATCATGGTGAGGAGCCCAAGGTATATATACTCTGTTCATAATGACAGCCAGGAAGCAAAGAGATAGCACAGAAAGGGCAGAGTTCCAACATCTCCTTCAAGGGCTTGCCCCAATGATATGACTTTCTTCCATTAGGTCCCACCTCCTAAATGTTCCACCTCCTCTGGGTGGTGACATTAGGCAGTGGCCAAGTGTTTAACACATAAGCCTTGATGGAACATTTGTAATCCAAACCATAACATTGTTAACACAGTTTCCCCTTAATATTGCATCACGAATATTATTAAACACCCTGTCAGATAATTGTGTCCTTATCATCAAGTTGAGACTGTTTTTAAAGCTTAAGTCACTTTATTTCACATTAGGAGAATGATATTTTCTCTTCCTTAGGCCATTTTTCCAATGATAATTCTAAACCATCCTCATGCATATTTGTCCAAAGACTGTTCTCGTCATATATGTATTCATGATGGAGCTAGAAAATTTTTTAAAATGTCATTAGAGTTCCTGCCTTGGTTAATCCTTTTCACTTTTGTTGTTAATAGTGGTCCTGTTCTATACTGAGAGAGAGGTCATTGAAGATGAGCTGGGAAAGTTATTATCTTTACTATTATCCCTAATTTTTTCCCTGTTAAGAATATTGAACTTTTAATATGAGGCCTCCATTCTCAAAATTATAATCTATTATTTTAATTATGTAGTCTGTTTGCTTAAAATGTAATTTTATTCCTAAGAGACTGCATTAAATGAACTTTTAATATTGAAACTTTTCTTCTATCATCTGACCTGAAAAAAGTAGAGGAATACTGATTCCAACTCTTTCTACTTCCATGAAAATTTAAAACCAGAATTCAATATCCTTCCACATTGCAGATCTTCAAATTTATTTATTTATTTATTTAAATGTTTGTTTGTTTGTTTTTAGCTTGTGTATATCAAAACTAGATATCCTCTAGAGGGATTGATTTCCCTGGGAAGCATTATTTTCCAATCAGTTTTCACATGAAAAAATTTCTCATTGCTTGGGCATGATTCTAACATTCTCTAGCTCAAATTCCAACCAAATTGCAGCCTGTATATATTCATAATTTTTTTAAAAAAATTTATTACTTTGAGTTATGTCATTTTCATCCCCTTTGGGAGTAGAAGGTTTCATTTTCCTCTTTTCTAGAATGAGTTCTGCATATTCATAATAACTTTCTTAATGAAGATTGATATTAAAACTTCATTTTTTAAGATATTCTGCTACAAATGATATGTAAGTCTTCTGAGATTTTATTGGATGAAGAAGTACTCCAGTATTTCCAACTTCAAAAAAAAATTGCAAGAAAAAAAAATGTATTGTTTTGGAAAGGAGGGCTTTAGCACACAAATTCCTCTACTTCACCACCTATTTGTAAAGAAGTAATCTTTTCCATGTCATCCAACATGATTTGATGACTTCAGCACAAGAGAAAGCCACGAAGATATCCATATCTCAACAATTAGAAGAAATATTATTGCATACATTATTTAATTTCATGAAATTCTCACCAACCTTCCACTGATTCTTTGCCTATTTATAAACCTCACATATAATTGGTACCTTTTCCATTAATTGTGCTTGTGAATCAAGAAAATATAATTAATTAATTCTGATGCTTATTAATTTTAATGGAAAGATTCCTTTGGCAGTAAAGTTAATTCAGGTTTTTTTTTTTTTTTTGAGAGGGGGGTCTGGCTTGGTTTGTTTAAAAGTTTTTAATTTGACATATCCTATATAAATGGAATATAACTTCTTATTCTTCTGGTTGTACATGATGCAGAGTTATACAGGTCATGTAATCATATGCACAGAGGGTTATAATGTCCAATTCATTCTATTATCATTCCTACCCTCATATCCTCTCCCCTCCCCACACTCCCCTTTGTCTAATCCAAAGTACCTCTGTTCTTCCCCAGCTCCTTTTGTGAATTAGCATCCACATATCAGAGAAAACATTAGGCCTTTGGTTCTTTGGGATTGGCTTATTTTGCTTAGTATAATATTCTCCAGTTCCATTTATCAGCAAATGCCATAATTTCATTCTTCTTTAAGGCTGTGTGATATTCCTTTGTGTATATATACCACAATTTCTTTATCTGGTCATCTGTTGAAGGCCATCTAGGTTGGTTCGATAATTTAGTATTGTGAATTGAGCTGCTATAAACATTGATATGGCTGTGTCACTGTAGCATGCTGATTTTAAGTGATTAGGGTATTAAGTCGAGGAGTGGGATAACTGAGTCAAATTATGGTTCCATTCCAAGTTTTCTAAGGAATCTCCATATTCATTTCCATAATGGTTGCAACAATTTGTATTCTCACCAGCAATATTGAGTATACCTTTTCCTCACATCCTTGCCAATATTTATTGTTGCTTGTATTCTTGATAATTGCCTTTCTGAATGTACTGATATGGAATCTCAGTGTAGTTTTGATTTGCATTTCTCTAATTGCTAAAGATGTTGATTTTTTTTTCATATATTTGTTGGTTGATTGTATACTTCAGTGAAGTATCTATTCAGGTCCTTAGCCCATTTATTGATTGGGTTATTTATTTTTTTTGTGTTAAGTTTTTTGAGTTTTTATATATCTTGGAGATTAATGCTCTGAGATGCATTTAGTAGGTGAAGATTTTTCCCGTTCTATAGGTTCTCTCTTCATGTTACTGATTGTTTTAGTTGCTGAGAAGAAGATATTTTTAGTTGGATTCCTTCCCATTTATTGATTTTTGATTTTACTTCTTGTGCTTTAGGGGTCTGATTAAGGAAGTCAATTACTAAGCAGAAATGGTGGCCTACTTTTTATTCTGTTGAGGCAGGGTCTGTTCTAATGCCTAAACCTTGATCCACTTTGAGTTGATTTTTGTGCAGAGTGAGAGATGGGGGTATAATTTCATTTTGTTACATATAGATTTCTACTTTTCCTAGCACCATTTGTTGAAAAGGCTATCTTTTTTCCAATTTATATTTTTGGTCTCTTGGTCTAGTATGAGATAACTGTATTTATGTGGGTTTTTCTCTGTGTATTCTGTACTGTTGATCTATGTATCTGTTTGGGTGTCAATACCATGCTGTTTTTGTTACTGTGGGTCTGTAGTATAATTTAAGGTCGGGTATTGTGATGCCTCCTGCTTCATTTCTCTGCTAAGGATTGCTTTGGCTACTCTGGATCTCTTATTTTTCCAAATAAATATAACAATTGATTTTTTTATTTCTATGAAGAATATCCTTGGAATTTTAATAGGAACTGCTCTAAATCTGTATAATGCTTTTGGTATTAGGGCCATCTTGACAATGTGAATTCTGACTATCCAAGAGCATGAGAAGTCTTTCAATCTTCTAAGGTCTTCTTCAATTTCTTTCTTTAGTGTTCTATAGTTTTCATTGTAGAAATCTTTCAGCCCTTTTGTTATATTAATTGGAAAGTTTTTTATGTTATTGTGAATAGGGTAGTTTTTTGAAATTCTCTTTCTGTGGATTCACTAATTATAGGAGTGTATTTGATTTATGGGTGTTAATTTAATATCCTGTTAATTTGCTGAATTCACTTGTTCTAGAATTTTCTGGTAGAATTTTTTGTGTCTTCTAAATATAGAATCATGTCATCAGCAAATCATTGTAGTTTGAGTTCTTCTTTTCCTATTCATGTCCCTTTAATTTCTTTTTTTCTCTCAAATTTTAGTGGCTAGAGTTTCAAGGGTGATGTTGAACAAAAGTGGTAAAAGAGGGAATTCCTATCTTATTCCAGATCATAGAAAAAATTCTTTCAAGTTTTCTTGATTTGGAATAATGTGTTTAGCATACATAGCTTTTACAATGTTATCCCTAGTTTTTCTAGTGTTTTGAACAAGAAGGTGTGTTGTATTTTGTTAAATGCTTTTTCTGCATCTATTGGGATGATCATATGATTCTTGTCTTTAAGTCTATTTATGTGATGAATCATGCTTATTGATTTTTGTATGCTGAACCAACCTTGCATACCAGAGATGAATTCCACTTGATCGTGGTACACTATCTTTTTAATATGTTTTTGTATGCAATTTGCCAGAATTTATTGAGAATTTTTGTTCATGAGGGATATTATTCTGAAATTTTCTTTCCTTGATGTGCTTTTGTCTGGTTTTGGTGTCAGGTGATTCTAACCTCATAGAATGACTTTGGAAAGGTTCCCTCCTTTCCTGTTTCATGGAATAATTTGAGACATATTGGTGTTAATTCTTCTTTGAAATTCTTATAATACTTGGCTGAGAATCTGATTCTGAGCATGTCTTGGTTATTAGGCTTTTGATGACATCTTTATTTTATTGCTTTAAATTGCTGTTTAAATTGTTTATGTCCTCCTGATTTAGTTTGGGTATGTCATATGTCTCTAGAAGTTTGTTGATATATTCAAGATTTTCTATTTTATTGGAGTATAAATTTTCAAAATTGTTTTTGATTATCTTCTGTATTTCAGTAATGTCCATTGTGATATATGCTTTTTCATCACAAATTCTGGTAATTTGAATTTTCTCTCTTTTCTTTTTGTTAGCATGGCTAAGAGTTTCTCCATTTTATTTATTTTTTTCAAAGAACCAACTTTTTGTTTTGTCAGTTGTTTTGAGTTGTTTCCCTATCATTGATTTCAATTCTGATTTTAATTATTTCATGTCTTCGACTACTTTTGATGTTCATTTGTTCTTTTTCTAGGGCTTTGAGATGTAATTGTAGGTCATTGATTTGTTGACTTTCTATTTGTTAATGAATGAGGTCAATGCAGTAAACTTTCCTCTTAGCATTGCCCTCACAGTGTCCGAGAAATTTTGATATGTGATATTGGCGTTCTCACTTACCACTAAGTATTTTTTTTATTGTATCCCTGATTTCTTCTGCTATCTATTCATCATTCAATTGTGTATTATTTAGACTCCACTTTAGTTTCTATTTTTTAATTTTATCATTGATTTCTAATTTGGTTCCATTGTGATCTGATAGAATACAGGGTACTCTCTCTCTCTTTATCTCTTTTTTTTCTTCTATTTGCTATGAGTTGCTTTGTATCCTAAGATATGGTCTGAGGACTATACTGATGTATGTAGATACTCCATTGTTTTGGGCATAAATACTTATGATTGTTATGTCTTATTGATGTATAAATCCCTTAAGCTGTCTAAAATGTCCTGCTGTGTCCCTTTTGATTAACTTGGCTTGAAATCAACTTTATTTGGTATGAGGATAGAATATCCTGCTTGTTTACACAGTCCATGTGAGTTATATGATTTTTCCCATCCTTTCATCTTCAGCCTGTGGATGTGTTTGCTTACAAGGTGAGTCTCTTGGAGACTGCATATTACTGGGTCTTGTTTTTTAATTCAGTCTTCTGATCTATGTCTTTTGATTGATGAGTTAGGCCATTAACCCATTAACTTTCAAGCTTGTTATTGACATAGGTTTGAATTCCTAATGGTTTATTCTAGGTTTTAATTTGAATTTCTCCTATGATTTACTTAGTTTCTCCTTTGATTTCCTATTTCTTAAGGGTAGTTCCTCCTTTCATGAGTTTTTACTTTTTTCTTCCATTTCATCTTTATAGATTATTTTGTTGAGAATATTCTGTAGTGCACTCTTTCTGGTTGTAAATCCTTTTAATTTTGTTTATCATGGAAGGTTTTTATTTCATCTTCAAATCTGAAGCTTAATTTTTCTGAATATAGGACCCTTGGTTGCCACTCATTTCCTTTCAGAGATTGGTATATGTTCCAGGACCTCCTAGCTTTGAGGATCTGGGCTGAGAAATCTCAGATATGAATTGATTTCCACATATATGATATCTAATAATTTTTTCTTGCAAACATTAAAATCCTTTCCTTATTCTGTATGCTAGGCATTTTCATAATAATGCATCTGATGTGGGTCTGTTATAATTTTGTACATATGGTGTCTTGTAAGTCTATTGTATTTGATTATGCATTTCATTCTTTAGATATGGGAAATTTTCTCATATTATTTAATTGAAAATAATTTGTATTCCTTTGATTTGCATCTCAGTGCCTTCATCTATCCCAATAAATCTTAAATTTGGTCTTTTAATGTTATCCCATACTTGCTGGAAATCCTGTTCATGGTTTCTTACCATCTTCTTTGTGTGGTCAACTTTATTATCAAGATTATATATTTTATCTTCATTGTCTGAGGTTCTGTCTTCCAAGTGGTCGAGTTTGTTGGTGATGATTTTATTGAATTTTTAATTTGATTTATTTGATTCATTTTGAGGACTTCTGTTTCTTCCCCCGCCCCAGAATCTCTGCCTCTTTATTGATCTTTCACTTCCTATATTTTCTCTCTTATTTCATCCCTTATTATATCCTTTGCTTCGCAGATCAGTTTAATTATGTACATTCTAAACTCCTTCTCTGACATTTCTTCCACTGTGGTGTTGATGAATTCTGTTATTGGAATATCTTGGTTGGGTTAGGGTGATTTGTTCCCTTGATTTTTTTATGTTGTTTTTGTATCTACCCATGTAACAGTATGGATTTGAGGCAGTAGAGTTTCTACCCTGTGGACTTATAGTGTCCCTGAATGTTTCCAGTACTGTTTGGGGAGATAAATAATAACAACCAATGAAAAGCAATATACAGCAGTAAACCAAATAGTATATACTGTGACCTTAATAATGTTAATTATCACAATAATCAGAAATAATATGATTAATTATTGCTTTTAGCAAAAACAGCAAGTTTAAAAAAGGAGTTGCATTTTCAAATGATGAAGAGAGAGGAAAAGAAGTGATATAGAATGTGATGATTATGAGAAAGGAGTAGTGGAGACAGAAGTAAAAAATTAAAGAAAGAGTGAAAGACAGAACAATAAAGATTGGCTATTAATGGAATAAAAGTGAGAATCAAGAGAAAGGTAGAAGAAAAGGAAATATATATAAAAAGTAAAACTTTAGAAAAAGAGTAAAAATAAAAAAGAACAAAAAATAAAAGAACAAAAACCAAAAACTAAAATATATTTATCAAACATCCTGGTTCTCAAAAATCTAATCCATGAAAAATAACTAGCCTCCAAAATTCTAGAAATAAATATAAAAATGTATAAATGCCCGTGTACCATTAAGGTCACAATTAAACACAGAAAAGGAATGAGAAAGAGAGAGAGAAAAGAAAAGAAAAAATCTTGATGATAGGATAAAGAATTTTTTCTTTTGGAGTTCAAATATTCTCAGCTTCTCTTCTCAGCAGTTTTAGAGGGGTCTTCTGGAGTATGATGTTTCACCCTCTGGAATGCTGGAATGAGAGAGGTAATCCCAAAAGCAGGATTCCTGGAGGCAGGGTTTAGGTTTAGGCAGGCCCCAGGCTCTTGTTTGAATGACAATTGGCCTGAAGATTTCTAATGGGTGCACCTCCAATGCCCAGTACTTGCTGGTGCATGCTGGAAGACCTTATCCCTGGGTTCCACTTAAGTGGTGAGGCAGCCCATTCTTAATCCCCTCTATCACCTGTTAACCCCAGATTTCCTTGCTTTAGGTTTGGTCTCCAATCTCTCCCACCTCTGCCCTTCTGAGTTGCTGGCCAGATGTGTCTCTCCCAGGAGGTCCTTAAAGCAATTGGATTGGCAGGGGAGGGGTAGAGCCAAGTGGGTTTGTACAACCAGTTGCCCCATATAAACCTCTCTCCATGTTTGATTTTATCCTGGTGACTTAAGCACATTCTGTGCCTTATAGTGTGTGTTTACGGGGCTTATATTTCAAGCCAAACACAGGTTTGCCAGGAATCGGCTTCCTCAGTTGCTGGCCACAGAATAGTGGCTATAAAATGGTTTCTTCTTTTGTCCTCTCGTGTTTTCTGGATGGCATCCTCTTCCCTCACAAAAAAAATATCCTGCCAAGCACCCTTCAGGTTTGTTGGACAATGTCCTTGGTCTCTAAATGCTCCATACCCAGAAACACCTTGAGCCTCCTTCAAATGTAGATTCCTTTAATTCCCTTATCCCTCTAATATACTCATGGAGGGACCACTTTGGATGGTGCTTTCACTTGGCCATGGCAGCAGCTATGCTGCTGAGGATTTTTTCCTTATTTTATTATATCCAACCTCCTGTGTCCCTCATCTGCTTTGAATGTCCAGTTTTAAGTTTCAGTAAGCCCTCTCTTTTTCTGTTCACCCACCTTTCAGAGAAGCTGCCTGTCTGCTTTCTTGATTTCACAACATGGAGCATCCAGGAACATGACCTCCTCTATTCAGCCATCTTGGATCTTGCACCCATATACCTTTCTTCCAAAGCTGTTGCCCTTTGCAAAACAAAATTTTAAGGATGTCCAGTGAATTTTTAAAATGTAGAATTTGGCAGTTGTAGTTAGCATTTTCTAAAACCAGCTGTTCTCTTTCTTGCCTTTTTTGGTCACTAATGAAAATTTAATTTATTTATTTTTTTCACTCTATTTTAGAACTTTCTACTTCTCTGATCCAAATTTCCTTTCCTTTCCTTCCCACTTAAATGTTCCATTCTATAATCTGAAACCTACATTCTGTGTTTTTAAAATGTCATTTTTATTTTAAGACTTTTACACAAAATTATTTCAAACTTTCTTGTTTGAATTGAAGCTAAACATCCCTGAGGCCATTTCATTATCAGCTTCTCATTATTTCTGCTTGCTCTCTACTGTCTTCTATGAGTACTTTCTCCAACCTACTCTCAAATACCATTGTGGATTTGATAGACCTACCACCTACTAATATTATACTGTGTTTCATTGCCTTGCTACCCCAGAAATTAACTTTCATTGCTGAAGAGTTTTTGTCTCTTATCCTTGGAAATTCTATTGACCCCATGATGTCAACTTTATGAGGGCACTCTGAGATATCACTATTGCCTATTGGTGCATTAATCCCCTCAAGTCTGTATGCTGTAAATGTCTCTACTATTGGTCAAACTGTGTCTTTAATAATTTTTTATGTAATTTAAACACTGGAATTAATCACTTCAACCTCAGCTGTTTTACTATTGTTGTCATATTGCATCAAACATTAAATGTCATTCTTAGATATTTGGATTTTATTCCCTCCTACCAAATTTAAGCTGTATTTCAGTGTTTCTGAAAAGATGATTCATGATCACAAATATGCCACTTATAGAAATTTATGATCTTAGGCAATCCAAGAACTTCAGGAAATAATATCAATCTTCATCATCCTTTATCTTTTGTTTCTACTTTTACCATTTCTTTCAACCAACTACAAACCTTATTCCCCTACCCTTTATGTAACATTTTTCAGGAGATAACTTTCTCCACTTTTCTGGGTTATTAATATCATCATACTGAAACTGTAGGTATTTCTTATAATGTCAATGGCAAATCTAACATTTGTAGCTAGATAACTGTAATGACTATAGTATAACTGAAAAAAACAACAACAACAAAAAAAAAAAAACCAACTCTTTCGATGTCTGCATTAACTATATTCAAGCTGGGCTGGGTGGTGCATGCCTGTAATTCCAGCATCTCTGGAGGCTAAGACAGGAATATCATGAGTTTAAAACCAACCTCAGCAATGGTGAGGTGCTTAGCAACTGAGTGAGATGCTGTCTCTAAACAAAATACAAAATAGTACTGGGAATGTGACTCATTGGTCATGAACTGTGAGTTCAATCCCTGGTACCAAAAAAAAAAAAAAATTACTAACTATATTCAGGATGCCACACATTCATAAATTCATAAACTAGTCATTTTATTTTCTATAATATCATTTTTCTTTCTATTGGACCATTTATCAATCGACCAGCAATTATTATAAAATACATGTATTTCTATCTTACAAATTCTTTCACTTTATCTATTCCCACTAAAACTGTTTTATTGTAGGCAATTGTCCTATTTTTGCCTGACTTACTCTAACATCTTCCTAAGTGATTTGTATTGTTCAGTCTGTTGACTCATTAAATCCAATTGCTTTTTTTTAAACTACATTTCTCACAATGTTAATGATTTTAAAATACAAACTATCCCTGTATCCTCTCCTGTTGTTTGTGGGCACATGTTACTGTATGCATGGAAGCTAGTCCTTCATAATAGTCTCTGATATCTCAATTTTAGACAATAAATAAATCAACTACCATTCAGTTTATTATCGAATTTCTCCTCTAAGAATATGAATTATAAGTCCATTTGATATGATATCTAGTTGACTATTATTTTTGATTTCTGACTATTGTAAAGTGTTCTTCTTGACCTAACATGTAGGTTAAGAATGGTAGTCTATGTTGGCACATTATCTTCTGTTCCAGTCATTTTATACTATTTTGATCTTTGCCCATTAGGTATAAGAAGTCCAGTCTCGAGTCATTATTATCTATCCATTTAAAATCCCCTGAGGCTGCTGAAAGTGGTCTCATATAACATGATTATGCCCTATGTATGGGCTATTTCCCCAGAGATACTGCCCCATATACTTTTACAGCCTTTGTTTCTTTTGCTGAAATACAGGACATTTTTTGGCATTTTATGTCTCACAGGGTAAAATAGAAATATGTCAGCAATTATTTTATTTCTTTATTGCGATAGCCCTCTATGTCTACTCAGTGTGAGGACTGAGGTGGTCACCTCAATTAAGCATGACAGGATATTCACTTTCTGATGTAATTACCTTCCAGATTTGGAATGGGGATTTTCTAATGATCATTAACTGACCTACTTTGAGGTAGCCTTTTTAGGATTTTCACAGTGTCATGACCCTATGTGCATCCCTTCCAGAGTTTAGTTTTCCTTTGCCTATCTACTTGAGTGTATAGCCAAGACATTAGTCATTCTTTATAGTTGGAGTACTCCCAAACTTTGGAAATCTTGGCATTGTTAAATGTTTGGCATCACTACAAAGAAAGAGCTACCATCTAACTTCAAGCAGTTCAATCATCCTAAATCAAGAAGGTCAATCATGAACTGTTCATAGGTCAGAAGATGATGTAGCAATAGGATACCAGCAGCCTCTTAGAAAGTTTCTAAGTAAGTCCTAGAAGAAAAGAAGCTACCTGTTTTTTTGCTTTTTTAACATGAGTATCTCCTTGCATTTTTCCAATTTTATGTTTCTTGAAAAATAATTTCCATTTTATGATGGAACTCTTATGGGAGCTACCTTCCACTACCTATGACATTGCAGTTATTTCAAATCTCAAGACTATTTTGTAACTTTCAGTAATAGAGACAATCAAAATGAATGTTCAATATCAAGGCAATGACTATCCCTCAGAAGTATTACCAGGCCTTGTCCAATACCCCAGTAGTCACTGCTATGGAGTATTAATTTGCTTTTGCCATAGCTCCAGGCTGCATAAGTGCAAAATACATTCACTTTGAAATCATATCTGAATGTGAATCATAATTGTCCAAAGGCATTGATCAAGTGACTTTTATCTGTAAATCAAACATAGTATGTTGCTCTTTGGTACTCATTCAAATATAGGCTTATTTTTTGAGTAGCTCTATAAATTGGGGCTAGAAATATATGAGAATATAAAATGTGCATCCCTGAAAATCTAAACAATCTAACACAGTGACATGTTTTTTGCTTAGTTTAGCTCTTTTTTCCCCTAGTTGCCTGTAGAATGGGTGAATCCTACCTGAGTTGTTCCTAAGATTTACATCATTTTGGGAGACCCTTGGATGTTTTCTGGATTAATCGGCTAAACTCTTGTTAGTCATAGAGGTCACCACTGCATTTAAGTCAGTTCTATTTCATTCTTCAGTTTCTGATATTATCATGAAATCATCAGTGTAGTGTTTTATCATACCAAGAATTTTCATTAAGTCCAAATCACACAATTTTGTGGTAACTGGCAAATTCAAATAATTCTATGACAATCTATTAAATGTGAATTGAGATCCTTCCTACATGAAGACAAGATGTCCTACAAGAAAAATGCCTTTGACTCTTGCTTTTTCCTTTCCCTTTCTCTTGTGAATCACTCTTACTTTATTAGCATGTATACAGTACCCATAAGAGGAAGCTCAGAAATAAATCAGATATTTTTTTTTCTGATTATGGTCATGGTCAGTTTTCTATTAAACATGATTTGCTTCTTCTTTGTAGGTAAATCTCCATCAGTGTACTAATGGGTAGGGCAGTCATAATAAATTATAAAAGGCTTCATGGCTTAAACAATAAAAGTTTATCTTCACAGAGTTCTGGAATCTGAGCATTCAAGATCAAGATTCAGAAGGGTTCAGTTTTTAATAAGCATACTTTCTGCCTGTTAGAAGGCCACCTTCTCACTGTGTCCTGTATTATCAGTATTCTCTAGAGGAACAGAATCAACAGGAGGTACAATTATAAAAATGGAATTTATTAGATGCTTGCACAACCAGAAGCTGGATAGTTCACAATGGCCACCTACAGGCTGGTGAGCTGGAGGAATCAGTAGCTGTGCAGTCCAAGATGCAAAAGCCTCAGAACAAGAGGGATCAACAATGCTACCCAAGTCTGAGACAGAAGGCTTCTGGAAACTCCTTCGAGAATCACTGGCATAGTTCTCCTTGGAAAAGTGAAGGAAAGAGAGTCTGTTGTCCTCAGGCAATTTCAGCAACAATCAAGAATCCAATCAATCAACAAGTACATGAAAAAATGCTCACCATCTCTAGCAGTCAGAGAAATGCAAATCAAAACCACCCTAAGATACCATCTCACTCCAGTAAGATTGGCAGCCATTAGGAAGTCAAACAACAACAAGTGCTGGCGAGGATGTAGGGAAAAGGGTTCATTTGTACATTGCTGGTGGGACTGCAAATTGGTGTGGCCAATTTGGAAAGCAGTATGGAGATTTCTTAGAAAGCTCGGAATGGAACCACCATTTGACCCAGCTATTCCCCTACTCAGTGTATTCCCTAAAGACCTAAAAAAAGCACACTATAGGGACACTGCTATATCCATGTTCATAGCAGCACAATTCACAATAGCAAGACTGTGGAACCAACCTAGATGCCCTTCAATAGACGAATGGACAAAAAAAATGTGGCATTTATACACAATGGAGTATTACTCTGCATTAAAAAATGGCAAAATCATAGAATTTGCAGGGTAATGGATGGCATTAGAGCAGATTATGCTAAGTGAAGCTAGCCAATCCCTAAAAAACAAATGCCAAATGTCTTCTTTGATATAAGGAGAGTAACTAAGAACAGAGTAGGGACAAAGAGCATGAGAAGAAGATTAACATTAAACAGGGATGAGAGGTGGGAGGGAAAGGGAGAGAGAAGGGAAATTGCACGGAAATGGAAGGAGACCCTCAGGGGTATACAAAATTACATACAAGAGGAAGTGAGGGGAAAGGGGGAAAAATATAAGGGGGAGAAATGAATTACAGTAGAGGGGGTAGAGAGAGAAGAGGGGAGGGGAGGGGGGGAGGGGGGATAGTAGAGGATAGGAAAGGCAGCAGAATACAACAGACACTAGTATGGCAATATGTAAATCAATGGATGTGCAACTGATGTGATTCTGCAATCTGTATACCGGGTAAAAATGGGAGTTCATATTCCACTTGAATCAAAGTGTGAAATATGATATATCAAGAACTATGTAATGTTTTGAACAACCAACAATAAAAATTAATTAAAAAAAAAAAGAATCCATTTCAGAAGAAAGGAGTTTGCATCTGTTGCTGCTTCCTTATTCTTCCAAATTTTATTCCCTCCAAGCCTGCAAAATATTGAGGGGTGCTGCCCATGCTTAAGAAGTGTCTCCACTCCAGTTCATTATCCCACAAGTCAATCATTCCTAGACACACCCTCATTGACTCAGCCCAAAACCTCTTAATCATTGGATCTCTTAATCCAATCAATTTGGCAATTCAAATTAACCATGTCCTTACATGGTCTTTGCTCAGTGCATGAGCATGGTGAGAGTGTGAGCTCTCTGGTATTCCTTCTTAAAAGAACCCTAATCCTTATCCATTTAGGGCCCACCCTTATGATTACATTTAACTCTGATTACCTTCCAAAGTCTCTGTAACTACACACTGTCACATTAAGGTATGTGGTTTCAACATTTAAGTTTGGGAGGGGAGTTGATAATAATTCATTCCGTAGCAATTAGATGCCTACTTTATTAAGACTCCTCAGAAGACTTCATTAGCATTTCTTATATGCATTTCTTCATGATCTATACTAGGAAGAGACTTATCCATATTAGAAGTCTAATTTCACTCTTCAGATCCTTCTAAGCCACTCTCATCATAATTGCAACCAACCAAATCTATCCCCCAAAGCCAATATCTTCTACTTCATTGATTAAATATGCCAAGTAAAATGAACATCATTAAACCTAACCCAATGTCAGAAACCTAGAAAAAAAATAGTCACAGTCACCTCCTTTATTGTCATTCATAACCTGTGTGGAAAGGGAATAACTAACCCTCAGAGGTGTGGAGAGGCTGAAATCCAAAGACTGAAGAAGTAATATTAAAAAATAATACAAAATATAAAAGATATGGAAAGTATTTTTTAAAGCTGGGTGCTTGACAGGTGGAAGTGACCTGATGGGTCTGATCCTAACAAAGGGAAAAAGCCATGGGATTCTTTATTCATAGTGAAACACACCGAAGAAATTTATGCTAGGGAGGGTTCTCCTTGGTAACAAGAAGCTAGCACCTGTAGGGATGTTGTCCTGACTGGGGCCTTTCTACTTGCTAAGCACGTCTTCCTACTCCAGGCCTCCGGATGCCTCAAGGCTAGATGGGGCATTGGGGTCTCTCTACCTCCCAGAAATTACCTTTGAACATAGGGCTGTCTGAACCAATCATTTCCAGGGTATCACAGAATTCTCTTTGAGCAGATGTTTGCCAAGTCAAGGAAGCAGTCTCAGATCAGTGAGACTACACTGATAGTTCTCTCAGGGGCTCACCTTCACTTAGAGATGGCTTCAGAGAAACCTACAGTTCATTCATGGCTTCCTACATGTTATCTCTGAAGTCTAGTCAATCACAAAGTTATATTGATTTTTAAATCCCACATGAATCAGTCTACTTCAGGTAATTTTCAGTGTCATTATTGAAATTCTTATAATCTCAGGCATGTTAATCCATCTTCCTGTTTCTGTTCTTGTCTGCCTGTAATTCTTTCTGTACTTTTTAATTCAACTTCTTTCCAATATGATAATTTATTCCCCTAATTGAAAACCATCATATGATTTTAAGGAGCTTCATAATCTCTCCTTAATGTAACATTCAGAATCCTTTATGAACTGGCTTATATTTACTTTTCCAACACCGATTCTTAAAAATGTTTTCTTATGTTGTAAGATCCTACCCTTAGGAATGAATTGTCATCTCTCAACTGGATCACATTTTTAGGTCTCCTGAACTTTTAAATCATAGTTCTAAATAAAGCACCTTCTACCAATCTCTTTATTTCTTTTATCAAAAGCCCTATAATCATTTAGGACTCCACTTAAATACTCCCATCATCGTCCCTACACTAATTTCTTCAAATACATTCAACCTTTTTGATTTATATGTGACTGTCAAGTAGTAATTACTGTAGCTGCCTGTTTTCCCATTCATAGGAATAATTATTAATCCTGTTTGGAATGAAAACTTATAATACAGAGCTGGGACAAAATTGGTTGCCGTGTTTCTCAATGTGAGCGAAACTAAGAAAATGAGCTCTGAAATTCCAAGTGGCTGCAGAAACTACAGTATGCCAGATTGTGGTTTCCCAAATTGGTCATAGTAACTCCCATGTGCTCCTCTACAATGTGACTATGGCATTTCCTGCCCCCCCCCACTATGTAATTGGTAAGGCAGGATAGTCTCTACCTTATGCTTTAAAACTCATATACTTGCAGCTTTAAAGTGCCATGTAAGAAGGCTTATTATAATAAGGTCAAATACTGTGTGAAAGCTGAGGCACATATAGACCATGTATAAATATTGTGATCTAGAGATGTAGTTGCCTCACCATCCCTGCAAGATAATTGAATGAATGAAAGATCCTTCAGGTGATTCTGATTCCTATTTATCAAGTCACCACCATTAATTGAGTTTGTCCTCTTAGACCATCAGACTTGGCAGATCAGAGGCAAATAGTTCTGATTTTACCCTTTCTGAATTGTTAACACACAGAAACTATGAACATAATAAAATGGTTTTGTATACCACTAAACTGGGTGTGGTATGTAATATAATAACAGAAACCAAAGGGTAGGTCAAAGAAAACACAATATAAATTATATAAATTTCTTTATAATTTGGAAACATAGAATGAGAAAGTAATGTTTTTTATACATATTTTCTAGATGCCTTAATTTTGCATTGGCTTTAAGTTCAAAAGAAATGTTTTGCTAAAATTAATAGAAATCTCATTTCCAAAATAATCTGATAGATGTGTTAAGAAAATCTAACATGTTCAGATAGCCACTTATACTTTTGCTGATTCTGAAATAATCATCCTCCTAAACTGCGAAGGTAAGTTTTTAGTTGAAAAATGAATTAAAACCAATACTCGAAGATTTTGTATTTGTTTACTAGTTACTGATGAGTTTTTGCTTTGTCAAAATTTTGTATTGTCAAAATTTTTATTATTTCAAATATGCGCTCCAATAATAAGCAAAAAATCACTTTAAGTTTTTTTCTTAACTTTTTTCTTGTTTTTATTTCCATAAATATATAAAGCCTTTTTACTATGAATGAGAAATAAAATCAATCAAGTCTATATGAATAAGGTGACATTTCAGCTAAAATAGGAAGTTTTTTTTTTTTTTTTTTGCCCAAACGGGAAGAAAAAAATTACCAAATCATTTGAGATTTTCAAGCATCCAACACAGAAGAAGAATTTAAGACTTCTTTTTCTGCAGCTTCGTAAATGATACCATGTTACTGCCTTTAAGAATTCAATTACATATCATGATATAATGAATGTATACATAATAATGGAAATACATAAATAGAAAAAATTTATAGATTATTATACTGTAAAACATAAATTATACATTATATTTTAAAGATACTATATGAGAACATTCTTCTAGCCTTTAAATGAAAATATCCCTTAAATGTAAACATTACAAATAGTTTTGTAAAATTGTTCATTAAACTAAAAATGAGAGAAAATTCAATTACTGTTTTTCTGACAGATAAAATGTGTTCATTTTTTGTATTAACATTTAATCATTGTCCATAACATTTTAAATGTGTAAGATTATAGAAATGTTCTTTTTTATTATACTGTTTTATTTTTATTCCATAGTATGGTTTATATATCTATTTACTTAATGGTCATATAAAATTACATCAAGGATATAATATTCTGGACAGATTGACTAAAACTATAACAATCCACAATTATTTAGACTAATTTCTCATGTTGTAAATAATGCTGTGCAAAACACCTTTACATATATGTTTTTATGTGTGCTCATTAAATTATTTTCTTGGACAGGTTTCTAGAAAGGATGCAGTGTGTGTCATATGTTAGAACTCTGCATGACCTTGACACATATTAACATGTTACTTTCTAAAACGGTTATTCAAGGCTACTAGCACATTATACATATGTTCTAGGAATACTGAAATTTTGTGGGCATAGGTTTATATATTTAAGAAACGTTGATAATTTAAAATGTATGAAATTTTACCCTTTCTTATTCAATTCTAAAATCCTTTTATAATTTTAAAATATTACAGCTATGTTGAGTTTTTTTCTTAATATTTGTCCTATGGGATCTAAAAACTTCAACAAATTAATTGCATATTCCTCTGGTTCAGCTATGGAGTCAGTGAAAATCCTAGCCCTTCAAAGTAGTAGCTGTGTGACACTGAGCAAATGACTTGATCTCATTAAATCATAGGTTTGTTATCTGCAAAATGGAAATAAATTGTCTTGCCATTCTCATAATGGCATGAAGATTAAATGTGATAAGATATACAAACCCTTAGAAAAATAACTGATGGAATGGTCAATAAATAGAACAAATTGTTGATAACATTATACTGCATGTGTTTTGCTTGTCAGAAAGTTGGGCTTATGACACTCTCAAGACAAGTGAGCATATATAATTTGCATGGTTCTGTAACCTTGACTCACACAGGATTTTATACATAGTAAAGCCCTGTACACTACTTTTCAGCAGTTTCTTTTTCCATAATTTCAGTTACCCAAGGTTAATCATGGTCTGAAAATAGTAAATGAAAATTTTCTTAAATAAGTAATTTATAAGTTTTATATTGCACACCATTCCAAGTTCTGGAATGAAATCTTATGCCTTTTCAATCCATCCTGCCTGGTACATTAATCATACATGAACACTGTATATGTTTCCCATCTATAAATCACTTAGTTTCTCTCTAGGTTACCTAATTGACTGTTGTGGTATCATTGTGCTTGTGTGTAAATAAACCTTATTTTACTTAATAATTTCTCCAAAGCACAAGAACTGTCATTATAGCAACTGTAGCAGACCAAAGAAAGGCAGTAAAGTGTTTCTTTTAGTGCAAAGATGAAAGTTCTAAACTCAATAAAGAAAAATATTGCATGCTGAGATTGATGAGCTGTATGAGAAAAAAACTCTCCTTGAAATTGTGAAGAAGTGAAAAGAAATTTATTCTAATTTTGACATTGCATTTCAAACTGCAAACATTAGGACTCTAGTGATAGGTGTGTAGATATGAAGGAAAATCCACACATTGTAGGGTTCATTACTGTTCTTGCATTCAAGCATTCAGTGGGAAACTAGAGAAAGATCTCCTGAGGGTAGTGGGGAGCTACTCTCATAACTGTTAAACAACTGAAATGTGAATGCATGCAATAAAAGCTAGTAATACATTCATCCCTCTTAAAACATTTGAATCAATCTTTTTTATAATTATTTGTTCAATTAAATATGGCTTCATAGAGGTAAAATTGATAATTCGGCATAGAAGTGGTTTTATGGAAATTATTCAATTCTCATTTTAATCTACATAATTAATTTAAACTTTATCAAAGATAAGGTTACTTGGATGCATTATTAAACAGATTGTGTACAGCTCTATAAAGATTAGATCTGAGTAAAAACTCTAGATAGCAATTTGGACCTCATCTCTTCAATCTTAAAAATTAGATTTCTACACAAAATATCCTTCAAAAAATTGAAAATTTAAAAAATCTACAATTTCTAAGGAAAGCATTTATAATTGTATTATGTTAATCTTTTATTGAGTATATTTTAGCACTTATTGTAATCAAAAACATGGACTGATAGGTGTTTTATCTGTAGTAAGATTTGGATTCAATCAAATCTACAATTTCTACAAATGTTGTGCAAATTATTACTATATCACAATTGCTTGATTGTAGTCTATTATAATGGGATTTACATAAAATGTATTGAGAAGCATTTCAAAGTAGGGTCTGGGGATATGACTCAGTTTATAGAGTGTTTACCTTGCATGCACAAGGCTGTGGGTTCAATCCCCAGCACCACACACAAAAATCATTTCAAAGTAATAAGTTTTGCAAAGTAATATAATAAGTAGCTGTTGGCCATTAAAGAAATACTGTGCCAACCAAAAACATTGCTTTGGAGTAGGGATTTCTAGTTTAGAGCTTAAGGATTGTTAACTGAATTATCTTGGCTTAACCTATTTTTAAAAAATTTTCATTGAAAGAAAAACAGGTAGAGAAACAGCTATCATAAACATGACATGTAAACTATACTGTAAAATTTAAAAGAGAATAAATTTTTATTACAAATAGATTTTAAGTAAATGAAAGATAATTTTCTTTTTTTAATCAGATAATAAATTAAAGATTATTAAAATTAAAGTCATTTGATGGCTAAATATAAATTATTGAAAAATGTATAGTACCTTGTATTAATTTCTAAACACAAAGAATATTCTTGTAGGGTATTTTATTTTGGAACAAGTTCTCTTATTTTGAAATCAAGTTTCAAATTATGAATATATTAGAGGTGCAGTTGTATGATTTATATAGAAAATCACCCTGTTCTTTGCAGGGGAAGAGGCTAACAATAAAAATAAGAAATCTAGGAGAAACATCAATGAAACTATTGGGAAAAAAAAAGGTTTGTAATAAGCTTTGGAGTGAAAATAGCTTAAATTAAGAAGAGTTCTCTTTCCTCACTTTCTTCTCTCTGAACTGGTTTCATGTGGAAGAAGGAAAACTTAAAGAACAAATAATGTTGAGGAAATAATGTCATAGAAAATGCTAACATGTTTCAGCTAAAGTTCTGGCTATACTTGGAAGAAGACTGTTCCAGGTTAGGAAGGTAATGAGTAATTAGTGATCTGATATTGTGGGGAATGAGGCAAACCCAAGGCCTATTCAAATTATGCATAACTAGTCCTAAAGTATTATCTCTTTTGAGACCATTAAATGAGAAAGAAATCTGAAGTCAGCTGTTATCAGGTGTCTTAAAAATACAGTAGATTCATAAAACCCAAAGTAAGTATTTTAAAATTGCTTTAGAATTGCTTTTCTTTTTTGGGGAAAAATACAGCATAATCTCTATTTGAAAAAGACTGCAACTACACACAATTTTAAAGTTTAAATCATTTTAATTTTTAAAAATAGAAGTTAGCCAGCTGCAGTGGTACACACCTGTAATCTCAGTGACTTGGGAGGCTGAGGCAGGAGGATTGCAAGCTGTAGAACACCTCAGCAACTTAGTGAGCACTTGTCTCAAAATGATAAACAAAATAGAAAGGATTAGGGATGTAGCTCAGTGGTAAAGCACTCCTAGGTTCAATCCTAGAACTGTAAAAAATAAATAAACACAAAGAAGTCTGTTTAAAACACTGTTTAAATTTAATAGTAAAAATAGTAAGATATACCATTCCTTAAAATATAAACATCAAAGTAATTTGTTAGATTGAATAACCAATGGAAATAAATAGAGTTGAAAATTTATGAAGGAGCAGAGATTTATAATCATAAAATGAAAAGAAGAGACACCAAATAAAATTTGGTAAATATATCTAAAGATGCTATGATACTTATTCAGTGGTAAGGGAACTTGGTACTTGACTTTTTACTGAATATTTATAAACTTTATTAAATATATACACTTGTTTCATTTTTTACAAAGAATTTAGTAATCATTTAAATCAATAGGCCTTCTATGTTACTCAATATGAAATAGATAACGTCACCTGTATACTTTTTGTGCCAAAAAATGTTTAACCTAAATTCAACCAAATCTATATCTAATACCTATTTGTAAAAAAAAAAAAAAAATAGAAACAATAGAAAGGTAAGTTAAAGGTAAAATGAATAAAAATATTGATGTCAGAGCAAAACCAAAACCAAACAAACAGAAATAAAAATAAAACAGAAAAGAGAGAAAAGTTTCAAGATTAAAAATACATTGAAAAGACCCAATAAGCAAATGTCATCCATGGCTCTTGAGTACATTCTGCTAAGTCCTGATTTTGTGAAGACATTATAAATGATATTTGGGGTAAAATTGGCCAGAGTTAATATGTTTTGAGCTCATGACAGCAACTTTCTTTATAAAAAAATTATATTATTAGAACTCAAAAATATTTTAAAATTAAAAAAAATCCTGATTAAAACTCTGATCAGAGAAGAAGAAAATTTTTAAAATTAGATAAGAAAATTGAAGAGAAAAGCAAATGTAGAGAAGGGAGAACATCTAGATTTATGACGACTTTCGCAGTCAAATATGATAATGCCAAATATTGCAATGACAGTGGCTGTCAGCACTCCATATAACCCGTAGACCTTAAGTTTCTGGGTACAATACCCAGCTTCTATTTGCATTGTGTCTTTGGGGATGATGACTTTTTCTAGGAGGGAGTTTCTCTGCCTGCACATGAAGCAGACCAGAATCATCAGGAAATTAGGAATTCTTAAGTAGTCTTGCAGATATAAATGATGAAAGTTAATGTTAATAGTCCACTTCCCTTGAACATTAAGAGGAATAATTCTCTTTTACACCCTTTCCCAGACTTTCTCAGTATGAAAAAGCTTCATTTGCTTACTGTAGAAACTGGCTTAATAATATAATTTTATTTTTTTCTTTCATTCATTCTTTCTCTTTTTCTTTCTTTCTTTTTTTTTAAATGTGAATCCCTACTTCCCTGCAAGGATTTCACTTGCATCATGGTCTACATATCTAGATTTGTAGAAAACCATAAGAAGAGATTTAGCACCAAAATTGGTCTTAAAAATAAATCTTCATCTTCTGTAGCTGGATTTTCTAGCCAGATTGCATGGGCTGTTATGCAGACTGATGATAGGATACTAGTCTAGGCATATTGTAAAATCACAATTACTAGTTATCTCATTGTGGAGAATTGTGTTTTATATGCATAGGAGGTATACTGGCTTACCAAATATCTCAAACATTTGAGGAATTTGGTGACAATAATACGGAGAAATCTGAGAAGCTGGCTGTATTTTGTTCAGCACCATCAATGTTCTGAAGGAAGAAAATAGTTTGTTTAAGTGAGCTAACCAGTGACTCAGAGACCTGGTAAGAAAGACCAAAGACCACAATGGAAGCATTTTTTAAAAGGTCTTTGTATTCAAAACAGAATCTGAAATTAGGCAGAAAAACAATTTCAAGAATTTGGTGGAATGAGGTGAAATTATTACCCTAGGAACATGTATGACTGCACTTGTGGTGTGACTCTACATCATGTACAACAAGAGAAATAAAAAAGTTGTACATAATTTGGGTACAATGAATTGAAATGTATTCTGCTCTCAAGTATAGCTAATTAGAACAAATCTAAATAAAATAATTGATTGTGACAATATCAAGGGAAGGCTCAATTCACAGTCACAACATGTCTCCAATGCTAAATCCAAGACACTATCAGGATGTGGGATCCTGAATCCTGACATGGGAACATCTGGGTAGATGCACTTGAGGCTATTGGAAATACACATTTACTCTTTGTTAGAGGAGGAGCCTTTTCTAGTCTTCAGACCTGACAGAACCACACTTGAGGAGAGAGAATGAGCTGTGTTATGTAAACTCTCCAAGATAACCCATTTATCCTTTCAAGAGTTCTAGATCAATAAATTATGAAGAGTCAACAAAGCTTAATTGCAGAAATACTTTTCTTGCATTGAGGGGAAATATAATATGCACAAAATGATCTGGAAGATAATAAGATAATAAATATTGACAAGAAGGATGAGCAAATGTTTTGAGGTGTGTGTGACAAAGTATCAAGCTAGTTAAGGGAAATTTTACTAATTGTGTTACTCATATGCAAATCAAGGTTTATATTGTTACAAACATACTGAAATCCAATCTAAGTACACTAACTGGATATCTATATGAAATTTATAGAGAATGATGACTCATTGGAAATGAGGTTTGAAGAGTTGCCTTGACAGAACAAGAGGAGAAAGAACTCAAAAATGTGAAAATGTTAAATAAACTATGTCTTAAATATAGAAAACCCACCAGCTGTGTTCCCCAAGTCATTCCAGAAAATTCTTCACTTAATCAAAAGAAAAAAGTGTTATTAAGGGGTTCCAAGATGGTGAGTCAGAAGGAGACAGCATCCTGTGCTGCTCTGTGACCTGGGGTTCAAGTTGTGATAAGAAGGCTTCTCTGCCAGCGACATTTCTGCCCCCATGCAGGAAGCACCATGCCCATCCAGGGCTACAGGTCTCAGTGTCAGAGTAGGTCTCCCAACTACTTGCCCAAGCAGAACTACTGGATACCTGAGTGAGACCAGCAGCAGCAGCTGCAGCACCTGAGAAGAACTTTCGGCCACCCACTGGAGCAGAAATCATGGACATCGCTCCCATGGAGGACACCCAGCAGCTTCCCACGAGTAAGGACTCTGGTTGCCACCCCCATGTGGACCTCATCTACTAATGTGGGGTATCCACTGGTCACCACCATCTTGGGACTCTGCAGCAGCGGACATAATTCCCTAAGCTCAGTAGGCTGCCTGCACCTGGGGACTTCGCACAGGCTCTGAAGTCAGCCAACACTGCAAGCCATAGAGTGTGCCACTGAACATCCAACACCATCACCCGGCTCCCCCAACCCAACACCTCACCACTGAAAGCAGGAACCTCCATCTTGGGTCACCTTCATAACCATCTTCCAGGTACCCATTTTCTAACTCCCCACTCTACCCAGCAACCACTAACCTAGCACATTGACACCCTGGTTACCTTTACCATCCTGAGGGTGGAGATACCAGTTACAGATGATCCCACCTATTGGATGAGAATGGAAACAGGAAAGATACTGATAACCAACCAGAATATGCCCTGTGTCTTCCTTCAAGATTCTCTCTCTCTCTCTCTTTTCCTTTCCTTCTCCTTTCTTCTGCCCTCATATCCCCAATATATGTCAAACCAATTACTTTGCATGAACTCAGATTTTTAGGTCGGGAGCATCTGAACAGTATTTTACATTGTGTTGTACATTTTTTTATTATTTTTTAAAATTTTATCTTTTCTTTTTACCACCAATTTCTGCTATTTTAACATTTTTTTAAAAAATTATATATATGCATATATATATGTGTGTGTGTGTGTGTGTGTGTGTGTGTGTGTGTGTTTTATGTACTTTATTGTCTTCCCACTTACTTGTCTACACAAAGGTACTTCTTCTCCTTTGTCCTGCTACTAATTTTCCTATTTAGATTTCTCTTTCACACTTCCTAAGATATAACAACTCTTTATCCTCACCTCCTTCCTCCTTAGCATATCATCCTACTTCTCACCCCTGGTTCTTTATCTACCATCACAAACTGTAAATGCTTTTACAAAACTATTGGATATATTGTAGATAATAATTGAATTCACACTTTCTGTACTTTGTGAATTGCAAATGTCTTACTAGCAAATATTTGGTTTTTTTTTGTTTTTTTTTTAGGATGTATATGTTTTTTATACTGGGATCTGATAACATTGTCCTTCACCTCAAAGGAGAGGTATTGGATTCCTACAGGAGCACAATAAGCTTATAGGGTAAAATCTGTAATGCCTAGGATCCACAGTGCTAGAAGGGAAGACACAAAAGCAATATGAAGAGACAAAGGAAGAAAGTGCCACACATAAATCAAGATACCACATTATTAGAATCCATGGCCACCAGAGCAGAAGATAAGACAGAGAAGGAGTTGAGGATGTACATAATTAAAATGTTCTGTAAATTAAAAAAATGATGCAAGAGAGCAAATACAGGCAGCAAAATATGATTTTGACAAACAGCTACATAAACAAATACTGGAAGCAAAAAAAAATACTTTGATAGGGAGATAGAGGGTTTTTTTGTTTGTTTGTTTGTTTTGTTTTGTTTTTATTCCAACAGATATCCTTTAAATGAAAGAATTAATAAAGCAAATTAAAAGTTCAATTGAAATCATCACCAACAAATTAGACCACTTGGAAGACAGGACCTCAGACAATGAAGACAAAATATATAATCTTGAAAAGAATGTGGACTGTAGGGTTCCTGTGTTTGGGATTGGGGTTCCTGATGACTTCATGGCTGTGGCGTTTTACAGTAGATCACACAAAGAAAACTGGTAAGACACCATGAGCAGAACATACAAGAAATTTGGGATAGCATAAAAATACCAAACTTAAGAGTTATTAAGATAGAGGAAGGAACCTAGTTCAAAACCAAAGAAGTGAGCAATATATCCAATAAATAATATCAGAGAATTTTCCAAACATGAAGAATGAATTGGAAAACCAAATTTAAGAGGATTACAGGATGCTAAATGTACAAAATCACAACAGATCCACATCAAGGCACATTATAATGAAAATGCCTAGCATACAGAATAAGGAGAGAATATTAAAAGCCACAAGAGAAAGGAATCAGATTACATATAGGGGAAACTGATTATAATATGCACAGATTTTTCAACCCAGACCCTGAAAGCTAGAAAGTCCTAGAAAAACATATATCAAGCTCTGGAAGGAAATGGATGCCAATCAAGTATCTTACATCCAACAAAATTAACCTTTAGATTTGATGATGAAATTAAAACCTTCCATGATAAACAGAAATTAAAAGATTTTACATGTCAAAAGCCTGCACTACAGAATTTAGGCAGCAAAATATTCTATGAGGAGGAAGTGAAAAACAACAATGAAAATCAGCAAAGGGAGGTTTTACACTAAAGGAAAAATGAATCAAAGGACAAACCAAGTCAAGTTAAATACCAAAAATAAACACAAATGGCTAGAAATACAAATAATGTATCAATAGTAACTCTGAATGTTAATGGCTTAAACTTACCAATCAAAAGACATTGATTGGGAGATTGGATTTAAAAAAGAAGACCCTACAATATGCTGCCTCCAAGAGACATATCTCACAGGAAAAGACATCCATAGACTGAAGGTGAAAGGTTGGGAAAAATCATACCACTCACATGGACTGCGGAAACAAATAGGGGTTTCCATCCTCATATCAACCATAGTAGACTTCAAGCCAAAGTTAATCAAAAGAGATATAGAATGATTTTACATACTGCCTAAGGGAACCATACACCAATAAGACATAACAATTATAAATATATATGCCCCAAGCAATGGAGCATTATGTTCATCAAAGAAGCCCTTCTCAATTTCAAGAGTCAAATAGACCACAATGCAATAAATCTGGGTGAGTTTAATATACCTCTTTCATCACTGGATAGATTGTCCAAACAAAAGCTGAACAAAGAAACTATGGATCTCAATAATACAATCAATAACTAAGACTTAATTGACATATATTGAATATTTCATCCTTCAATGGACAAATACACTTTCTTCTCAGCAGCACATTAATCTTTCTCTAAAATAGACCATATATTATGTGATAAAGCTACTCTTATCAAATACAAAAAAAATATTATATCCAGCATTCTATCAGCTCATAATGTAATGAAACTAGAAATAAATGGTAAAGTTAAAAACTAAAATCTACTCCAACTCCTGGAGAATAAATAATATGCTACTGAATGAACAATGGGTTGCAAAAGACATCAAGGAAGGGATTAAAAGATTTTTGAAGGTGAATGACAGCACAGATACAAAGTATTGGAATCTCTTCCACAATATGAAGGCAGTACTAAGAGGAAAGTTCATTGCATGGAGTTCATTCCTTAAAAGAAGAAAAAGTCAACAAATAAATGACCTCACATTACCTAGAAAAAGAAGAACAAATCAAAACCAAAAGCAGGAAAAGACAGGAAATAATTTAAATTAGAGCTGAAATTAATGAAATTGAAACAAAATTTAAAATTAAAAATTTTGACAAAACAAAAAGTTGTGGTTTTTTTGAAAAAAAATGGACAGATTCTTAGCCATGCTAATGAAGAGAAGGAGAGAGAAAACTCAAATTACTAACATACATGATGAAAAAAAATCACAACAGACACTACAGACATACAGAAGAAAATTAGAAATTATTTGAAGACTTGTACTCCAATAAAATAGAAAATATCAAAGGCATTGACAAATTTATAGAGTCATATGAATTGCCCAAATTGAATCAGGATTATATACACAATTTAAACACATCAATTGCAAGTGAAGAAATAGAAAATGCCATCAGAAGCCTACCAACTAAGAAACTCACAGGACCAGAAGGACACATATCTGAGTTCTTCAAGATCTTTAAAGAAAAACTAATACCAATACTTTTCAATTTATTTCAGGAAATAGAAAAAGAGGGAGCACTTCCAAACTCATTCTATAAGGCCAGTGTCACCCTGATTCCAAAATAATGGCAAAGACACATCAAAGAAAGAAAAATTCTGACCAATATCTCTAGTGAACATAGATGCAAAAATTCTCAATAAAATTCTGGGAAATCAAATACAAAGACATATCAAAATGATACTGCATCATGAGCAAGTGGGGTTTATCCCAGGGATATAAGGTTGGTTTAACATACAGAAATCAATAAATATAATTCATTACATCAATAGACTTCAAGATAAAAACTATATAATTATCGCAATAGACATTGAAAAAGCATTTGACAAAATACAGCACCCCTTCATATTCTAAATACTAGAAAAACTAGGGATAATAGGAACATATCTCAACATTGTAAAACCTATCTATGCTAAGCCCCAGACCAACATCATTCTAAATGAAGAAAACTTGAAGGCATTCCCTCTAACTGGCACAAGACAGGGGTATCTTCTTTCACCACTTCTATTTAACATAGTTCTTAAATCACTGGCCAGAGCAATTAGACAGATGAAAGAAATTAAAGGGATACACATAATAAATGAAGAACTGAAATTAGCACTATTTGCTGACAATATGATTCTATACCTAGAAGTCCCAAAAAATTCCACCAGAAAACTTCTAGAACTAGTAAATGAATTCAGCAAAGTAGCAGGATACAGAATTAACACCAATAAATCAAAGGCATTCCTGTATATCAGTGAAAATCCTCTGAAAAAGAAACTAGAAAACCTACCCCATTTATAATAGCCTCAAAAAATTAAATAAATAAAATAAAATTCATGGGAATTGACTTAATGAAAGAGGTGAAAGACCTCTACCAAAAAAAAAAAAAAATAGAGAATGCTAAAGAAAGAAATTAAAGAGACCCTAGAAAAAGGAAAGATCTCCCTTTTACTTGGATAGTCAGAATGAATATTGTCAAAATGACCATACTCCCAAAAGTAATATACAGATTTAATGCAATTTCAATCAATATTACAATGACATTCCTCATAGAAATAGAAAAGGCTGTCATGAAATTCATGTGGAAAAATAAGAGACAATGAATAGCTAAAGCAAACCTTAGCAAGAAGAATGAAGCAGGTGGCATCACTATTCCAAACTTTAAAATATACTATAGAGTAATAGTAACAAATACAGTATGATATTGACATCAAAATAGACTGACAGACCAATGGTACAGAATAGCAGACACACAGACCAACCCACAAAATTATAGTTATCTTATATTAGACAATGGTGCCAAAAACATAGACTGGAGAAAAGATAGCCTCTTCAACAAATGGTGCTGGAAGAACTAGAAATCTATATGCGACAAAATGAAATTAAACCCCTATCTCTCACCATGTGCAAAACTCAATTCAAAGTAGATCAAGGACCTAGGAATAAAACCAGAGACCCTGAGTCTAATAGAATAAAAAGTAGGCTCCAATATCCATCATATCAGATTGCCGCAGTCGTCTGGCATCAGATTAGGCCCCTACTTCCTTAATAAGATTCCTAGAGCACAAAAATTAAAATAAAGAATTAATAAATAAGATGGATTCAGTGTATAAAGTTTCTTCTCAGCAAAAGAAACAATCAGTGAGGTGAATAGAGAGCCTATAGCTTAGGAGCTAATTTTTTCCACTTATACATCAGATAGAGCATTTATCTTTACGGTATATAAAGAACTCAAAAAGGTAAACACCAAAATAACAAATAACTCATTCAATAAATGGACCTAGGAAATGAACAGACACTTCTCAGAAGGTGATATACAATTAATCAACAAATATATGAAAAAAATGTTCAATATATCTAGCTATTAAAGAAATGCAAGTCAAAACTACTCTAAGATTTCATCTCATGGTGGCTATTAAGAATACAAACAACAATAAATGTTGGTGAGGATGTGGGGAAAAGGCACGCTCATACATTGTTTGTGGGACTGCAAATTGGTTCAGCCAATATGAAAAGCAGTATGGAGATTCCTTGGAAAACTTGGAGTGGAACCATCATTTGACCCAGCTATCCCTCTCCTCGGTCTATACCCAAAGGACTTAAAAACAGCATACTAAGGGACACAGCCATAACAGTGTTTATTGCAGCGCAATTGACAATAGCTAAACTGTGGAACCAACCTAGATGGTTGGTAAAGCAATGGATAAAGAAATTGTGAAATTTATACACAATGGAATATTACTCAGCAGTAAAAGGAAATGAAATCATGATATTTTCAGGTAAATGAATGGAGTTGGAAAATATAATGCTAAGTGAAGTTTGCCAATCCCCAAATACCTTATTTCTCTGAAATAAGGAGGCTGATTCATGGTGGGGTTGGGAGCAGAAGCATGTAAAGATTAGAGGAATTCTAGATAGGGCTAAGGGGAGGGAGGGGAAGGGAGAGGAGAAGGGGTATAAAAAGTTGGTGGAATGAGATGGACATCATTTCCCTAAGTACATGTATAAAGACATGGATTGTGTAAATATAATTTGTATTCAACCAGAGATACAAACACTTGTGTTGTATATGTATAATATGAATTGTAATGCATTCTGCTGTTATATATAACAAATTAGAATTATAAACAAAAACGGTGTTATTAATACTACCATCATGATTTAGGTTAGTAGTAGCTGATCTCTCTATGCAAGGCTTGGTATTTCTTTATCTCCAGAGACAAGATGAGCATAATTATCAGTGAGCACAAAACCAGAAAAGTTACCCAGAGATATTGACCTTCACAGATTTGTGGCTACAGATTTCTCACAGAAGTCATTTTTTCAGATTTAACCCATTTTTAAAGGGAAAGTTAGGAACCCTGAAGCAAGGACTGTACCATGCTGAAGCATGTGCTTAGAGTAGCAACTCAAAGGGAACTGAAATGTCATTATGCCTCAGCACACAGGTAGAAAGGAACACGTGGAACCAGGAGATAGAGCCTCAACTTAGATCTACCTCAAAGCAATTTAAAGAGGTCCAAGAACATGCTTTATGCTTATATTGCCCTTGGGGTCATAATGGGTTGTAGATATACATCATAGCTATCAGAACACAAATTTTGTTTCCGACTTGTCTTAGAAAATCTAGTGTGTTGGAATGTTCAAATGGAAACTCCAGAAACCACTCCTTAGTCAAGATAGGAAATCAGAAGCAGTGGGAAATCTCAGAATGTCAGAGATTTATGTGACAACTGAAGACTTCAAACATACAGCACAATGGTTCCCATCAATACCTGACTAAGTACTGGTTATTTTTCTATTTTTAGTCATGTACATGTAGGAGTCATTCAATTGACTATTAATAAGATCCAACAATTTTTAGAAGTGTAATAAATATTCAAATGGCTTTGTGTATGTCTTTTTACTTGCTGAGAAATAGTAAAATTTCTATTTGCAAGCATTATTTTTAACTGTGGTTGAAGTGAAAATACAAAATCTGTGAATTCAAGAGATAAGTGCCATTTCTGAAATTGGAAAATAGTTTTCTTTTGTAGAATCAAAATATATAAAAATATTAAGCATGCGATTGAAAGTGTTTTCTTTTTTTTTTAAGTGTTACACTTGAATAGAATGTAAAAAGTGATCAGTCTTCCTTTGAAGATCCAGAAACTGCTTATCTGTAGTTGACCTAAAAGCCAGCTATTTTTATATGCAAGAACTAGAGCTAGTGCAAATGACTAACAGAGGACCATTGTGTGGGGCTGTACTTTTACAACAGCATCTTAACTTCTTGCAGAGTTCTTAAAGAAAGTACTATAATGTGCATTGCCCACGTAGAGAAAAAGAGCATACTTCTATTCTTAGATGAGTGTTTCATAAAAGCTCTTTATTTTTCCTTCCTTGGAACAGCTTGTGGTGGCTGTACTCCAAATCAATTATGGGTGTAATGGTCAACTAGGCTGAAATATGTCATATGCCATTTAAAAAGTTCCTTTTTGATTCTTAAAATTGGACAATATTTTAAAATATGAATTATGAGAGGAAAACTATACCATAGGACCAACAGTTCATCAGAAATGTACATTGTTACCTTTAGAAGATGTAGCTGGCTGCCTCTTTTCTAGTAGAGCCCTCATTTGGCTCAGGTAACCATTTCTCCATCTTAATGCCTTGTGCATCAGAGGAAGCCAAGCCACCACTAACTATTACAAGCCCCAGTATTTTAAAGAAAAGATCATTTGCCTTGATAGTATTGGGATGGGATTAAATTCTGATCAGTAAAACATGAGGGGAATTCTCCCTAGAGCATCTGGGAAAAGTTTTCTAGTTCTTTACAGAAAACTATATGAAGAGATGGTCTCCTGCTCTTGTCATCCTGAAAGGTGACTCCTGAAACAGCTTTAACTATTTTAATAGACTCCTAAACATTCAGCCAATATAGAGTATAACACACAGAAGAGATGGAAAGACCAAGCCATTAAGCTTACCATATTTTTAATGTGTGTGAGGTAATATATTTTCTTGTAATAAAGTTAACTTGAGTTGTCTGCTACTAACAGATAAAAGAATCTTGCATGTCTAATAAATGCATGTTCTATAACAATATTTCTTTTTTATTTCCCTTTCTTATTTTCCATTATTTTATTTATTTCAGATACATTTATATTCACCTACAAAGTCAATAGTGTCTTGATGGCATTACAGCACACTAAATTGAAAATTAAAATCAGAAAGCTTGTAATTCAATATTACCCAGAACCATTTTTCTTTTTGAAAAATAGTAAATTGGGCTGGGGATGTGGCTCAAGAGGTAGCGTGCTCGCCTGGCATGCATGCAGCCCGGGTCCCATCCTCAGCACCACATACAAACAAAGATGTTGTGTCCGCCCAAAACTAAAAAAAAAAATATATATATATATATATATTAAAAAATTCTCTCTCTCTCTCTCTCTCTCTCTCTCACTCTCTCTTAAAATAAAAGAAAAATAGTAAATACATGTCAATATTAATAATAATTAATAATTGTTGAACTTATAATGTACCATAAATTGTATTGGGCACTTTTCATATTTTATTTGCATTAAATTATTTATTAATGTAAAAGATGCTATAAAGTTCATAGAAGTTAGGCAGATTGTTTAAATTAATCAGACTATTAAATGGAAGAACCAGGATGTGCTCACCAGTGTCATTCATTTGCAAGGCCATATAACTTCCTCAATGTAATTAATTAAGTAAAACTATAAAAAGATGCATTATTTTAAGATAACCATTAACCATTTTGGTAATAAGAATTTTTTTTCCCTAACCTATTTGGGGAATTGAAGTATATTCATCTACTGTGGCAAAAAATGATAACAAGATTATATTTTCTGTATTTTGCTGCAATAACATTTCAAAGAAATTTAAATGTTTCATTAGCTTATAATAAGAAACATTTATTTCTTGCTCAAACTAGCTTTTATAAACTTAAAATTCTATGGATAGACTGAGGTAGTTTTACTTTTGGCCACTGGTGAATCCAGGTATGTTCTGCAGTCTCACTTTCAGGAATTAGCAGCTACCCAGTTCAGCTCTCTATATGGCAGATGGCAAAGCACAAGGCCTGCAAAGGTTCATCATCTTTTAAAGCTGAAACTGAGAAATGCCACTTTGAGGCAATCCAATGGGTAAGGAAAGTCACATGGAAGTGCAAATCAAAATGGCAAGGACCTTCACTATATTTTTGGTAGTAATGGAAGGAATCTAAGAATGAAAAGTTGCAGAATAATAATAAATACCAGCTCTTCATATATATATTAGCTACTATTTCTACAAACCAATGATTCATTTGTATTCATTACTGAAATACATATTTGCTCATGTACGTATGTACAAAATGAAATATACCCCAAAAGCTATAATATAAATCCTAATTTCCCAATTTTCTGAATAAAATACTGAAATTTTTTCATATTTATTTTTCTTAGTTTATCTAAAACATTTATATAACTATTCAGACTGTTTGAGAATCTTATGTATTAATCTGTTGATTCCCAGCCATGAAAAGTAACACACATGAACACTTAACCACTTCTTCTCTCATTTATTTTAAAAAACCACAGCCACAGAAATCCAGTTGTGTATTATGCACACATAATTATATGAGTTTAATAACTTGAAATTATGCTATTTAAGTATAGTTTATGCAGTTCTTATATAAAAATTCTTCAGTTAGAATAGTTAGTGTGTCTCTTCATTTCTGTCAAAAGAAAAACTTTATACAAACTAAATTTAGCAGATGTTACATCTCAAAAAACCAAGTAGAGTTCAGAGTGCTCCCTGCCTCTAGCATTATTTATAGACAGAAAAAAGGAAGTGAGAGAGTAACAACCTGATTGGTTGTAGCTTGGTATTTACTTTATATGGATATGATCTGAACAGTGGCAGCCTGTGATTAGCTAGAGCCTGCCTGCTTTGTTTGGCTAAGACTCAACTAGATGTTATAAGAATATACCTTTAGTTAGGTTGCAGTTTGTTTTTTACTAAATTAGGTTGCAGTTTTCTATATACAAAGGGAGAATTAGGTTAAATTTAGCTAAACCATTTTAAAGTCATCTTAGGTTATTTCCTTGTGCTTTTCCATCTTCACCTCTATTATTTCATGTGACTGAGTGGAGTCAGTGTGTGCTCTTCTTGAGGATATTTCCATCCATTTCCATTTGTCTTGGAATCTTTTCTACCTGGACACTCTGGACCAGGAGTTCCATTTTAGGTAAGCCTGGGCGTGATTGAAGGAAGTAGGTATTGTCCTTTAGTAAAACATAAAAATGAACTATAATAAAGGAACTCCGAAGCACAGTCCAATAGAGTCAGGAAACATCCTTTTCACACCTTGGATGATTGCAAATGAAATTCTGTACCTAGAGAAAAAATCAACAAAAGATACAATGCTTAACAAGTTCCTGTGATTTTTGTGTTGAAATTTTTTCAATAGTGGGATGGATAAAGATGCTTTTGCTATTATCCTAGACCAATTTGGTTAAAGGATGTTTGGAGGAAACAAACACAATACAAATGATTCTAGCTTAAAAACTGACATATGATTCCACTTGAAGTCAAAATGGAATAATATATACATTATAGAGCCTATGTGTAGATCCATTTTTTCCTTCTAAGTTTTTTTGAAAAGATAGAAAATGGTAGTATGTGTGGCTTACTTTGTACATAGGTGAACTGTTGATGAATTTTCTGATAAATTTCTCAAATGATAGTTCAGTTTTCATTTCAACATCTGGCTTAATATAGATACAAATATACTGTACATTAGGACCTACTAAGTAGATTATCTTGAGTAAGCCAATTAAATTCATTGTGCCTACTATATTATTGCAATAATTTAAATTTATTGTCAAATTTTATTCTGACCTGTGTACCAAAGAAGGAGATTTTAAAACAAAATATGACAAGTAAGTACAAGATTTTGGATAGATAAATATAAAATTATCTCTAGCAATATATATAATATATAGCAAGAAAAAATCCACCTATTTATTCACATTTATGCTTCTACTAAATTTATTATTCAATTTAATTAACTCTGTAGCATAAGAATCATTTTAATAATCCTATTTAGACACTGTAAACCATCCTATAATTTTTATTAGATTAAAAGAGCAAAATATTTACTGATTTTATTCATCTTTTCTAAAATGTATGTTATTTTGTACTTGATTAACTACTTTTACCAGTGATACCCTGTCTTTTCATTTCTCTCTGTCTCCATCTTGCCAGGAATTTTAAGTGATTCAAGATTAAAACAGTTAAGTGCTTCGTGGGAGATGGAAGGGAAGATGTGAAGTAGGGTGCACTTGTTCTCAGGAGGTGCAGGGTTTTCCACACATTAGAGACCCAGATTCTCAAGTCTTAAGTAAAATATATTCATGTTGAAACCAAAACAATGTAAGGAAGTCCTGAGAGTGGGTAGTACAGAAGAGATTAATTTAAAGAAATTCATGCCTTTGCAAAGGGAGTCTTTGAGCCATCAAACACACACACACACACACACACACACACACACACACACACATATACACACATGCACATGCACACACACATGCACACGTTATTCTAATAACAAACTAGATATGAACCAAGGTTCCCACAGAAGGATAGGGCTTTGGCAAAAGAGTTTAGAATTTGAACTTTAATTAAAGGAGTTTCTGAAGAAATTCTCCAGCCAAGCCCTGCCTCTCTACTCAGGAGTCCATTCAAATTACTAACCAATCAAATGGATTTATTCACCCATAAGAGTACAATTCTCACAATCTAATCATCTTAACTGTGAATAGGACTGCATTGCTTAACACATGAGATTCTGGGGAGAACACCTCATACTCAAACAATCATAGTATTTCAGTACCTGTCAATTATCACTAAAACAATTATTCCCTCCTTTTTACTATCGATATGAATTTTAACATTTCAAATTATTTTTAAGTCACACTCCATTGTCAATATATATTCAAGTTTTTTTTTCTAATTTCTTATTTTTACTTGTTGTTTTTAGTTATACATGATAGTACAATATATTTTGCAAGGATGGAATATATCTTATTCTAGTTAGGATCCCAGTCTTGTGGATGTACATGATTTTTTTTTTTAAGAAAGAGAGAGAGAGAGAGAGAGAGAGAGAGAGAGAGAGAGAGAGAGAGAGAGAGAGAGAGAGGGAGAGTCTTTTTTGTAGATGGACACAACACAATGCCTTTATTTTTATGTGGTGCTGAGAATCGAATCCGGGTCCCTCCAGCGCTACGGGAGCGCTCTACCACTGAGCCACAATCCCAGCCCACTGTACATGATGTTGAGATTCACTGTGGTCTATTCACATATGAACATAGGAAAATGATGTCACATTCATTCTACTGTCTTTCCTACTCTTATCCCTGCTTTGTTCTGTTATGTCTTTCCCTTTTATCCTGTGGTCGTGATTTTTTGACTTTCATATTTCCTGTTCAAACAGCCTGTTTAAATATCTTGGATCAAGAGATACTTCATGATGGTACTATGGATGTTATGAACAAGCGATTCTTATTGCAAAAAACTTTGTTGTACACCAGATGATGTCTCTCTCTGGTGGCTACCAGCTAGATGCCAGTAGCATTCTACTGATATTAGTTATCACTCACAAGTTTTTCTAAACATTGCTGAATATCTTCTCCTTTAAAAGGGGCAGATATTTCTGTGCTGAGAACCACTGGTATATAATAAGAAGTTTCAGGATTTTACTGATGTCAATTATTTTTCTCATTTTCCTATATTTAGGACCATCTAACTCAATTGGACATACAGTCTATGGACATATCATATGAGACTGAAAATGTTTGGCTGTGAAGTGACAGAACCTACTGAAAGGGAGAATGATCACTTGTGGTTTTTATGCTTTTGTTCTTCCCATTAAATATAGGTTTTGCATGTCCAAAATAAGAACTTAAATATCACAAAATCCAATCATGTAAACTTCCATTGGGATCAAAGTCAAGTCAGTAATTAGTGTATGTCCTTTACCACTACATTTGAGAAACTTAAGTAGAGTGATGAAAATTATTCCAGAGTGTAAAGGAAGTTCATAACCTTAGGCCTTGGTACAAAGCTTACTTCAGGCATTGCTTTCCACTGATTTCATTGAATTTAATTCCCACCAAGTAAGGTTTCAGGTTTCAAAGTGCATTTCCATCTTTACCAGTGCTTCTCACAAGTAATTGCTATTTTTATAGGTAATTACCATTTATATAATTAGATTAGGAAAGCTGGTAATTTAAAAGATGGCTAGAATTGAACAGTGACATTCTAAAGAATGACACTGCCATCATGCTTCTGTCATTCTCTTAAACTTCTTGAAGGAGTAGGAAAAAAATGAGATTGAAGTTATGGAAACAGCAGTATGGTTTCAAAGAGCCTCAGCTTTAACATGAAAGTCCAATAAGAATTTTACTTTGCAATTTGCTGAGAGTAAAACCCTTATATCTGAATATTCTGTAACTGTTTTCAAATAAATATATTATACATTAATTGTGTTAATTGTGATTGTATTTCTTTGTGGAATTAATTGCCAGGCTCTAAATAAATGTGAGAGCAGCACTGTCCATTATGGTTTGTGTGCTGGCATCTGCCTGATGGAGCTCCCCTGTTGTCTCACCCACCTGTTCCAAATTAACATCCAAATGCTCTTTTCCCTGGGGCTTCTTTCAAAAATATTTGCTTAGAAGAAAGGTGATACCTACTCCTCCTTTTGACATTCTTCTAATATCCTCACTGAGTTCTTAGGTCATTATATAGTCCTTTCAGTGATGATTGGGGTTGCTGTACTCACACTCCAGGAGTTCTCTGCTAATATATCTCCTTAGAAAATATAATGAAACAAGATGTTCACTGAATTGAAAAAAATATATATACATATATATGTGAGTGTATATATACATATATATATTATATATATATATATATATATATATATATATTCACACTGCTTATGACTAAATTTAAGAATTATCAATTAAAACATTCATTCTGTTTTCTTCAAAGTATGTATTTCTAGAAATGTAGGATTGTAGGATATAACAGTGAAAAAATAAATGAAGGGCTTTATGATTTAAATTTCAATAAATGAGATACTCATTCTAATTCAAGTGCTTTTTAGTCTTTATAATGAAATTTGCAACCCATTCTCATTCTGCTGAATGTATTTTCGTCTTAAAAATTAAGAGGGAAGGGCTGGGGATGTGGCTCAAGTGGTAGCGCGCTTGCCTGGCATGCATGCGGCCCGGGTTCGATCCTCAGCACCACATACAAACAAAGATGTTGTGTCCGCCGAAAACTAAAAAATAAATATTAAAAAAATTCTCTCATTCTCTCTCTCTCTCTCCTCTCTCTCTTTAAAAAAAAAAATTAAGAGGGAAATAACATTTAATCACCAGACTCTGTGGATCTAGCAAAATTTCACATTCACTCCAAGAAAGTTTTTATTATACAGTGTTTGCTCAGTGACCTGCCTTCCATAGATACCAAAATCTTCACCTACTCAAGTTCCTTACATCAAATGTATTATTTGCATATAACCTAACCACACCCTCTTGTGTTCTTCAAATCATCTCTATGTCACCTATAACTAATGTACTGTAAATGCAATATAAATAGTTGTTATACTATATTGTTTAGAGAATAATGACAAGAAGAGTCAATTCATATTCAGTACAGTTGTAGTTCTGCTTTCATTCCACCTCAGTTGAACTGAAGGTTATGGAATGGAATTCATTGTTAGAGCGCTCGCTCTCTCTCTCTCTCTCTCTCTCTCTCCCCACTCACTCACTCTCTCTCTCTCTCTCCCCACTCACTCACTCTCTCTCTTTCTCTCTCTCCCCCCTCTGTGTGTGTATATATACATACATACATATATATCTTTATCTATCTTTATATACCTTTATCTATCTATCCTATCTATCTATTGAGAGCTTTCTCTTTCTACACACACACACACACACACACACACACACACACACACACACACATTCTGTTGTTTTAGTCAGTCATTCAAAATGTTTTAACAACTGAAGTAATTATTGGCTTTAGTTAGATCTGTCTTACCTTTCCCTATATTTTATAGGTCACTTAATTTAGTCAAAAGTAGGCTGGTTTTATTTGTAAGTGAAATGTAAAGACAGGTATAGGGTACTGATTAAGGAAACAGAAAATCTGCCAAATACATCAAATTACTGATGACTCTTAGTCCAGAATCACTATTCTTAGTTAATTCATTTAATGTGAAATCAACTGAAATCAACTTGGAAACACAAAGATATTATAACATTGGGTATATGCTAAATAATGCTCATTCTTTAATAGCAGGTTTAGATACACATGTAATAACCTGACATTGATGGTTATTTTAAATTGTTTAAACAGAGGGAAAAAAAATCCATGGAATTTCTTAATTAAACAGAAAGCAAACCAAGGGCTTTATTGGCAGTTTTAGTAAAAAGATGGTAAATGTTTACAATTTGTTTTTCTTATTTACCATTAATATTAAGGGACAGGGTTCAAGTTACTTAAGTATGAAACACAAGGTCATCTGACCATTCTTTTTGGCTTTCTATTAGTAAAACATCACCAGTGAATCCACATATTAACCTTGTTTATTATGCCCTTTTCTCAATAGGAGGACAATTAATTCCTGTGTTAGCAGTAGATATACCTATGAGCAACAGTATAATAATTATTTTCTATTTTATATTCCATTTTTAAATTTCCTTAATAATATTGTAGAACAAATACAATTTTATGATTTAGACAAGTGATTTTTTGTTATTAATTTTGAAAAATCTATTATTATTTGCTACCTTTAACTGAAACTGTAACAAAGCAGTATTATGATGGTGTGTGCAAGAATATAATTAATTATTTATGCATTTATTAAAAGTTACATATTTTCTATTTATCAATTTTATATTGCCTTGTTCTTTGACTTTCCCACAAGGTCGGGCATTCTTACTATCTCAAGAAGGGAGCATAAGAAGTTAAAAGATGGGTCATTGTGGGTCTTAAATTTTAAATTTTTGTGCTTAGAAAGAAATAAAAAGGATTTAAAAGTTAAAAAAAATATTAAGAGCAAGGATTCTGTTATTCTTGATGACTGCCCTCTTTACCATACCTTTTCTCACACACCCAAGAAAACAGAAAGGTTGTCCTACACAACAACCAAAGTGGAAGGAAGAAACTGGCATGATATTACAGAAAATAGCCTTGTACCCCTCAACACACACACACACACACACACACACACACACACGCTTTTTTTTGTCAAATTCTAAGTAAATATTTTATATTTAAGCATTAAAAAGAAACTGATTCTAAATTTCCCTTGAAAAGCCAACAAGAGAAGGTAGACAACATAGATTAGAAAAGAATGTATGATATCTCTAGGCACTTAAGACCTAAAAATATTTAGAGAGTTTTTCAATGCATGAAAATTCTTTTAAAATAGGATTGTTCACCAGTTTCAGAGAACTGATATGACTGATGGTCACATCAAGAGATATTAGAATACACATGATTACTTAGACAATTATCTACTGAATGTCTATTTATAGCAAATATTTTTATAGACAGTAAGGCATGACTGTGAAGAATGGTCATAGAAATCTTTGCTTTTGTGAGAATTGCACTCTAAAAACAGTTCAATGGAATTAAGAAGCAGTTCTTCATCTCTAACTCTTTAGCTTGATGTAATACTTCCAGAACATAAATTCAACTCTCTAGTGAATGAAAATCTGTTAAATAATCTCAGTGAATGGACTGTGATAAAAGTAACATCAAACTTGGAGAAAATATTACAATTGTTACAGAAAATCAAGTCAAATTCACTGAACAATCCTGAGTTTGTGGGCAGAGGAATATATATACTCCTGAATATGTGCAACAGATATTGTTTAAGAACTAGGCATATGGAACATTTCTTTTACACATTAGTTTATGTTTCTGATGTTGTTATTGGTTATTGAAATTAATAATTAACAATATACAAGTATGGAAAGAAGAATTCAGTTTTCCAATCTTCATTAATTTCTTTAACTCTTAAAATAATAAACTCCCTCCATATTATATACAATCAGATCAAATGGACAACATGTTAGTTCTTCAGATACCCCAAACCAATGAATATTTATGTAAAACAATAAGACACTTTAAGGTATAAATAAATCCTTCATATTTATATATATGCACATTTAGATAAACTATTTTAAAGCATCATTTTCTGTTCATTTGGTGAGACCAATTATTATCTCCACCATAGAAATGATGCTAGTGATATTCTTTATCAGGAATCTTATATAAAATGCTTTTTTTATTTAATTAGTTGCACTGATGTTTGGGGCATATATATTATCAGTATGTCTTCCTGTTGGATTGTCTCCTTTACCAATATGGATTGACCTTTAATGTCTCTTTGTTTTTTCTAATTAAATTGGGCTTGACGTTTGCTTTATTGGATATGAGAATAGGTATTCCTGCTTGCTTTGGGGTTCCACTTGAATCTTCAGCCCATGGGTTTCATTCCCTGTAGGGGACATTGTTTCAGGCAACATGTAGTTAGGTTTTTCGAATAATTCAATCTCCGATATATGTCTTGTAATTGGAGAAGTGAGTTTATCTACCTTCCATGTTGTTCTAGTGAGGTATGACTCCTCTCATTTTGAGTTACTTCTAATGTTTCTTTCTTATTTGCATAATTACACTTTCTTAAGCTGGTACTTTACAGATATACATAAAAGAATCTACTGTGGTATATTCATATATGTAGATACCAATAGTATAATTTGGTCAGTTTCATTCCTTTTTTTCCCCCAGCAGTTTTTTTATTTTTTAAATTTTAATATTTTTTAAATACAAGACAACAGTAGAATGCATTACAATCCTTATTACACCTATAGAGCACAATTTTTTGTATCTCTCTATATAAAGTATGTCCACATCAATTTATGCCATTATTCATGTAATTTTTTGCATTACAATTCTTAATACACATATATACCACAATTTTTCATATCTCTGTTTGTATATAAGGAATGTTGACACACAATTCAAGTCTTTATATATGCACTTTGTATAATGATGACCATCACATTCCACCATCCTTGCTAATCCCCTTCCCCCATCCTTTCTCTCTCACCCCTCTTCCCTATCTAGAATTAATCTAATCCTCCCATGCTGTCCCTCTCTACCCCACTATGAGTCACCCACCCCCTTATATCAGAGAAAACATTTGGTATTTGTTTGGGGAGGGATTGGCTGACTTCACTTAGCATTATCTTCTCCAACGCCATCCATTTACATGCAAATGCCATGATTTTGTTCTTTTTTAAGGCTGAATAATATTCCATTTTGTGTAAATGCCATATTTTTTTTTCCTTTCATCCACTGAAGGACATCTAGGTTGGCTCCACAGTTTAGCTATTGTGAATTGTGGTGCTATAAACATTGATGTGGCTGTGTCCCTGTAGTATGCTGTTTTTAAGTCCTTTGGGTATAGTCTGAGAAGAGGAATAGCTGGGGCAAATGGTGGTTTCATTCTCAGGTTTCCAAGGGATCTCCATACTGCTTTCCAAATTGGCTGCACCAATTTGCAGTCTCACCAGCAATGTATGAGTGTACAGTTTTCCCCACATCCTCACCAACACTTGTTGTTGTTTGTCTTCAAATAGCTGCCATTCTGATTGGAGTGAGATGATTTCTAACAAGACTTATTCTTTTCTTAGATCTAAGTTGCTTTTATGCTCTTCTGTGTATAGGATTCTTTGTAGTATCTTTTCCAATGCAGGATTAGCAGTCATTAATTTACTTTATGTTTATCTGTATCAGTCTTAGTGATTATTTTCTTTCTGGGGGTTTTCTGGAACTTTAGGGGCTTTACTGAGAAATATGATGTTTTTTGATTGAATTTCCTCTCAGTGTGATCTAGCATCTCTTTCTTCGAACTTTTAAGATTCTTTCTATGATCTGTGTTTTTGACATTTTAAATTATAAAGCTTCATTGAAATGTTCTTTGTTGGTCTTTTCTATTGGGGTTTTAAACTTTTTTCAGAACTTGGATGTCCATGTCTTTTCCACTCTTTAGAAATTTTTCTATTATTCCACTAAATAGGTCGACTTTAGCCAGTATTTGTGCACCTTGCTCAATGCCTAATGACCTTAAATATGGTCTCGTATGTTGTGCCAGATTTCCTGTACATTCTGATCACAGGTTTTTTTTAAAATTCGTTCTCATTATAGTTTCTGAATGTTCAAGGCCAACTACAATGTTTCCAAGACCTGAGATTCTGTCTTCTACTTGATATAAGATATTGGAGACATTCAACTGAATTTTTATTTGTCTTATTGAGTCTTTCATTTCCAAAATTTCTGTTCACTTGCATTTCTGAGTTCCTTTCCCTTTATTAGCGTGCTTTTTCATATTCTGAATTTTCTTTTTTGATTCATTCCTTAGAACTTCTTTTAAGTCACTGATGATTTTAAAAATCAATAGTTTGGATTCTTTGCAATTTCATCTATTTTGAAAACTGTGAATTAAGTTATTGGGGGGTTCTGAACTTTTAAAGTCAAATTTCTGGCTTTTATGTTTTTGAGGGGCTTTATGTTTCTCACATCGGTTGTGATGGATTATTCTTTTTCTATTATATGAACTTTTTTGATGAGCAGTTGTCTCTTTACAATCTATTCTGAGAAGGTGGCATATTGTAACATTAAAACATTAATTCAGTTTAATCAAATATATAAGTTCAACCAGTACTACTTTGAGAAGGGAGAATAAATTCCAGTAATAGTCACAACAATAGCAAGCCATATATCAGTCTGCATTTAAAATCTTATTACTTGTGATCTCTATGACTCTATTAACAATGCAAAAAATGGTTAATAAATAATATAGAATAGGCTTAAAAGTAAGCATTAATGATAATAAGCTTAATATTAACTTAGTTTGAAGGAAAGGAAAAATACAGAAAAGGGAAAAGAGTGAGTGAGAGAAGAGAGAAGATAAAATGAGGAAAGAAAGAAGAATGAATGAGAAGGGAAGAGAATGAAGATGAGAAAAAAGAAAATAAGAAGTGTGAAGAATACAATTAATTGGGAAAATATTAAAAGACTATATGAAAAATGAAATAATGAGGGAAAATTTAGAAAATATTTATATAAAACAGCTAATACTGCAACAGTTATAAAAATATTTGTTTTTCTCTTTGCTGAGGTATTATTAAATGAATATCTTTCTTTCTGATGTTTCAAATTTAAACCATCCAGCAAAGAGGATGTTGATGCACATTTATTGTGCTGCTAGTTCATTCTCATCTCTGACCCAAGCCAACCAAACTCATTAGGGCATGTCTGCATGGTGAGCTCAGCTCCAACCTTGCCTGCCAACCTGTACTGGGAGAGATGCCCATTTCAGGGCAGATGTCATCATCAACATATCTGTGCTTTTATATCTTTGAATAGGTGACTTCCCATTCAAACTTCTACTTTGAGGGTAAAACAAAATAAGATGTACCCATATATCAAATAATCATTCTGTTTTGCTGGGTATAAGTGTTCTCCTAACAAAACCAAATAAAGTAATAATTGCCTTTTTAGGTAAAACAAAAACAACAATTTATATTGTTTTTGAAGAATATAATCTATTAAAAATTGAAGAAAATTAGAAGCAACTAATAACTAGTATAGAGGTTATGAGCACAGATTCTAAACTTAGAAAAATGCCTGAAATAATACTGAGCTGCCAATAAGGATGAATGTTTGCTTCTAATTTAATAACTGGAAGCCTCACTATTCTTATCTGAAAAATGCAAATCATAAAATTATTTGATGAGTTTTTATAAGTATAAAGCAAAATAATGTATAAAATTCACTTATATAGATCTATAATATAGTTAATGTTTTAAAGAAATGTTGAAACTTGGTGTGTTTTAAGTTAAATGATTATTTTTAGACCTAACATAAAGGATGGAAGTCAACAGTCTATATCTGGTTTGGGTGTAAATAGTTAGACATGCAAGAGATGGACTACAAATAGAGGTCAAAATTTTATCTGTAGTACTTAATTATTCAGCACCACCAGGAAGTAAATTAAACCATTTAACTTCATAGAGTTAACAGATACTTGACATGCTATTAGGAAGTAGGAGAAACATAGATAACTTTTAGATAAAATTCATTAAGTGTTTGATATAATTTGGAAAACTGCATATGATACAGTATTTCTATAGGCAGAGCACTTCATATCAAAAGGAAACTTGAGCTAAACACTTAGCAGATGAATCTTGATATATCTATGAAATATATAATATATAAAATGTTCCTTATACTTAAGAACATTTTAAGTTATAATAGAAGAAAACATTCAATAAAATTAATACAGATATCTTGATGTTAACAGAAAGGAATTTTTTTTTTTTAATGGGTGTACCCAATAACCTTCAAACATTTTATTCAGCACCACATGTCTCTGGCCATGATGTTCTGTCTTTCCACAGGTTGAAAAGTAATGGATACAGCTGACCATGAACTGAAAGCTTTAAAGCTGTAAGCAAAGTAAACCCTCTCTCTTTTAAGTTGATTTTTCTTTCTCAGATGTTTTGTAACAGCAATAAAAATCTGACTAACACAGAAAATTAGTACAATGAACTGAGGTTGATCTTGAGATTATACCTCACAATGTGGTTCAAAAGCCTTTGAAATTGGTTTATGAGAGACAATTTGATAAAATTTTGAGAAACATGTTATAAAAAGCCTAGCGTATTGTAAAAAAGACTCTAAGGTATGATTCTCATGAGGCTCCAAAAAATCAGAATGTTCAAAAAAAATTCTGAGAGTAAAGGTCAGGCTTATGAGGTTTCAGATGGAAATGAATATTCTATTGAAGATTTAATTTGTGGCCATTTACCTTACATTCTGGCAAAGAACTTGTCTACATTTTGTCTATGCCAGGAGTCTTTGTGAGAGGCTGAGTTTAAAGGTGATGGGCTTATTTCCCTTGCAAAGGAAATTTCAAAACAGGATGATACTGAGGCAGTGGTATGCACATTACTTACAGAATTTAACTTGAAAGATAGTGAGAGTTGAGCAAAAAAGCAGAAATGAAAATTTGGGGGAAATTACAATGTGGCCAGAAAAACAGACTGTTTAAAGCTTTGGCCAAGGAAAGTATAGTTGGTCTACTCCCTTCCTCTCTTTTTGCTTGCCAGTCACCACGTGGTGATCAGTTTTGATTTACCACATGCTTCCCACCCGGGTGTTCTGTCTCACCACAGGTTCAAATGCAATGGAGTCAGAGGACCATTTCAGCCTGTTTCAGACAGACTGAAACCTCTGAAATTGTGACCCAATGTATTTAAATTGATTTTACCTCAGACCTTTTGTCATGGTGACAGAAAGTAACCTTGATAGAATGTAGTATTTATTGAACAGACCATACATTATAATGTATTTTTCTCAAGATGATTTACACCATGCTTGCTTTATTCAATATTCATAATATATGATTTAGATTCTAAGAAATATCATTATTAAAAATCACTTTAAAATGAACCCAGAGGGTTAGTCCTTATAGAGTGGCTAAGACATCAAAAATAAATGAAACCACAACTTGTCAGAATTTCTTCTTTTTTGTCAAATACATTTCTGTGCTACTTGTTTTGTAATTAAAACAGTCCTTAAAAATGTCATCTGATGCAATCATTTGCTTTAGTCTAACAAACAAATAATATCAAACCTGTACTAAGAGCACACTGTGAAGCTGTAATAATACAGATGAGGAGGAAATCTTAGCTGTAAAAGTAGTTTAACATTTCATTTCATAGATATGGAAACTGAGGCTTGCATAAATTACTTACCAAGGTTATGCAATTAGTAAATACTGACTAAAACCCAGAACCCAGTTTTTATTTCTAGTGTTGTACAGTTGTTGATATACTAATCTGATTTTCAAACATAGTGTCATAGTTTGGATGTGAGGTGTCCCCCCAAAAGCTCATGTTTGGACAAAGCAAGAAGGTTTCAAGGAGAAATGACTGGGTTAAGAGACCCTTATCCCAATCAGTGAATTATTCCCCTCATGTGATTAACTGAGTGGTAACTAAAGGTGGGTAGGGTGTGGGTAGAGGAGGAGGGTTCCTGAGGGCATGTTTTTTTTTTTTTAAGAAAAGAGAGAGAGAGAGAGAGAATTTTTTTTTTTTTTTTTTAATACTTACAGTGGACACAACATCTTTGTTTGTATGTGGTGCTGAGGATCGAACCTAGGCCGCACACATGCCAGGCGAGCGTGCTACCACTTGAGCCACATCCCCAGGCCCCTGAGGCCATGGTTTTGAGGTAAATATTTTGTATCTGGCAAGTAGAGTCTTTATTTCTGCTCTCTGATCATCAGGTGAGCTGCTTTCCTCCACCACACTCATCTGCCATGATGTTCTGCCCCATCTCAGGCCCTGAGGGATGGAGAAAGCTGTACATGGACTGAAGACCTCTGAAACCATAAGTCCCCAAATAAACTTCCTCCTCCAAACTTGTTTTCGTCAGTTCTTTTAGTCACAGCAACTAAAAAGCTGATTAAAACACATAGTCTCAAGATGACTTGAGTATTTCATTCAATAACTTTAATAATGCCCAATGATAGTTAATAATTATAATGAATTAACTCTCATGGATAAAAGAAAGTAATTTTGCTAAGATAAGTGTAGCCATTCCAACATATGTACTATGATATAATAGAGTGAAATTTTAGGACACTGTCCAAAGATCTTTTTCTATAATTTTACACAATAACTAATAGTAGAAATATTATTAAACCATAGGTATGCAGGAGCCTTTTATACAAATAGCTACTAAATGGGACAGAAGAATTGTTATGGACACTAGGAAAGTGGAAATATTAGTAAATATTATACATTAAACTCATAAAGGGTAATGGAGCTAGACATCAACTGTTACTCTTATCAGCCAAGTTGAAGTTGGAAGCAACTACCTTATCATTTAAATGATTTGTGCTGCACACTCTAAACCATAGGCAATATCCAGCAGTGAGATCATTTTTAAGCAATAAAAATCATTTGAATACAATTACTTAAGCAAGTGAGCATCTGTGTCTTTTTCTAAATGACCAAATGCTGGAAATTGAGGAGAGAATCCAAGATGCTCTTTCTTAAAAAGAAGCAAAACATAGCACAAAATATAACACAGTATTTAGAAACAGACAACTGGCATGTTACTATGATATTCCCTGGGAGAATTTATTTTTTTTCCTAGTCGCCTGTGTCTCTATTGTTGTCTCAGAATTAAATTGCTATTTTAAAGTTACATTTACCTTAATAAAATTGTTTCTAAATATTTTGAAGAATGACAAATATTTTTTTGTAAAATTTCTTCTTTTCCTTTACAAAACTCTATTGGCTTTTATTTTTAAGTAATACCCATAGATTTTTTAAGATGGATGGGATTTTATTTAAATAGGGATTTACATATCATTTTAAACAAAATATTATATCAGAAAACTAAGTAAAGACATGAACTTTTATTGATCAATTGCATGTAAAACTCATATGTGGTATCTACATTCATAGGTAAATGTTGTTGAACTCAGATTGTCAAAGATATGTAGAAGAACAGAAAGGGATAGAGGATACAAAATCTGCAAACAACAGACATCTAGTTATGTTCTAAGATATAAAATAACTATAACATAACTAAGATATAACATTCTAAGATATAATGTTCTACATTGATAGAATGTTGAACTTCACTTTCTTATAGGGCAAAAAGCTGAGCAATTAGAATTTTAGATCCAAAATTCAAGGTATAATACTTCATTAACATCGTATGGGAGCCAGACCCAGTGGCACATACCTGTAATCCCAGCGGCTGGGAAAGCTGAGAAGAAGAGCTTCACAAAATCAAAGCTACCCTTAGCAACACTGAGGCACCAAACAACTCAGTGAGACCCTGTCTCTAAATAAAATACGAAAGAGACCTGGGGATATGGCTCAGTGTTTGAGTGCAGCTGAGTTCAATCCCTGGCTTCTCCCCCCCCCTCCCCCCAAAATAGCTTGGGAAAATAAAGTAGTTAAAATATTTTCAAAACTTAAAGGAAAGGAAGATCTCATTTTATTTTATTTTTTGTTGTTGTTGTTAGCTAAATCCCTGTGTGGGAGACCAACCTTACACATGACTGAGTTAACTCCCTGGCTGGGTGCTGAGGCTCTCAGTCACAGAAATGTGGCACCCTTCTTGGGTGCGAAGGTCACTGCATGGGTGTGTCTTGCTATAGCCCCATGGGTGAAGCTATGCTCACCTGTTCCTTTGTAATATAACCCTTTGCCCTGTTTAGGATAGAATCTTCCATGGAAGTGCCTTGTGTGTGTCCCCTCCTCTTACTGTGCCCTTGGGTATAGCCTACCCAGGTGTCAGTCAACCTGCTGACAGTGGACATCATGAAGATAGACTCAGTCCCCTGAAACCTGACCCCTTGCCTCATTTGAATAGCTTCTCCTCAATAAAAGGGGTCAGTGCATGCTCTCGTTCTCTCTCTTTCTTTGGACCCTTAAGGTCAGAGGAGCCATCACAGTGACCCCAAAGAAAAAGGTATTTGTGTCTCTTGTGTGGTTATTTCGTGCAGCCCAGTTAGCCCAGTTTAATTGGAGTGACCCCTGAGCCTTTTAGTAGTGAGAACAGAAACCCGACATCCCTGGGTTGTTTTGAATATAAATGAAATAACATAAAAATGCAAAACATAGATATTATACTATGAAATCTATATAAAACGAATATAGTACTTCTGAAATATTTTTATTTCTATTTTTTCCTGTCGATGACCACTTTTAATAACCTGAAAGCAAATATATCATATGTAGAACTTGCACATCAGCAGAGAGGATAAGACTATGCCTGGATAATATTTAGAAGCTAGATTAGCTCAAAAAAAGATAATGGCTAGTTTGAAGATGTCCCACCATGGCCAAATGATAGGGGTTCAATTAACAGGTATTTAACATGGAAAATTTTAGTGACTGCTAAAAGTGGAACATAGAACTTGCATATCTCATAGCTGACATGAAGGATGGTCCTGCCAAGCCATAAAATAGCATTGTACCCACTACCAAAAAGCCATTGAAACTCATACTGTAGGTTAGAATTTTGCATTTATGTGTCAAATACATTTACTACCATATCAAAGTCACTCTGAACACAGTCATAGTTGTTAAGCAGCAATGTGTATACTCGTGTCTCTATTCATGGATCTTACCTATTAGGCTTGATGTCTTTGGCACATGACTTGACTAATAGGTTAGCACTAGGGAGTTAACTTGAAATGACTTGTCCTGTAAAGACACACCAAACCAGTGTTTTCTTTGATACCTAATTTAAGAGATACCAAGGGAATAATAAAGTATGTAGGCAATGCGAAAAAGAAATAAGAAGAATGGCCATGAGTATCATGAGCAACTCATAATGAGATGTCACACACTGTCATACATCCAGGATCCCATAGAAGACACCATGTGACTTTCAAGACAGTGAGAAATTTACAGAGAAATAAGCCATTCTTAGGGAATATAAACCAAAGTCTTGGGTTCTTAAAGTTAATATTTTCTTGAAAAATATTTTATTGTGAAAATTTGTTTAAATAAATAAACATTTATAAAAGACTAAGTAGAACTAAAATTTATGCCACAGAATAAGAGTGGTAAAAATGTAATATAAATGAACAAACTTCTGGAGAGATTTCAGAGAAAGGGATCATGTATGGATAGAGTTACCCACTGTCTCAGCTTCCAGACTGTGACCTCCTCATGGGGCATCCAGGACCAGGACAGGGACAAGTCAGTGTTCAGATTAGAAACAGAAACAAAATATTTTGATATAATGTCAAAATTATTCGGATTATTTACTTACCTTCCAATTTTTGTCCTTCAGCATCATGAGTTGAATTTGTTTTAAAAAATAAAACTGAATCAATAATGCAGCATTAAGTTGTGTGAAACTGCATTTTGGGGGATCTACTTGAAAATTAAGAATTTTGAAAGTGCGACAGCAGTAATTTAAGCCAAATACAAGGTCTGTCTGAGCACAGGTTCCTGTGAAGTTGCATAAGTAGAACACTTATAAATCTGGTTTTGAAGACCCAGGGCAATCATGTCAATTTACCATGAATGAATCATTGTAGTGGAGATAGTGCTCACTCATCCCTCAAGTCCTTAATCTAATATCATTATTGTAATTATAGGGTGGCTGTATATCTAGGTATCAATTGCATTTTTGTTTACCAGACATCTCTCTTCTAACTTACAAAGCACAACATAGTTACCAGCAATGTTCAGATTATTCTCATCATTCAAAATTCTGTTCATGAGTTTGGATAAAGTTCTGTTAAATTCAACTGGCTAAGATCCTGAGCTACACTAGAGATAATATGATTATAGTAAAACTTTATTATTGAGTTTGAAGAAAGGAAATAATAATTTCTCTTAAGCACCTACAAGTCAAGTTCAAAATAATTTACATGTGGTCTAAATTTTTGGAAATAAACTGTCCTATAATTTGCTAAGTCTAGCTCTTAGGAAAAAAAATCATGTACTTCATGTACATATGGGATACCTCTGGATCATTAGAGCTATAGGCTCACTATTTTTACATTTTTAGGCTTAATTGAAAGATAATGTACATTCTTAAATACCAATTTCTTTGGAAGTGGGGTTTTTAATTTACAACTTTTATTGATTTTGCAAAACAAAACTGTCATTCTCATGCCCTGGCCCCTACATTGAAAATTGTTTTATTCAAAGATATCTATGAAATAGCCTGAGGCTAAAATCAATTAGCAACTCTTTACTGGGGAGTGCAATCCCAGGGAAACTTGGGTGAGAGAAGCAGGGAACTGAGGCTGGGAAGCAGGAAAAAACCAATGCATTCATTATTAGCTTATCCACAGCTTTACCAGAATAACACAAAACTGGTTGAATTTTCAAAATTAAAAAAAAAAATATTAGGTTTTCACTATCACCTAGCTCTCACTGGTTTATTGTTTCACCCAAGTTTATGAATTTCTAGATATTTCCACATAAGTGGAAGCAGCCCCATGTCTAACACAAAATGTACAGCTTTATCTGGGTCCAGATGTGGAGAGAAGGATCAGAGTCCAACAGTTCTAAGCAAATATAGAAAGGTGAATAAATAAGCATGAAACCCCAATGTGATGTTATCCCCAGACTCCTTAGGTTGGAGTCACACAGTACTAATTTTCTTTTTTTTTTTTTTTTTTGGAAAAATAACCTGTGTATTTACATTCTTAATATAATATATTTGGTGGTAAATGTACTTCAACTTGTATATCTTCAGGTCGGTTTTAATTTACTCAGCTATCATGCTACCTTTTCACTTCTAGTATGAATTGGATTATGTAAGGGATATAAGAAAGAATGAGTCATGGGCCCTTCTCCAGATTTTAAGTAGTGATCTTAAAGTTGCTGCCCAAAGACACAGGTACATATTTACCTTTGCTTAGATTTGCTGCATGCCACAGAAGAGGAAGAAGGAAGGAGGGCTTCTGAATATTTGTCATGGAGTGTGTGTGTGTGTGTGTGTGTGTGTGTGTGTACTTTATTGATTATTCCTTTCTATTGATTTTAAAATAGTTTAGAGGGATGTCATTTGAGTTTAGAAGACCCTAATAATAGCTATCCTGAAATGCTGTACATAAATATTAAATGGTAAACAATAAGATATTTTAATACCTTTCAAGACACCAATTCTTAAGAATTCAGAGTTTTTTTTTGCTCAGGATTTGTTTATTAACAGAGGTTTGAAAATAAACCTTTTTTTTCCTTTTACTACTATGCTGGTTTTGGTCCTTTCTATAGGCTTTAATAAAGGGATGGATATTCTGATCCCTTTCTATAGGCTTTAATAAAGGGATGGATATTCAGAGCTGGGAGCCCAGTTACAGGAACTGTAGTTTATATTGAGATTGTCAGGGTAGCCACTGTTTATTAGCAATTGGAAGAACAGTTCAAGGATTGCAATTATGCTATTGATAAGCTTGGCATACAAAGAAGTTCCTTTTAATGAAGTGCTAGACTTTCAGTTGATTATACTGAAATGTTGTAAATTTAGCTTGCTTAGTTTTCCATTGTTGCAATAACAAATTACCACAAATCAGTGGCTTTGAAGAACATGCATTTACAATTTTATAATTCTGGAGATCAAAAGTCGAAAATCAGTCTCAATGGAATGCATTCATGGTGTCAACAGACTTGTTCCTTCTGAAGGAGAATCTGTTTCCTTGTCTTTTCCTGTTGGGGTGCTGTGTCATTCCTTGATTCCTAGTCCTGTATTACAAGGCCTTTTCTCCCTCTGCTTTTATTGTCACATGACCTACTCTGAGCTTTTCTGACCTTTTCTTCCTTATGTATTGACCCCTCTGAATACACCAAGCTCACACAGGTAAACCAGGATAATCTTCCTGTTTCAATCTCTTTAATTTATCCATATCTGCAAAGATCTTCTTTGCCATGTAACATATTCACAGATTCTGGGGACTCTGTGTCCACATCTATGTGGCCACAATTGCATGTATTACATTATCCAAATTTAGAAGAGTAAGTAATGATTGCCAAGGGTTACTATAGGGCAACCAATGGGTTCTTCTAACATTGGATTTGAGTTATAGAATGTCATCTATTTTCCTACAACCTCCACTTGAATTTTGGATAGCAGCTTTTGTAAGAATTCCCTTTCAAACCACTAAGAATGGTTGTTCTAAATATCTCATTCACTGGATTCATTAGCTGAAGATGAATCAATAAAACTATTTGTAGGATATGCTTCACTAATGGGAAAATATAGTTAGTTCTGTCATGGAATATTCTTAAGCTAAGAATTATATATGTAATTATAAGTCCCTGTATCCTTGAACATAGAAATACAAATCAATAAAGGCATAAAACATGAACCATGTCTACAAAATGTTATTCCACCAAATTCAAACAACAATTTGCTGTATTGTGCAGCTTCTCTCTGTACTTATCATTCTATCTTATGACAATCCATTCATCCATTCATCTTTTTTCTTTAACAGACAAGGCGGGATTTCTTTTGTAAATTTGGTTAAGATATTTATTATTTCATTCAATTGAAATTTCATCCCAAATGTCTTATATTTTTGATTTAAATCCTATGAATCTCTTTGGTTTCACTATAGTAAAGTGAATTTTGTGGCTTAGCAATAGAAAACCTAAATCAAAATAAAAATTTCAAGATTTCTTACCCCTATTATTGTGTTCAGACCCTGGCTTGTCACTCCAGGCTAAGATTGTGCTCCTTCTGTGACATTCCTAGGACTGAAGCTTATTTCTCTTCTTTAGCAAGAATAGGAATTTAAATTCTTTAATTTATTGCTTTTTCATTTTTCAGGCTTTATTGGGTAGGCATGACTTAATAGTTATTTTCTTGAAATATAACCTGTGATCAATCTTATTTTTCAGGATTTTAAAATAAAATGTTAGTGTCCTCTTTTTTATCTGGTCCTCTCTGTTTGGAATGAGTTAGTAGCATCGGAAAGGAAAATGGGTTGACAAATTGTGATTAATGAGCTAGTCTGAACTTTGGCCAAGCACACAGCAATGTTGTCCAATGAAACTGTAATATGAGCCCTTATATGTATAATTTTAACTTTTCTTGTAGTAAAACTCAAAAAGCTAAAAAATAGCTTTGTATAGTGACCGTATTATAGTCAGTGAGGTTAATATGAGGAGAAATTTTTGCCCAAACAAAAAGCAAGAATAAAGAGGCAAAATTAAATATAATAATATAGTCAATAAATGTAGTCAAATAAATAGTTAAAATTAAATAGTCAATATAAATTTGACTTGATGCATCTAAACTCTTATCATTTTAACTTGCGATTAAACGAAAATATAAAAAAGCTCTTTTAGATGAGTTTTTCTTTGTTTTTTAAGTAAGAAATCGAGTGTCTTTACACTTATAGCACATCTCAGTTTGGACTTACCATATTGCAAATGAATAATATCCATATGTGAATAAAGTCTAACACAGTGGACAAACAGTAGTTCCACATTTATTGAAGATACTAAGACATAATTGACCAAATTATCCTAACTGTAGAGGGAAAATAATATAGCTAACCAACTCCCTAAATTCCAACAGTATTTTTTTTTCTGATGACACAAATTCACAAATTTAAATTTGAAATTCAGAATCTATTGTAAAAAAACTTTCAAAAATTATATCATTTAGGATAATAGAACTGTGATATACAGCATGAATGGCAGGATTCAAAGTAGAATATGTTCAGAAATCTTAGTTAAGTTATACATCTTTGAGTGATTTATCATGGTTTTTAAGTCTTATATTATAAACTTTATCTATTTTAACCCTGTTTTCTAATTTACTTGGAGATAGAAACTTTTTATACAATGTTGATCAACATCCTATAAACTAGTGTTTTTATGAAACCCAAAATATTTAAGATAGACCATTCTGTATTTATGGGGTACTTAATTCTTAAGATTCCTTATTCCAATTTTTCTAGATATATTTGTGCTTAAATATTAATTATTTCATTTACACTAATTTTTATTGAATATTACCTTTTGGTATTCTGAACATTTAATATTCATTATCATTAACTAGCATATTCATAATTCTTATTGCTATGATGAAGTTATTATCTTCACTAATAGATAATAAATTTGAAAAAGAGAGAGATTAAGTATTCTGAAAATTACAGAGTAAATGTCAAGATAATCTGTCTCCTGTGCCCATTTTCTCCTTCACTAATTAAGCCACCTCTCAATATGATCACTGATGAAGTGTATTATTAATAAATGTACTCAAAAATATTTTGGAGCAAATAACAAAAAGGAATCCATTTCTAAGCACTGTAGACAATTACAGAAAAGAATGATTTGGGATTAATGGGAGAGAGTAAAATACCTTTTATGAAGTGTGTTCTGTGTCAATACACACACACACACACACACACACACACACATGTGCGCGCGCACGCGTCCCAAGAGATGGTTGTTAATGATTGCTTTAAAAAATGGCTCTTTCTAGAATACAAAACTTGGAGTCATATGAGATCACAGTTAAAATAGACCCAGACCCTTCCTATATTACTGGAATGTGAACTATATGAAAGACAAGACCAGAGAGATCAAACAGGAATAGTTTGTTCTATCTGCTTTGTCATTGGCTGAGTTGTGTGTGTAGTGGCAGTCTCTGAATAATTAATGGACAAAAAGAACAGTAACTGGCTTCTAGTATTCATTTAATACATACTTGTTGAAAATACTAAATATTTCCATTTTAGTTTTTAGATGAATCCAAATAATTATGCTCCAGGAATTGAGAAAACTGAGAAACCATGAGAAATGAGCAAAAGGCAACATGTACCATAGTTTTTGCACAAGGAATATGAAGGGGGAAATATGTAGAAAAAAAAATTAGTCACTTGAGGAATGGAAGTACCTATGTGTTCTTAGTGGCTTTTACAATGATTTTTATAATTTACAAAAAATACTCAGTATTTTAAGATGCATTATTTTGTTAAGGTATTTTAGTGCATCATAAAATTCATGTAGGATAATTTTAAAAAATATTCCTAAGAAAGCTTACGTAGCAGTATAAGCTATATAACAATCAAAATGCAAAAATATACATAACTTTAATAGATATAATAGGATCCATTCATATATATTATTTGAAATATGTATTATTTAAAATTGTAATACATTTTGCTAGCTATTATCAAATGTTATAATACCTAAAATAATTAAGTTTATTTTTGTGGTCTTAAATATTATAATGAACATGGTTATTAAAATATAATTTTTTTAAACAAGTTAAATTAAACCAGCCAGGCAAGGTGGTGTACACCTCCCAGTGGCTCAGGAGTCTAAGACAGAGGGCCCTAAGTTCAAAGTCAGCTTCATCAACTTAGCAAGTCCCTGAACAACTTAGTAAGACTGTGTCTCAAAATACTAAATAAAAAGATCTGGGAATGTGGCACAGTGATTAAGTGCCCTGGGTAGCAAATAATAATAATAACAACAACAACAACAATAATAAACCAAATTCTTTATTTCCCCTTTAGAAGTTAAGATTGTATTAGGTCACATATGACTTTTCTAGTGTTATTCATGGAATTATTTTCCTCATTATTAAATGTTTTTCTGTCACTTTTCTCATGTAAGAATAATGTCTGTCATATCATTAATCTTTTTTCAAAAATAAAGTTAGTATGTGATTATAAGTTTAGTATGAAATAAATAACCTTAAGCAAAAATGCTAAAAATATAATTATCTAAATGAAGTATTATCAAGATAAAAGATTGCCCTTTTCATATGAATATATATATACATATATGAAGATATATGTATATTTGTGTATATATGTGTATATATTCCAAACCTTCTTAAATGAAAGAAAAAATAATTCTGATAATAGCAATGATAGTACAGAATAACAACAATCATCATAACAAAACTAGCAATTATTGAACTATTAATATCTCCATATTGTTTCAAACACTTTATCTCTTAATACTTTTAAAGGAAAACAAATAGTAAGGGGAGAGGGAGTACAGAATGAAAACTTTTTCATTAGAAAATAAGAAAGTATAATGGAGATCAGAAAAAGTGCAAATAAACTAAGGAGATTATGTGAGAAAAAACACACATCTTAAGGCTTAGTGAGGCTGCCATTCTTAGATTTATAATGAAGAACTGCTGCCAAGGCCCTGGTATAGCACTCAAGGCTGAGCATTTTTTAAGAGCACCCTCCCACTCTTCTTCCGAGTGTGGGCCTCTGTTGCTAGCTGTGCTTACTGAGCCAAGCACAGCAAGGAGAAAGTCATCAATTACTCCCCACTCAACTTACAGAGCCAGCGCCTGCCCTCTTGAATGTGTGTATAACTCCCTGAGACTTGAATGAAAGTTAGGTGCGTGTAATTGAGGGCAGAAGTTGACCCCATGAGGTTGAGTGAGAAATGATTGATGGATTTGAACTCCAGTAGTTCTTCCTGAACTAATGGACTTCAACAGGGTCCAAACTGGCCCTTGGAGATTTGGTTCCTAGTTTCTTCAGTCTTGGCCACCCTGCATAGAATTTTCACTGTTTCTTGCTTACAATTCCTCAGTGTACTAATCCATTGAATCTTTCAATTGATTAAGTGTTTATAAAAGGTATCAATTTTTTACTAATTCTTGAACTTAAAGAAGCTGCTCGCTAATTCAGGAAAAAAAAATAAAATAAAGAACCCAATACACAGTCATCTATGAGCATAGAATAATAAATAGCTTGCTGCTCAAAATAATGAACTATAAATAGACTTCTATGATCAGTAGTAATGTCCTTTTTATGAATATCACATAAAACTGAAGAAACTTATCACACCTAGTTATTTTAAAATATTTGCTATTTGATCTATAGTAGAACACAAGTAATTCCTCTAAAATTAAAATATTAACATAAATCATGTTTCCCCTTAGTACAAATCCCTCTGATTACCTCATTTAAATGAAAATAAATATTGATTTTCATATGAAAGAGAGCTATCTTTGAAACATGATTTGTATTGTTATGTCTGGTGGTTTGTCTAACATCTCTCTTCCTAACTAACCTGATATTCCAGGAGCGCAAGGATTATATCTACTTATACACAACACTGGCTTTCTGGTACTTATTCCTAACACATAGAGAGAATTCATTTAAAAATAATTTAAGAAATGAATAACCTATTATTTCAGAATCTTTAATATAAACAAGCCTATTGCTACTAGATTTTTTTTAATTTAAAATTTATTGCATTCATATCATCATTTGGGGACAGAAGAAATTCTGGGAAAACATTATATCTCAAGTCATTAGTTAAACAAGGACAGAGAATAAATCTATTTCTTCCCTAAATGATAGTCATTCTTTCCGACAGATTCATTTGTATGAGCTAAAGCAAGCTTCCAGAAGCATGGTCAAGGATATGGCAGTCTGTTTTAATTAATGAAGTCTAAAATCATTAGAAGTGCTAGGGTTCAACATTTCAAAAAGAAAATAAATTATATTTCCACATCTCTGAAACATAAATGGGATTTCAGAACATAGGAAATTTTTGTGACTTTCAGATAATACATGGGCATGGAGCAGTTTCGGGGGTGGGGGCAATGTCTTGTGTTCCTTTATTTTCCAAATTTTAGTCATGTGCTAGTAACTTGAAGCAAGATTTTTTAAAAATAGGTTTATCTTTTTTTATGGTTTTTCTGGTGTTGAAACTTTCCACCGGTATCCAAAGGCACAAAGTATTTTTTATTCTATTTTTTTCTCTTTATAATTTTGAAAAGTTATATACTTATTGTCTTTCTGACACAGGGCACTCTTCCAGGTATCTCTTTATTCCTCTTTACACGTTTTGTGTAGGCTCAGTTTCCATAGACACCGTGAGTGGTTACAATATCCCTAGCAACTGTTCTGAGATTTTTCTTTCAACAAGACATTGTCACCATTTACAAATGAAGTTCTGTGTTTCATTGTTTCATGAGATGTATAACAGGTACTTCTTTCTTCTAATTTTAATATTGAAAATTTCAAGAGTGTATTGATTTTACCAAGTTGTTGCACTTTACTTCTCTATACATCCTTTCATTTTTAAATAGCACTTCTAATTTGTAGTGTTTTGAACTGTGTGAACTGTTTTTGAGCAATGCAAATTTTAATAAATGTCACTCTCCTATTCTTTTAAAAGGAGCAAGAGTACATCAGCTTTGAATTATAGCAAAAAGTGAGATAAATGGTACATTTCAAAAGCAATGCATACTGAACAGTAAACAAATGCAGTGTACAGGAACCTTGAGTTAATTCACTTTTTCTCAATTCAATGTAATCTCACAAATATTTATTGAGCATCTACTTTTGACAAAGGACTCTGCTTGGCAGGGCTGTATAAACAGAAATTAAAAAAAGATATTAATTTACCTTACAATTTTTATTACCTGACAGAATAAAAAAGCATAGACACAATTTCCAAATGGTAAAACATTTGGTATTAAAAGTGCACATAATATGCTTCACCGAGGGGTCTTGACATTAATGCTAAATAATGACATTTTGAATGATTTGTTGAGAGCTGATGTTAGAAATATATCTCAAAGATGGATAAGGTTTGAACTGGTACAGATGACCCCTGTTAATGACAAGAAATATTTATGATGATGAGAACAATGTTAACATAGGCAAGATGGTAGCAAATAAGAGGAAGGAAACAGGAGGGACAGAAATGTTGATTTTTGTTGTATGGTGACGAGATAATGAAGGGCTGATGGAATAAGACATTATGGCAAAGGATATATTTGAGGTCAGATCATTGGTATTTATAAATGGTTTTGCAAAGTAATTTCGAAAGTCTATCTTGTATATTTGCTTAGACTTCAAAAATAATTCTTTAAAAGAAAATTTCATTTGGACTCATTTTGACTATGAGCATAATTTTCTACTCAATCCACCAGTCTTTTTTTTTTTTTTTGAACACAGACTTGTGTATTTTTATACATACAGAGATATGCACATGTATATCAGTTAAGATAGCTATTTATCATTTAAGCTTTTATAGCTGACTCTGAAATGATTATGTTCATTTATTAATACACATGACAACCTTTTTCTCTATAGCATTCTTCATAAAACCTTGTCTATCTTAAATTTATTAATCTGAAATACTTCCTTAGGATTTCAGTTAAGTACTAATCAATAAAAGAAAAGAGAATATCTAGATAAGAAAAATTGATGTCATTAAGTCAATTAATGGAACTGCCTGCCTATCTCTTTTCTCAAGGGTGACTTCTGGATGTTTGGGCCTATTTTCTTTGATGCACAGCTCTGAAATGTGTGACTCCTTTGCCCTTCAGCCCAAGAAGCAACACATTGACAGAGGAAAGAACAGCCTTGCAAAGGAGATCACTCAAGGTTAGCGAGAAGTGGCAACAAATTAAGAATTAAACTTAAGAATTATATAAGTAATTCAAAAAATTTATTCCCTAAAGCAAATAAGATTATAGCCATCATTACAAAAATATCATTTTGTCAAATTTTTTGAAATAAAAATACTTGTAAGGGGCTGGGATTGTAGCTCGGTGGTAGAGTGCTTGTCTAGCAGGTGTGAGGCCCTGGGTTTGATCCCCAGGACCACATAAAACTAAATAAACAAAATAAAAGTATTGTGTCCATCTACAAATATATACATACATATATATATATATATATATATATGTATGTATAAAGTCAAATACTAAGGTATTGAAACAATGTGATGTTTAATTCCAAGTGGAAACCATTATAACATTGGTGGGTGCTTTGGTTTCTATTATTCCTGACATACAGAAACAATTTTCACTGTACTTTGTGAAATCTGGAAAGTATATATTTTGATCTACTCAAAAGACCCTTTACTAATTTCTTATTAAACTGATTATAGGTATGTGATTTGCTAACAGGTGTCTTTGGTACATTAAACACAAAGACATACATCTTTACATGTTCCCTCTGGTACTTCTGGCTCATATCATGAGGACTAGACACATATATGACTAATTTACAGACCACTGAGGGATTAAAAATCATTCAAAATTCATCAAAGGGTTAGCAATGATATAATGGTCACTTTTATTCCAAAGTTCTAGATTTATACCTCAGATAATCCTCCAGGATTCCATAAAGTTAATGTAATTATTAACAGAAGGATTTCTTTACAATTTGAAAAATGGAGCTTATTTAATTTAGCTAGCACATTCTGGAAATTGTTATAGAAGAAACATGTACCTATGGAAGAAGACCAGTGCTTATTCTCAATTATGTTCTTCAGGTCCAGGTCCTGGTCAACCCCATTTTGCCACTTTCTTTTCTTTAAAGAAGAAGAAGAAAAAATATCATGTGCCCTAGATATTTTCAATTTTTTTTCTTTCTTTCTTTCCCAACTATTTTTTTTTCTTTTGTGTGTAAGTCTCTGACTAGCCTCCATAAGCTGAAAAGCTGGTAAGGAATAAGAAGCAGAATATCTCTGTCCTTAATGGCTATCCTTGAAGAATGTAAACTTATCTTTTGTATTTTCAAGTGGGTTTGTTGCTGGAAATTAACGGACATAAAAAAAAAATAGTCCAAAAAGCAAGAAACACTTGGAGGATAATTTAGTCCAAAATGTGAACAAATAGTTTTCAGATTTTTAATTTAGATTTGGCAGAAGTGAATTTAAGTGTTATAGTTCCCACCTGTCACATTCACTTTCCTCTTCTTTTTAGGACCTGGTGTAGTATCTGACATCTATCAGTGTTCAGTAAATTTTGCTTAATAGGTAATTGAAGATCTATAGGAATGACTTACCTTCTCATAATACATACTAATTCACATCTAAGCAAAAATATAGTCTTTGATTTCAGGCCCATGATAAAAGCATATCTCCATAATCCTATTTAACTTTCTTGTGGTAATATTTTACTTCCTGAAAATTTTCTTATTATTTTAAATCTACTTCTATTTGAGGTAAAAACATTTTTCTGCCCCTATTGTTTTATGAATCAACATTGCAAAGTGTGTTACTTGCAAAATGATGCTATATTGAAAAAAAGTTTCTATGGCCTCATCATGATCAATACTGGCATAAAAGAATTGTGAAAATTCCCGTAATGAAAAAGCCTCATAGTGTGTAACCTAGTTTGCTATCTTTAATTGACCAAAGAAAAAGTTTATTCCACAATTTAATATTCTATCCCAATGAAAATACTACCTCACAGGCTACCTTTGCTATACTCTATTATGATGTAATATAAGAAATATGATTTCCTGCAGAATCATCTACTAAATATACTTTAATAGAGACCTCTATCTTTATTTTGCATTTTATCCCTAAATTACTGAAGGCTTCCAATTCTGAGTTTATTAGTGGAAGAGAGGTGAAGACCACACTTTCATTCCAAGTGATTCAAGACACCTATAAAAGCTTACCATCTGCATCTGCTTCTGCAGGTTCTCAGTACATGTAGGTTGTTGCCTTCAACTTCATACAGGTGATGCCATTTTATGAATTCTTAGATTGATAACTAATAAACTATTAAATAAATGAAATGAAAATAAAATAAAATTTAATAATATAAACACATAACCTAAAATACAAAAGTAGATTGCATACATAATAATGTTATAGTAACTACCAATTAATGAATAATAAAACTAAAATTAAAAGTAAAAACTACAAAGCAATCCAAAGTTTAAACGCAATTTCTGTCAAAATCCCAATACACAAAAGGACTAGAAAATCAAGAAATAAACCCTGATATTTATGGTTAATTAATTTTTTACAAGGCTTCCAGGACAATTCAAAGAAGAAGGGACAGTATTTTCAATGATTCTAGGAAAACTGCATAGTTACATGTAAAAAGATAAAGTGCAACTACAGAAATATAACACAATGGGAAGAAGCTTTTCATTGCGGCTCTCCTCCTGAAATCTTGCCACTTTCCCCTGGCTTGGGAACCTGTTGGGCAGAGCACTATTCCTTCTGGAATGGCAGCTCCAGAGCCACCACCCATTCTTTATTCCTATAGAAATATTAGTAACTCCAAATTGAAAAAAGCATTAAAAGCAGAGAATAAAAAGAACTCACCTAACATCACATAAAAAATTTAACTCATAATGGATCAAAGATCAAAATCTAAGAACCAAAAATTTATAAAATTCTTAGGAAAAAACAGGACAAAGTACCATGACATTGGATTAAGTAACAATTTCTTGGTTATGACCCCAAAGGCACAAGTAACAACAACAAAATAGGCAAACAGGACTTTACTAACAGGATAAAATAAAACTGCAGAATGAGCAAAATATTTGTGCATCATATCTGATAAGGAAAATATGTGTGGAATATATAGAAAATACCTAGGTTCAAAAATTCATAAAAAATTTAAAATAGGTGGGAAAAATACTTCAATAGACATGTCTCCACAAAAGATACACAGATGGTTAATATGCACATGACAAGATACTCAACATCAATAATCACTAGAAAAATGTAAATAAAAATAAATGAGGTAGCATTGCACACCCTTTACATATTTATCAAATTGTTTGAAGAATGAAGTGGGATCACACACACACACACACACACACACACACACACACACACGATATCAAGTGTTGTAAAGGCTATGGAGAAATTGTAGTCCTTTTTCTTTATTGATGGGAAGGAGAAAAATGGTCTAACCATGGTGGAAAACAGAATAGCGGCTCCCCAAGAAGTTAAAATAGCATTATGAACAATTTTGGTCTAAGTTATACATGATTCAGCAAGTCCAGTTTTTCAAATAATTGAAAGCTGCCTTGAAGAAATGTGTCTATACCTATGTTCATAATAGCCAATATATGGAAATAAATATGTGTCCACTAACAGGTGAATGGATTAGTAAATATGATATAATTATTAAATAGAATGTTACTCAGAATGCTGTTTTTTATAATTCTGAATTATTTTTAAATCTTAAAAATTGACGATATAAGTACAACACACAGTAGCAACTTTATTATTTAATCTAGACATTTGCAAACAACAAAACATTACCAATACTATTTCTAATATACAAAATAGGACCTTTTCTTAGAATATTTACTGTCTTCAATGTGTATCTCTAAATTTGTTGTATATAATATTTATAATAAAATATATCTTGAAATAAGAGCATAAATTATTTTTCAAAATAGTTATCACAATAATCAGGATGGATGGAGAAGCAAATGTTAAATGGCTTGCATACTGAATCTCATTAGATAAATGGGGTTCTGTAATTTAAAAAAAATTAAAAATGCTTCCTTTACATTTAGATACACAAACCACATTAACTTCTGCATTTGAAACCCTAGAACCAATATATGCACATTATGTGATTAAAACTCCTTTTTAATCTATAAGAAAGTGAATGTGATTTGTCAAGACGGGTATAGAAGGGAGTGTTCACAGAGAAAGGGGAGTAGGATGCATTGGAAGAGTTTAGGTCAAGAGAGCTATGAAAGGAGGCTTCATCTAAGGACAAGTTCAAGTTTGACAAAATGTCAAGACTTGGTGCAAATATAAATGACCAAAAAATTGCAAGCCTATGTGAAATACTATCTACAAGAACTTATGGAACTAGCCATACATGATATCGGAGGTCCATATAAGATGAGTACAGAAATGAGACATGTCTCCTAACAGGGAAAAAGAGAAGAGTCAGCAATGACAAGGAGAAGTTGAAAGAGCAGTGATGTTAACTACAGACAGAAAACTTGTAAAGAGTTCATTTTATAACAAAAGCCAGGAAGTGGCCTGAATGTGATCTTGAGCGCTGTCAGTAAATTATTATAGGATGATAACAACTTGGATTGGATGGGGGAACCTGTTGTAAAGAGTCATTTTTGACAGGAAGTGTATAAGCACAGATTTATGGACCTTTCAAGGGGGCTGCAGGGAGTTGAGTTTTAGCCATAATGTATGGCCAGTCATACAACTTGTCCAAAAATTTCATGTTTACCAGTCATGTTCCTTTTGGGGACTCTTCAAAGGAGTCAGGGTATGGGATTGTTTATTTAAATGAGAGAAGATATATTTGAAGAGGATCTTCCAAGCATTTCTCTGTGACTTTACACAATCTGCTTCTTCTCACCCCCATGTGACATGAAGGTAGACTTTAAATCTCATTACTGAGATTGAATTCTTTACCTGGGTTATTTGTGTTGAAGGGAATATAAATTTTCCACTCCCTTTGTGGCTTTTGGAAAGACTGACTAAGGAACCACACCTGTGGAAATCAGAAGGTTCTAACCTCATCAGTTTAAGTGGAAACCATTTAAATAATTATGTTGTACCAAGTAATATATTCTGGTATCCTATGAATCAATGCTGCTGCTATTTATGTCTTTTCATTTGTATTAATAACTTGAGTATTCCCTTAGTAAAGGTAACCCCAAATATATCAAAAATGCATATTGTCAACCCAGTACATGTGGATTATTACCAGTTCTTTGGTATTTTTTATATTGTCATCTTCCAGATAACTCTAAATCCTAGGATAATATATTCACATGAGTTAAATCTTTTATTTCATTCTGCAACCTAAGTATTTTCACATTTATTAAAAGTTTAATCCTTTATAAAAAATCTAGAAATTGTTTTACTTATGAAACAAGATAAACCTTAATGAAGGAAAAAAAAATCCAATTCCAAAGAAGCTCAGGAAGTAGAGGGAGTAAATATTAAACACCTACTGTGTAATAGCACTCTCTTAGAGTGTTTGCAATCCTGTAGTCCTTGTAACAGAACTTTGAAATATGGGCCATTGAACTCATTATCCTGTACAAGGAAACACACATTGAAAGGGTAAATTCTCTGTCTAAGGTCATGTAGTTGGACAGTTGCTGAGTGTCACATCCAGGTCTCTTTAAATCCAAAGTTCATGCTCTTACATCCTATGTAGGCTGCAATGACTGTGTGGCCTCTGGATTTTCAGAAAAGGGGGAAATGGAGCAGATCAAATATGAGCACTTGAGAGATGGAGCTAGCAGCAGGAGAGTATAATAGCGGTCATCTGGAATAGATTGTATAGTAGTTTTTTCTTTTCTTTTCTTTTCTTTTTTTTTTCTGTCTTCTTTCAACATTCAGCCTGTACAGACAGGCAGCATGTTAAGTTATTTTGGCACAAAATGAGGCTTTCAACATCAAAATGTAGCTAGCCTAAGGATCTTTAAAACACTAAAGCTAGTACATTCAGTGAAATTCCTGGAAAGCCACAGTGGTATCTGAAAAATGACTGAAGTATTTATCTACTCCTACATCCACATTCTTTAGAATGTTACTCTTCAGGTTCTTCCATCAGAAATTAGAATCTCTTTACTTACCTTTTAATTATGGGCTAGGATTTTAACTTGTTCTGTTCAATAAAATACAGAAAAAGAAGTGATGTGTCAGTTCTAAATCATGGTCTCAGAGGATTTGTGCTCTCCTACTTTTCTCTTGGATTGTGATATTGCTATGTACATGAATCCAGGCAGACCTGCTCCATGTGATAGCTAGATAATCAATAACCACTTGAATATAGCTGTCCTAGACCAGCCAGTCTCCACTCAGGGAATATCAGAGGTAAGTTTAAGTGACAACAGCCAAGGCTGACCTCCACCAGTAGATGTGTCCAAATGACTCCATGACAATAATAAACATTTTTTTTTTTTAATTTTGGTGCTGTTTGTTATACAAAAACAGTTAACTATTTTTTCTGGTAAATTATGTGGTTCTAAAATCAGCGACAAAAATCCAGATATTTCATTTCGGGGAATTAAACGAATGACAATGAATGTTGGTGGAAGGCAAGGTGGCCAAGGAGTTCTATCAGCCTCTGAAATACAAGTACAGGATAATTGAATTTGTGCTATCTAATATTTTCAGGTTACTATTACTTCCAACATGACTCAGAGATGATATTAATTATCTATATCAGTTTTTCTCATAAGTAAAGAGTTGTAACCAGCAATGGTGTTTGATAATTATCTATCTGGAATTATTTATTAATTAGAATACATATTTATGTACAAAAGTAAATATATAAAGCATATATATAATGTATATATATATAATATATATATATATTATATATAATTTTACATCCTTACAAGTATTAAAAAAAAGGACTTAAAGAAATTTATATTGTTAAAAACTATATAAAACCAAATTATTGAAATATGTATTGGAGCGCTGGGGTTGTGGCTTATCAGAAGAATGCTTGCCTGGCACTTGTAAGACCCTGGGTTCGATCCTCAGCACCACATGAAAATAAATAAGTGAAATAAAGGTTTTATGTCCAACTATAGCTAAAAATACATATTAAAAAAAGGATGTGTTGGAAATGAATAAAATTTAAATGCAGGAAAAATAAAATTGCTTGATATAGGATGACATGATTGCTATAATTGAATAAAATTTTGAGTTTGATATTTGAGTTTTCTAGAAGCTCAGGCACAATAAGTTATTTTGGGGACTTATTAAGATTACACTGTAGGGCTGGGGATGTGGCTCAAGCAGTAGCGCGCTCGCCTGGCATGTGTGCAGCCCAGGTTTGATCCTCAGCACCACATACAAACAAAGATGTTGTGTCTGCCAATAACTAAAAAATAAATATTAAAATTCTCTCTCTCACTTTCTCTTAAAAAAAAGATAACACTGTATTTAGATTCTTTCTTAAACACATTAGCTATTTTATGTCACTGACTCTACAACACAATAATCATCAATGGAAACACTCAAGACTGTATATTCTATGTTCTCGCAAAAGAAATACAGGATTTAGATTATATAGTTCATACCCTGGCTTTGCTATGTCCAAGTCATGTAATATTACCAAGCTTCAGTTTCATCATCATTAAAATCTAAGTAATAAATAGTTCAATCATTTGTTTATTCATTTATGTTATATAACATGTTAGAATGCCTACTTTAGCTTTACTTTAGCATATAAAATATACTAAATATAGTTTAAAATACTTAATTTGTATATGTGTGTGCACATGTGTTTATGATAAGAAAGATTAAAAAAATAAATATGGGAAACATTTTGTATTCATTTTCTAAATAGGATGGAATAATACACAATCCTACTAGAACTCATAGTCTAATAAAAAAGATTAGAAATTAGAAAACAAAATGGCAAAATTAATTTCTATGCAGAGTAAATTGTTTTTCTACCATGGCAAAACAAATTTTATGTAACAATTTACCACAAACTTGGCTTAACCAAGGCATATTTACTCTTTTGTGGTTTGTGGAGGCAAGTTTCCAGGCATGGATTAGGTGAATCCCCTGCTCAGGGTTTCCCAGGGCTGTAATCAAGGTGTTGGCCAGGTTGTGGTCTCATCTGGACTGCAGACTAATTGTGGCTACTTGTCATTAGCAGAATTCATTTCTTTGTAGCTCTAAACTGAGAAGACTGTAGCCATGGATTTTTACTGCTTTTTTTTTTTTTTTTTTTTCCCCCAACATGGGCTTCTTCAACATGAATGTTTACTTCATCATATTCCCAGGTAGAGCTTCTAGCTTTAATCAATTTATGACAAAAGATAACCACAGGGGGTGACACTACATCATCATTACATTACTCAAATAGTCAGAAGCACATTACAGGTCTTGACACTCAAGAGAGGAGATTATTCAAAGTTTAAATACTGGAATTAGGGAGCTTAATTAAGGGTCACTATAGGACCCATTTCTCACAGGTACACAGATAAAGAAATAAGACTTGATTTGCAAAGTATCTGAGATAGTGGCTTGCAATTAAAATGAAAACATAATGTTTAATTTTGAAATATTTACATGATAAAATTTATGAAATAATATTTCCATTTCTATTTGTTTATTCCTAATATTTATTCTAAATTTCTATATTCCACATTTTTATATTTAAGATATATTATACATATCTATATTTATGAAGTGAATATTCCTCTTTTTTGTTTAAATGTATCTTAATAACACTATTTTTACTGACTCTACTAAATGACAAGAAACAATTTCAACTTAAACAGAGATGCTATGTTTCATGATCCCCATATCATTTTAGTATCTTTAAAAAAACTATTTGAACTTTTCTTGTCTTTGAGTGTGTGTTTGCACATGCTTTATCTAGAAATCAAATCAAGTTTTCTTAGATATTAATCTTAAATTGAAATGATAATTTCAGCAATCAAATAGCCTAAAACTTTTAATGTAGTCAAAGCAACATGGCACATGCTTTGAGGAAATATTATAAACCTAAATATACTATAATATATCTTTTGATTTGTAGCTACCACTATGGCCTAATAAGTATATCAACAAATATAAAATTAATTAATAGATTAATGAAATTGTAACAATTCTTATGGATGAAATATGGGCTGAAGCATTGCATTATCAGCAGACAAGCATCCTATGATTAGTTAAAAGAAAGACAAATACACAAAATGAATATTTTATAAAAAACTACTGGAAAACAAATGTGTGCCACACAAATAATTTTGGAATTTTAATGATATCTCTGATGATTCTGTAATGAAAATACTTTTTTTCTGCAGGGTATATCGTCAATAAAGATTTGCAATTTTTTATAACATTTTAAAAACCTATTATGAATCAGAATCTCCTGTTCTTTGATATAAGCCATTCTCTCTACAGTCTAAGATATATCATATGCACATTTTTATTGCAGTGGGTATCAATATGAAGAATTTAAAATTTTATGGGAGAGAATTGTTTAAAAGATAGGATCACAGGCCAAAATTATCATCTGATTGTCTTTAGGCTTTTGCCTCAAGCTAGTGCATATCTCCAAAAAGATATGAGCTTCATAACACTAAAAATGGAGAACTGAGATCAGTCATGATAAAGTAGGTCTTTCATAACTATGGCTTGCTTGTAAAGAATGGTCCAAGGTCCTGCCTTAGTAATTTTTAATATTGTATTAGGAATATTCACTTTTATAACATTTCAAAACTATACTTCTTTTAAGTTCAACTGCCCCCCAGAGGTTTGTCTCCAAATAATAAGAAACCTGTACCTAGTTTACACTAGAAGGAAGTTAAATAATAAATGAAAGTTTTGTCCTACTTCTACTGTCTTAGTATTGCATTATTCTAGAGGATTTCTGTCTTCAGTCATGGAATAAATTCCATTTAGTTCTCCAATCCATAACTGGAAAAATGGTAACATCATGCCCGTTCTTTAATTTGATAACAAATAATCTATATCTGTCACATGATTTTCAAGGACATAAAATTTACATATTTAGATATATAAACTTATATACATATATAAAATATATACTTTAAATAAGTAATAAGGAGACAAGAAAAATGGTAGACACGTTTTTTCACTCATGCATGTATAAATGTTAGACATGTTTTTTCACAATTTTGTGTAAATATTTAGTGAGTTTTTAATGTGCTGGCACAGACAGTGATTCTGGATATGAAATGGAGGGGTTGTATATGAAAATACACATAACATGTTATCAAACACTGTCATTCAAGAGAAAAAGCTGTTTGGTTAAAATATGTTTAAAAAATGAAAAAATGAATCACATTACAAATAATAACAAATATTTAATTATTGCATGTTAGTTGTTTGGTACTGCTCCAAGACTTTTGCATGTGCTTGTTGATAAATTCTAACAAAAGCTCCATGTCACAGGTGAGTTCAGAAGGCTAAAGTGCATGGAATATAAACACATCATTCAAGATTACAAAGCCAAGAGGAGAGTCAGAATTGGATGAGACAGACTAAACCCAACATAACCATACTTCTCAATGGAAACCTCCATGACACCCTAACTGGCATCCTGCATGTCTGCCAAACCAGCATCACATGGATGATGCCAAAGTGTACTGCCAGCATAGGCTAAACCTGCACCCACTTGAACCATGGCTATGGCAACAGAGCTATTGCTAGCAAAATACAGGGAATGAATTCTGTCAAGGGCTTGGGGTACACGGTGCCCATGAGTTCTTTCAGAAATGATTCTGCCTGGAAGATTTGTTTTCTGGGGTGTATCATTAAACACTTTTGACTCCTTTGAGACCCAGGTTGCATTTATTCCCCCAAATATCTCTACCCTCTTTCTTTCTCTCTCTCTCTCTCTCTCTCTCTCTCTCTCTCTCTCTCTCTCTCTCTCTCTCATGAATCTTCACTGTAAACCTAACAAAAAATGACTAATAACATCCATGCCACAGTCTGAATGTTTTGCTGTTTTGAAAAATCCTCTGCCAAATAAATTAGTTCACTACATTTAAATCCAGAATCTTGCTCTAATAAATGATTTCATGTTAAAAAGTCTAAAAGTGAAACCAGTTTGTTTCTTGTAAGGACAGTTCTTAGAACAATGCAAATTAAAGTGTTGTGAACAGTCTTATGTAAATACAGATGCTTGAAACATGATATCTATGTTATTAAGCAGGGAGAAATGCCAGATTGCTTAGCAGATGGAGGTAAGAAAGCCAAATTTCTATACAGAAAAAAATAAACCTGGACCTCTACTGTATCACTTGTAGAAAAGAAGATTCAATGAAACAAAGAGTCTAAACCTGAAAGTTGTTGAAAAAAAAAAAAAAAAAAACTAGAAAACATGTGGGGAAATATTTGCATCCCAGAAATATATAAATAAATTTATTATCAAAATAAAGAGTTTATTTGATGTAAACTGAGGGATGTACTTTTATCCAAATGAAGATTTCTGATTAAAGAAAAATGTCACAAATCTTGGCATGGTGGTGCATGTCTGAAATCATGAAAAGGGATGGAGATGTGAATCTGTGATTATGTGCCCCTGAGTTCATTTCCTGATACTAAAATATATATATATATATATATATATATATATATATATATATATATATATATATATATATTTCAATATATATATAGGTATTCACTACTAAGGGAATGATGAAGAAAAATGTGCTGAGTTAGTGTTATAGAACAAAAATGCAAACAAAAGCTGTAACAAATACACAAAGTCAAAAATTTCAAATCATTGAATGAAAATATTAGAATATAGAATAATGCTTATATTTAGTGTTATTGGAATTCATACAAAACATGCAAAATTGAATGGCTTATTTCAAATGTAAACATAAGAATATATGTAAAATATGCTAAATGCTTACTATCAACAAAAGGCATCTACCAGAGAGAACAACAGCACCAAATATATAGGATATAATTAAAAAAAGGAACTTCATGATGACTGGCCATTTTTGTTATCCAATATGACAACTTTTAAAATATATTCATCAATATGTAAAATATTCCTTAGTAAACACTATTGGAAATAATAATAATAATAATAATAATAATAATAATAAAGGTAAGCACAGGTTCATTTTAGTGACATATGAAGGGGGAACTGTAATTGCCATTATTTATTTTATGTAAAGCTCTATAGATTCCACAGGAAATATCATGATGCATTTATTTCAGTTTATTTTCTAATTAGAAAATGATTCTCCCTTATAAAATAAAAAGTGAGAAGTTTTCTTATTGTAAACAACCCTACAAAATACTACTTTAAGACAAAGTACAGTCACAAGAAAGCAAAAAGCCACTGAATATGTAGGATATAGTAAATAAAAGAACCACATATTCAATTGACCATTTTTATTTCCCATTAGTTATGGAGCCATCTTTAGAGTATATTCATAAAAAAATCTTGCATAGAAAAGGTGAAAGTTTTCTAAATATTTAGTAAAAAGATTTTACACTGTACTGTGAAAAGTCCATGATTAGTAATAAGTGTCAGAAGTAAAAGTGCAAATAAAAGGCATAGAGAACTACACCCAGAAGAACTTCCAGAAAAGGAATATTCATTTGACTCCAATAATAAGAAATTGCCATCTCTCTTAAGGGAAATATTGAACACTCATATCAGAACACAGCTGAATCCTTTCAACCTTTTTAAAGTCTGTGATTATATTCATGCAAACTGCATATAATTTTTACTACTGAAGGTGTGTTTAAGGAGTCATAATCAATAAATAATTCTTTTCATTTTATGAATTTCAGAGAAAACCATACATACACAATCTCCCACAATATTCCTTTAAGGTACAATTATTTTACAAAACTGAATTCATATTGATTCTGTTGAAGCATTTATTGCCAAATTTCTTGCTGTTAGAGTAAACAAAAATATTTAAGAAAGACCCAAACATGTAAATAGTGCCAAACAATATTTTTGAATAAAAAGGTACTCTGAGGCTGGGGTTGTGTCTCAGAGGCAGAACACTCACCTAGCATGCTTGAGGCACTGAGTTTGATACTCAGTACCATATAAAAATAAATAAAGGTATTCTGTCTATCTACAACTAAAAATTAAATGTTTTTTTTAAAAAATCATAAAAAAGGAACTCAGTAATTGTGTCAGTATTCCTCCTCATTCAACTCAATGCTAAATCCTAAGTTTAAAAGACCATGGTCTCAGCTCTAATGTCATCTCCCCAAAAGCCTTTCTTTGATGACTTTGATGCTGTACCATATTTCATTAAAGCATATCATTTTGGTCTTTATTTAATAGTGAAATTCTTAGTTTTAACAGTGATATTTAAGATTGCTTGTCACATAGAAAACTGTACTATTAGACTTGAGAAGAGTGATATGTATACTAGTAGAATCTCAAAAAAATTTGAATGACTAATTTAAACACAAAAAATATTTCCCAAATAAAATTTAAAATAAAGTAAGACAACAGAGTGCACAATGACAAAATAAATATCGTCAAGTACCATAATATGTTACTAAGTCTGTAAAAAGAATCAAGAGGAAAGAAAAGTCATTTTGGGGGGAAGTAGAGTATTCCATAATATTTTACTTATGTCATTAATCTATTATTATAATTATGATAAATCTGATATTAATTATTTTTAAATAATGCAATATATTATTATTAAAACTAGATTTTGAAGATATTTTTGAAAAAAATCTCAATATCTTCTTACTTTTACAATTCATCTGTTTAATGGTTATAGAGTTATTTTACTTCATAGAAAAATAATCCTTGGTTTTGAGTCATATTTTCCACCTATGCTTTAAATTCTCTACCAATTATGTATTTTTATATTTATTTCTGCATAGCTACAATTTTTAGTGATTTTCAATATAAACTTCAATTGAATCATTCTGGTTAATTATGAAAAGTGTGTTTTGCTATTCAAGATTTGTTTGTGGTCAGGTTTGATCCCAAATAAGCTTATATTTACTTTTAAGTATCTTCACTTTTTTGTGTTTCCACATGGGAATATTAATATTTATTCACTTTAAAACTTTTGAAATTTCAATGATTTTTAAATATTTTTATATGTTATTAATTATGATAATTATTGTGTACTTACCATTTTGCATGATTCTTCCATTTTTAGATAATATGAAAATAAAAGTTTGTTTTACTTTGTTATTCTCATAAGTAAAGATTTTAATGTTGTCTAAAAGCTAAATATATATATTTTGGAAATTTTATATAATAGAAACTGGTGCAATTGCTTTTAAATTTTCTGTGGTATAATTACATTGAACAATAATCAGAACATCTCTTTCCCAAGGATACATTTCACATATTTTACTCAAATTTCCTTCTGTTTTGTGTTTATAACTGGATAATCTCATCATATTTTTCTTGATATAAAATCATTTTATGAAGTCTTTCCTTATAAAGCACATCTCTTAATCTCCGAGATAAACTTCATAACTTCTTAAAGAATATGAATTCCTTTTCTCCATTGAAGATGAAGTCTACCACTGGACATAGCATTTCAAACTGATCTTATGAAGCCCTTGTGTAAGAAAATATTGTCTCACCTAATTTATTTTTTGAGTGCTTACATAACCTAGGAATGTGCAGCTGTTTACATGGTATATTTGCAAAACCCAAACCTTCATATAGCTGTTCATTATTAGTCCTTCTGTTCATAATGTTGTTAATTTTCTTAAATAAATATTTTTGTCACATTCAAATGTAAATTGGTATCCAGAAAAATGTTAGCTGGGAACCAATTATTTGCTTATCCAACTTGATCAACTATGCCCTTCTTCCCTATATAATGTGCAGGTGTTTTACTGTCTGCTTGCTTATTTATTTATTTATTTTCTTCTTAGATGAAAATGTTTGGAATAACATGTCATATTTAAGAATAACACAAGTGCAACATCTCATATTCTTTTTGTGTGTGTGTGTGTGTGTGTGTTTGTCTTCATACCTGTACTTTGGATAATAATGATCATTATGTTCCACCATTATTAATTATCCCATAAGCCTTCCCTCCCTCTCCAATCCCCCTGCCCTACCTAGGAGTTGGAGGGGGAAGGAGGGCATATGGGAAAATTAATGATGGTGGAATGTATTCTATTCCTCCCATGCTCCCTCTGCTTATCCCACTATGAATCAGCCTCTTTATATCAAAGAAAGCATTTAGCATTTGGTTTTTTGGGATTGGCTAACTTCACTTACCATGATCTTCTTCAAATCCATCCATTTACCTGCAAATGCCATGATTTTATTTTCTTTTTATGCTGAGTAATATTCCATTGTGTATAAATGCCACATTTTTTTTATCTTTCATTTATTGAAGGGCATCTAGGTTGGTTTTACAGTTTAGCTATTGTGAATTTTGCTGCTAGAAACATTGATGTGGCTGTGTCCCTGTAGTATGCTGTTTTTAAGTCCTCTGGGTATAGACTGAGGAGAGGGATAGCTGGGTCAAATTGTGGTTCCATTCCCAATTTTCCAAGAAATCTGCATAATGCTTTCCATAATGGCTGCACCAATTTATAGTCCCACCAGCAGAGTATGAGTAGTACCTTTTTCCCTGCATCATTGCCAACACTTATTGTTATTTGTATGCATAACATCTGCCATTTTTACTGGAGGGAGATGAAATCTTAGAGTGGTTTTGATTTGCATTTCTGTAATTGCTAGTGATGATGAACATTTTTTTAATGTATTTGTTGGATGATTGTACATCATTTTCTGAGAAGTGTCTCTTCAGGTCCTTGACCCATTTTTGATTGGGTTATTTGGGTTTTTTTTTTTTTTTTGGTGTTTAGCTATTTGAGTTCTTTATATACCCAAGTGATTAGTGCTCTATCTGATGTGTGAGGGTTAAAGATTTGCTCCCAAGATATAGACTCTCTATTCACCTTACAGATTGTTTCTTTTTCTGAGACGAAGCTTTTTAGTTTGAGTCCATTCCATTTATAGATTCTTGATTTTAATTCTGTGCCAGAGCAGTCTTATTAAGGAAGTTGGGGCCTAATTTCACATGATGGAGATTAGGGCCTACTTTTTCTTTTATTAGACACAGAGTCTTTGGTTGTTTTTCTAGGTCCTTGATCCATTTTGAGTTTTGTGCATTGTGAGAGATAAGGATTTGATTTCATTTTGTTGCATATGGATTTCCAGTTTTCCCAGCACCATTTGTTGAAAAAGCTATCTTTTTTCCAATGCATGTTCTTGACACCTTTGTCTAATATAAGATAATTGTAGTTTTATGGGTTAGTCTCTGTGTCCTCTATTCTGTACCACTGGTTTACAAGTCTGTTTTGGTGCCAATACCATGTTGTTTTTTTCTGTAGTATAATTTCACCTGCTTCGCTCTTCCTGCTATGGATTACTTTAGCTATTCTGGATCTCTTATTCTTCCAAATGAATCTCATGATTGCTTTTTCTATTTTTATGAGAAATGTCATTGGAATTTTGATTGAAATTGCATTAAATCTATATAGTGCTTTTGGAATTATGGTCATTTTAATAATATTAATTCTCCCTATTCAAGAGCAAGGTAGATCTTTCCATCTTCTAAGGTCTGCTTTGATTTCTTTCACTACGTGTCTGCAATTTTCAGTATATAGAGCTTTCACCTCTTTTGTTAAGTTGATTCCCAAGGTTTGTTTTTTTTTGAGGCTTTTGAGAATGGAGTAGTTTTCCTCATTTTCTTTTCTGAGGATTTGTCACTGATATACAGAAATGCCTTTGATTTATGGGTGTTGATTTTAAATCCTGCTACTTTGCTGAATTCATTTACTAGTTCTAGGAGTTTTCTGGTGGAAATTTTAGGGTCTTCCAGGTATAGAATCATATCATCTGCAAATAGTGCCATTTTGAGTTCTTCTTTACCTATGGGTATCACTTTGATTTCTTTCACTGTCTAAATGCTCTGGCCAGTGTTTCAAGAACTATGTTAAATAGAAGTGGTGAAAGAGTGCATCCGTGTCTTGTTCCAGTTTTTAGAGGGAATGCCTTCAGTTGGTCTCCATTCAGAATGATGTTGGCCTGAGGCTTAGTTAGCATGGATAGCCTTTATGACGTTGAGATATGTTCCTATTATCCCTAGGTTTTCAAGTGTTTTGAACATAAAATGGTGCTGTGTTTTGTCAAATGCCTTTTCTGACTCTATTGAGATGATCACATGGTTCTTATCTTTAAGTCTATTGATGTGATGAATCACATTTATTGATTTCCGTATGTTAAACCAACCTTTCATCCCTGCATGAATCCTGCTTGATTATGGTGCATCATCTTTTTGGTATGTTTTTGTATTCAATTTTCCAGAAATTTATTGAGAAGTTTTGTATCTATGTTCATTAGAGATATTGGTCTGAAGTTTTCTTTTTTTGATGTGTCTTTGCCTAATTTTGGAATCAGAATGATGTGTCCTCATAGAATGAGTTTGGAAGTGCTGCCTCTTTTCCTATTTCCTGAAATAAATTGAAGAGTATTGGTATTAGTTCTTCTCTGAAGTTCTTGTAGAACTTGGCTGTGTATTCATTTGGTCCTGGGCTTCTCTTGGTTGGTAGACTTTTGATGGTGTATGCTATTTTGTCACTTCAAATTGTATATATCATCCTTTTTCAATTTGGGCAAATTATATGACTCTAGAAATTTGTCGATGCCTTTGATATTTTCTATTTTATTGGAGTACAGTTTTTCAAAATAATTTCTAATTATCTTCTGTATTTCTGTAGTGTCTGTTGTGTTATTTCCTTTTTCATCCTGTATGTTAATAACTTGAGTTTTCTCTCTCCTTCTCTTCATTAGCATGGCTAAGGGTCTGTCTATTTTATTTATTTTTTCAAAGAACCAACTTTTTGTTCTGTCAATTTTTTCAATTGTTTCTTTTGATTCAATTTTATTTATTTCAGCTCTGATTTTAATTATTTCCTGTCTTCTCCTGCTTTTGGTTTTGATTTGTTCTTCTTTTTCTAGGGCTTTGAGAGGTAGTGCTAAGTCATTTATTTGTTGATGTTTTTCTTCTTTTAAGGAATGAACTTCATGCAATGAACGTTCTTCTTAGAATTGCTTTCATAGTGTCCCAGAGATTTTGATATGTTGTATCTGTGTTCTCATTCACCTCCAAAAACTTTTGAATCTCCTCCTTGATGTCTTCTGTAACCCATTTTCTTTCAGTAGCATATTATTTAGTCTCCAGGTGTTGGCTTAGGTTTTATTTCTTATTTTATCATTGATTTCTAATTTCATTCCATTATGATCTGATAGAATTCAGGGTAGTATCTCTACTTTTTTATATTTGCTGAGAATTGCTTTGTGGCATAGTATATGGTCTATTTTAGAGAAGGATCCATGTACTGCTGTGAAGAAATTATATTCTCTTGTTGAAGGTTGAAATATTCTATATATGTCAGTTAAATCTAAGTTATTGATTGTATTATTGAGTTCTATAGTTTCTTTGTTCAGCTTTTGCTTGGAAGATCTATCTAGTGATGAAAGAGGTGTGTTAAAGTCACCCAGAATTATTGTATTGTGGTCTCTTTGACTCTTGAACTTGAGAAAAGTTTGTTTGATGAACATAGCTGCTCTCTTGTTTAGGGCATAATTGTTAAGTCTTTTTGGTGTATGGTTCCCTTGAGTAGAGTGGAGTGTCCTTCTTTATCCTTTTTGATTGATTTTACTTTGTAGTCTAGTTTATTTGTTATGAGAATGGAAACTCCTGCTTACTTCCTCAGTCCATGTGAGTGGTATGACTTTTGTCAACCCTTCCCCCTTAGTCTGTGAATGTCTTTTTCAATGAGATGAGTCTCTTGGAGGCAGCATATTATTGGGTCTTTTTTTTAAATCCAATTTGCTAGTCTATGTCTTTTGATTGGTGAGTTTTGGCCATTAACAATCAGGGTTATTATTGAGACATGATTTGTATTCCCAGGCATTTTTGTTTATTTTGGGTATTTAACGTGACTTGGTTTCTCCTCTGATTAGATTTTCCTTTAGTGTAATCCCTCCCTCTGCTGATTTTCATCATTGTTTTTCATTTCCTCTTCTTGGAATATTTTGCTCAGGATGTTCTCTAATGCAGGATTTCTAGTTGTAAATTCCTTTAACTTTTGTTTATCATGGAATATTTTTATTTCATCCTCAAATCTAAAGCTTAGTTTTGCTGCATATAAGATTCTTAGATAGCATCCATTTTCTTTCAGAGCTTGGTATGTGTTGTTCCACCATTCTCTGGCTTTGAGGGTCTGGGTTGAAAACTCTGCTTAGATATGAAATGGTCTCCCTCTATATGTGATCTGATTTCTCTCTCTTGCGGCTTTTAAGATTCTATCCTTATTCTGTATGCTAAGTGCTTTTATTATAATGTTCCTTAGTGTATATCTGTTGTAATTTTGCACATTTGGTATCCTGTAAGCCTCTTGTATTTGGTTTTCCAATTCATTCTTCATGTTTGGGAAACTTTCTGATAATATCTCCTTGAAGAGATTGTGCATTTCTTTGGTTTGAAACTCTGTGCCTTCCTTTATCTTCAATTTAGTTTTTGATGCTGTCCCATAATTCTTGCATCTTTGGTTTATGATTTCTAACTATCTTTACTGTGTAATCAACTTTATATTCCAGATTTTATAATTTGTCTTCATTATCTGATATTCTTTCTTCCAAGTGATCTAGTCTGTTGGTTATGCTTTCTGTTGAGTTTTTTATTTGATTTATTGTAACCTTCATTTCAAGGATTTTTGACTTTTTATTTCAGGGTCTCTATCTTTCTCTTGAAGTAATTTTTTGTTACCTGAATTTGCTTTCTTATCTCATTGTTGGAGTGAACAACTTTTGCTTGTATTTGCTTATTTAGGTCATGCTTTAATTCACAGATCATTTTTATTATGAACCTCTGAACTTCTTCTCTGACATTTCATCAACTTCACTGTCCATGGGTTCTGTTATTATAGTGTCCTCGTTTGTTTGGAGCACTTTCCTCCCTTATTTTTTCATGTTGTCTATGTGTCTTCCTTTCTTGCAGTGTGGATCTGAGGTATTACAGTTTCTTCCCTATATCTTGTAGTACCTGTGCAGATTGTCTGCACCTTACCTTGGTGATGGGCATCCAGACCCTGCTGGTGTCCCTCAATGAATGCCACTGCATCCTGTGTCTGGGACCTGAGTAAGGAGGAGGAGGAGGAGGAGGAGGAGAAGGAGGAGAAGAATGGGTGGATCTGGGTTTTGGGGCTTGACCTCCCATGATAATCTGCTGGTAGGAAGGAGTTGTCCTGTGCCAAAGGTTAGGCTCTGGCAATGTCTGCCCTACCAGGGTAAGGGTGAACTGGGCCTACTGAGAGCCTGGAACCCACTTGGGCTGCTGTGGCAGTCTGGGCCATCTCATCTCCCACAGTAGTTCACTGGACACATCCCATGTTCTTCACAAATTTCTTTCTCTGTGTTGATCAAATTTTTGTCACTGATAAATACCTGAGATAAACAGCATATAAGAAGGCAAACGTTTATTTGGATTCATAGTTTCCAAGGTTTCCATCAATGGAAACTTGATTCTGTTATTTGAGACCAGAGGCAGCACAGTCCAACATGGTAGATAATGCCTATTCCACCTTGTGATGACCAAAGCAAAAATATCAGAAGGGAAGTAGCCAAGATCCCAGTAGCTCTTTTGAGGGCATAGCCCCAATAACCTATTTTCCTTTTCACTAGACCCAATCCCTTAAAGGTTTCACTACATCCCTGAAATGCCAACTTTGAAGACCAAGCTCTTAATATGTGGGGCTGTGGGTGTCATTATAAATCCCACCTATAGCACTCTTTCAGGAAATTTATATCATGAAAGAATGAGAAATTCTTCCTCTTATTCTTAATCTTATTCTTATTTGTACCAGGTATTGAACCTAGGGGTATTTAACCACTGAGCCACATCCCCAGCCCATTTTTATATTTTTATTTAGAGACAGGCTTTTAATGAGTTGCTTAGGGCTTTACTATATTGCTGAGGCTGGCATTGAATTTGAAATTTTCCCACCTCAGCCTCCAGCGCTCTAGTATTGGATATTATCATGGAACATTCAGTTAGGATAAATGTATATCTCCTTGTGGAGTTTAAGAAAATGGGATGAGTTCTGGAACTAAGAACATTAGACTTGGTCTTAATTTAAAACTTAAAATTCTAATTTAGCTTGTTACCTATAGAGCAGAGACTAATAATTGAATAAAAATATATTGATTCAGATTATGATTTCTTCCTAAAATTCAATCAACTTAGTTTTACTCCAAAAGCAGTGTTTGTATGGCATGAGAACTTGCTTAAAGATCTATCTTGTTCTTGGTAGATTCTGACCTTCTATCTACATTTATTTGATTATCAAAATTGTCATTTTCTCCATTTTCTTGAAATAATGTATCATCCCCCATTTCTCCTCAAAATATCTTTCCACTTCCCATATAAGGACTTTTCCTTTCTTTTACAAAATAAGAGGACATTTTCCAAGATAATACACTTAAATTACTACTGACACACTAACCTAATTGCCACTTTTTCTTTCTCTTTCCTTCACAGTATAACAGGTAAGGCCTATGCCTCACATTCTGTTACCTGAATTGCCTTCCTCTAATCTTCTTAAAGTCTCAATATGATGATGAAAATTTTCTATATTATGTTTATTTCTTTTTTATTACCACTGGTTACTTTCATTAGTAATTTCAGTCTCAAGCCATTATTATCTTTAAGCAAGACCTCCATTACCAAAAGAACATCATCCCCCAATTTTCCTCCAAAGAATGGTATTGTCAAATATTTAATTACCAAAATGCTTGAAACAGTTATTTTCCCATTATACTTCACAAATTCTTATTTTATTTTCCATCATATCTCTTTTTTTGTGCCCTCTCTCACATCAAGAAATGACAGATGGGTAATCTCCATTACTAAATTTATTGCTAACATGATTTTAATTTCCAAACATGCCTGCACACAGAATATATCTAAATAACTATTCTGAGTTCTAAATTACCCACATTTTCACTTGCATACTTCTATTTTAGTTTTTCACAGATTCTTCAAATTCCTCAAACTCAAAATTATTTCATTCTAAACAAACTTAATTTTCTTTTTCTTTCCTGTGATTTAAATGAATAAAATCACCTTTAACTTTAACTCTTTTAATACAAACTGGCACATAATAACCTTTCTTGGTTCCTTTTATCTTCTCACTCTGGTAGGTAGAATAAGAAGTTCAAGAGATGTTCATGTTTTAATCTTCATCTCTTTGAATATGTGACTAAAGGAATTCATAATATAAAATTAAGGTTAAGAATCTTGAGATGAGGAGTTCCTCCTGGATTTCTGATTATGCTCAGCCTATTACAGAAGTCCTTAAAAGAGGATGATGACTCTTCAGGTTATGGTCAAAGGGAGATAAAAGATGGGAAGAATCTAATTACATGATAGTATTGGTTCTGAAATGTAGGAAAATGTGTGCATGAGGACAGGAGAAGTCTTCTAGGATCTAAAGGTGACTGCCTATTAAAACAAGAAAACAACACTCAGTCCTACCATCCCATTGAACTGAATTCTACAAACCCAAAGAATCATGAAACAGATAATTCAAAAAAAGAAAGGAAGAAAAAAACAGAATGAATAAGGTACATCAACAACTTTATTTTAGGTAGTATGTCCTATTCTTAACTTCTGATCTACAAAAATGTTTGGCAACTTATTATATATTTATCAGTTATTTTATTTAATATATTTGGTACCGTGGATTGAAACCAGAGGTGATTAACCTCTGAGTCACATTCCTAGCCCTTTTATTTATTTTTTATTTATTCATTTTTTAAAATTTTGAGACAGGGTCTCACTAAGTTGCTTAGGGCCTTGGTAAGTTGCTGACACTGGCTTTGAGCTTGTGATCCTCCTGCCTTAGCCTCCTAAGTGGTTGGGGTTTACAGGCATGTGCCACCACACCTGGTTCTATGTGAATCATCTTCAAAACTTCTTGAAAAGTTATACTTCATTATTTACTATATCAAAGTCATATCACAAGTCATTTCTTACTAAAAGATGCAAGTAGTTCACTTTCCTGTCAGAATAAACTTTGAATTTCTTAAAATAACACTCGTAGTCATTCACAGACATATACCTAAAGATCAATTTTCATCTTTTCACATTCTTTTCTATTTGAATTCTAGATTCCTATTATTTTGTGGGACTGCTTGGTTGTTCACGCTAGGCTTCAGCTATTAATTTACCTGTGTTTGTAGAATTCAGTTCCATGACATGGTAGATCTGAGTGTTGTTTTCTTCTTTTCAAACTATCATGCTTTGGGTATTGTTTTCTGAGCACCAAAATGTGATTCATTATAAGTTTGCCTAATCCCTGCTCTCTTATCCTGTATATTTCCTGATCTAAATTTCCCTTACAAATTGGATACTTTCTTTAATTAAGATTTTTCCATAAAGCCTGGTTCCATGACCATTTGAAAAAATCAGTCTCACTGTAAATCTAGTCACTATTTTTATGAGAGTGTTCTTGTCTTTTAATAGGAATACATTGGATGTATAAAGCAGGATGAGTTTAGAGGGATGCAATTTAATTTTTTGATATCCACTATGTACTTTAGATTTTTAACACATATGTAGAAGTATTATAAGGCATGCCATATGCTATTTAAATAAATTTGAATGTTTACTAAATTATGATTCTATATTTCTGAAGCAATACTTGAACCAATGTTCTAACTTCATAAAACTTCATCCTTAAAAATGAATAAAATGCTAGAAAATAAATTTGAATAATTTAAAACATACCAATATCATTTGAATTTAATCATAAAAATGTTGTAAATAACTAAGACATATTACATTAAAAATTTGGGGATTTCTCAAATCGGAAACATATTTTTCCAGAGAGGAAAAACAGTGTACACATAATCTTTTATTTCCTAATACTCTTCATTATAGATAAATAAGCCTAAGAGTATCCCAGAATTTTTTTAATTTATGTGTTCCATAAATAGAAAATATAACATTGCTTTTCTAAAATTGTGATCCTTTGTTCTGTTATTCAAAGAACTAATGAGAAAAAAAGAAGTATAAGAAAGAAAAATAAAACACATCATTCTCCACTGACTTTGGGGGGAAGAAAGATACATTCTGTAATTAGTATAAATCAACAGAGAGCTCTCTGTTGGCTTCTTACAGTACTTTTTTTTTATTGGTTGTTCAAAACATTATAAAGCTCTTGACATATCATATTTCATACATTAGATTCAAGATGGTTATGAACTCCCAATTTTACCCCAAATACAGATTGCAGAAATTTCTTTCAAAATTATTCTCTTCAGCTTTTGAGCCTCTGGAATTTTCAAATTTATTCCTCTCAAAATCTCATTATTTCTCCCACTCTCATTATTTCTCCCATTATTAGATAATGATCCATTAAAGGAGAATCCAGATTTTATAGCACTTAGATTTTCCCTTTATAACCAGATTAGAAAAATTGCTTATTCTAATGAGGAATGGGATAATATAAAATTTGGGAAAGTCATTATAATCATTAAATGTCATAAAAATTTTATGTCCTGTCAATAACCTATGGAATGTGAATTTTTCATTAAGGACGCAATGAAATAAATAAAATAAGTGAAAGAAAGGCAGAAAAATAATAGCAGAATATTTTCTAGTTCTGAGAAGTTATCCCTCTGATATTTTGAATTATCATACAAATGAATAGAGTAAAATTTCAGGGAAATCAATTGATGCTTTTGAAATATTTATGCCTTGTATATTTTCTGGGTAATTTTAATTGAATATGTGAAATACCAACAAAAAATGAAATGAAAAAGGGTGAAAATGTGTAATTTTCTGATTCATGAAAAAGAAACCATGTACTCTCCATAATTTATTGAGCATATGAAATAAATACACAGAGATTATACAAAGCACAGAAACACATAAAATCAGAGAGATGTGGGGATTATAGCATGTCTGTTTTTGTGAGTTATATTAGGTGGGCTAAATTTTTCTAGAAATTTGCTTGGTACCATTTTATACAGAGGCATAATGAAGGTCAGACTGAATTTTTTACTGATTACTTGGAAGTGCATGATGGCGTGTATAGGGTAAAACTAAAAGCAAGAAAACAGATGGAATTAGCACTCAGGAAATTATCTAGAAAGGTTTATAAAGTAGTCAAGTGTGAATGAGAAGGGAACATCAGTGAACATAGAAAGGAGAGAAAGCATTCAAGAACTATTAAGCAAATTTTTATTTGGAGACAGAAAGATCTTCAAGAAAAAAATCCTTGATATCTGTCCTGGACTATATGAATAGTAGTACATTTAGCAATAAAGAAAATAAGAAGAATTCAGAACATTTGGAAGTAAAAAAAAAATGATGAATTCTGTTTTATACATCAGGTTTTCAGTGCTTCCATATTATTCAAATGGTGATGAGAAGAAATAGAATTTAGAAATGTGAGTTCACAGAGATCAATTGTGGAAACAATTAACCTGTAAGTGACAGTAGAAGTTTTGGATGTAGACAAAATCTCTTAGGATTTGGATCAAAATCAAGAATAATATGAGGTCAAGGATGAAGCTGTGTTCTATCATTATGTTTAAAGGACAAGACTAATGGTAATTTTAAAATGAAATAATAAAATAATTGAAATAGGGATAAAAGCACAACAGCAGTGGTAGCAGCACACTTCTAACACTAGGTGGAGCTCAATGTTCCTCTTTACTATTATATTTCCTGTGGGGGTGGGTCAAGTTAAAGGCAATGTTGTTTTTCTGCACAAGAAATGGACAGTCTCCATTTTGCTCTATGATTTCGTTTGTTTTTCTTTTATATCCTAGGGATGTGATCTTAGGCAAAGATGTTGTTATCTTTAGTCGTAGGATTTAGGGTAAGTGATACCCAGTTGAGACCTAGGCATTAAGGCAAACCATATCCAGGCCCCCAACTCTTGCTTTCCTTAACCTTCATCATCACTATTTTCCCAAACTTGATATGTGGACCACCTGCATCATAATGGGCTAATACAAATACCAGTCTGCTGACTGAGAAAGGAGTGGGTGAAGAGGTGTTCTGGTAAACTGCAAACAGGTATCACTTGTAATCCTTTTGCTTGGTAAAGTTCGGAAGAATTAACTCAGGTAAAATATGCAATCACGAGTCTAAGGAAATGTGACCATGAATTCCAAGGTCTAAGTCAACCTGGTTCAATGTGATAGCCAGTAGCCACTAGCCACTAGCAACTTGTAGCTATTGAATACAGTGATATGATTACTTGTATTTAAGAACAGAATTTATAATTGGATGTAGTGCAATTAAATTAAATTTAAAATTAGAATCGGATACATGTATCAATAAAATTTTAGTTATATTTGTAACAACATGGTTATGTGTGACTATTTTTCAGTATAAATTTAATACAACTTAGATACAGATCAATTATTTCTGATTAAAAAAAATCTAGCATCTATATGAATGGTGTGCTGGATTGATGATTGTGCTCTGTTTAAGTTCACACTGGTGTTGAAGCTTTAACACAAAAAAGCATATAAAACAGGGGTTGGGATTGTGGATCAGCAGTAGCGCACTTGCCTGGCATGCGTGAGGCAGTGGGTTTGATTCTCAGCACTACATTAAATAAATGAACTGTGAACAAATTCTTACCATATGCTCATCAGATAGAGCACTAATCTCTAGAATATATACAGAATTCAAAAATCTTAATGGCAAAAAACAAATAACTCAATAAATAGGCCAAGGAACTGGAATTCCATAATACTCTTAGATTTCATCTCACTCCAGTCAGAATGGCAGCTATTAAGAGTACAAACAACAAGAAGTGTTGGTGAGGATGTGGGGGAAAAGGCACATGCATACATTACTGGCGGGACTGCAACATGGTACAGTCAGTATGGAAAGCGGTATGGAGAATTCTTTGAAAACTAGGAATGTAACCACCTTTTGACACAACTATACTTCTCCTCAGCCTATACCCAAAGGCCTTAAAAACAGCACACTACAGGGACACAGCCACATCAATGTTTCTAGCAGCACAATTCACAATAGCTAAACTGTGGAACCAATCTAGATGCCCTTCAGTAGATGAATGGATAAAGAAATGTGGTATACATACACAATGGAATATTACTCAGCATTAAAAGAGAAGAAAATCATGGCATTTGCATGTAAATGGATGGAGCTTGAGAATGTAATGCTAAGTAAAATTACCCAATCCCCCCAAAACAAATGCCAAATATTTCTCTGAGTTAAGGATGCTGATCCATAATATGCTGAGGGGTGGGGGGATTATATGAACTCTAGACAGGGCAAAGAGCTAAAGGGGAGGGAAGGGAAGGGATAACATAGGGGTAGGAAAGATGGTGGAATGTGATGGTCATTATTATCCTAAGAAATGTAAGAAGACACAAAGGATGTGACTCTACTTTGTACACAACCAGAGATATGAAAAATTGTGCTCCATATGTGTAATATGAATCATAATGAATTCTGTTGTCATATATAACAAATTAAAATTAAAAAAATAACTAAAATAAATAAAAAAAGGGACTGTCAACAACACACACACACACACACACACACACACACACATATATATATATATATATAAAAGAGTTTGTTAATGACTTTATGTTATTTATTGAAATTATAATATTTTAACCATTTTGAGAAAGTAATTTTATGTCAAAATAATATATCGTACAGACAATATATATTTATATTACATATTGTATGATACATTTTAATACATATTATACATAAAATGTTCACAGATAAAATAAATTAATATATAAATATACTTATATGTGATATATAAATAAAATACATTATAATTATTTTTCACTTTAGACTTTTTAAACATGATTACTAGAAATATAAAACAGCATGTGTGTATCTCATTTTATTTCTATTAAACAGCATGGGAGTAATCAAAGGGAATATCATATGTTAGATATCTCTTGCTACATAACAAATTACTAAAAATTTAGTGAGGTTAAAAAATATATATTTGTATCTCTCAGAGTTTTCATGGTTTAGAAGTCTGGATATAGTTTACCTCTCTCTTCTCTGTAGGGTCTCATAATCTCTTTTTCTGGACATGGTAGATTTTCATGGAAAGGCTTCTGGAAGGGAATTCCTGTTCAGGTTGTTAGCAGAATTCATTCCAATATGGTTGCAATGTTGAAACCTGCAGTTCCCACAGGCAGCCTGCAGTTATCTCCCATGAGACATCTCCATAGTCAGTTCACAACATAGCTGCTTGCTTGTTGAAGGCCAGCGAATAGCAAAAGTGATTCAAGTGACAGATTTATGTAATATAACATCATTAATGGGAGTTATATCTCAACAGCTTGTCATAAATTGTCACTTAATCATAAAGGAGACATCTTCTTACATTGCTATCTTCTGTGATGAAGAACAAGTCTCAATTACATTTCAAGAATAAAGAATTACAAAATTCATGGACATATGTAGGCAGACATCGTTTGAGAGGGAGCACCATAGGGTATGTCTGCCACACAAGTGCAGTTTCACATGTCTATCCCTTTCAATGGTGGACCACATTTTCAGTTAGTGTACGGAGCACTATTTTTGTTGAGTTTTCATGAGGTTAATTGAATTTAATATTTCTCTTGGAACAAATCTACATTACTTGAATGGAAATTAATTATATAAAGAAAAAATAGTATTCAGCAAAGCTCTAAATAGCTATTCCATTTGTTTATACGATGACAGTAGCTGAAAAGGTAATATAATACTTTAAGACAATTTGTAGCTTGAAATATTGCTTTTGCTGATGGAAAAATAAAGACCATTTCTCTTAGGGAAATCTAGGTCAACTTAAATTATGGGTATGCTTTAGTAGTATACTCACTTTAAACTTACAGTTTAAGTGATTTCACTTTAATATAAAATTAGAAAAAAATTATAGAAAATTAATAACTTTAAGAAAGTTTCCTCTCTTAACACTCTTTTGCAGAGAGTCCCTTGATGCTAATACAAATTTCCTAGGAGTACAATTATATTGTTAGAGAAAAATCGTGCATAATTAGTAGGATGATTTTACTTTGAACAATCAAGGGACCTGTGGCCTTTGTCAAATATTTGAATAACCCTTGAACAACCCTTGAGCAGATATAGACTCGAGAAGTAGGAAGATAAACAGAATCAGAAGAAGGACCGGGTCTTTGTTTACTGAAAATATAAACTTTCTTAGAGATATTTCAAAAATTTCTAGTGTCTCTAGAGAAAATGAAAATCCTATTAGCTGAAGGACATGTGGATCATTTGCATATATAATGTATATGCAAATACATGTGCATGTATTTTTACCAGGAACTAAGAGATTAGTAATTAGTATTTCTGGTACTAATACAGCTTATTCTTGGGTGGAAATATCATAGAAGGCCAACTTCTAGGACAACACTGGGCAAAACTGAATAAAAATAAGAGGGAATTCCAGATAACAAAATAAAACAGTGAAATGAATAGTTATTGAACTAAAATAGTAATACATAATATGTCAAGTGGAAAGGAGTGTTCTTCATATTGCATCTCAATTGAAAATTTGTCTTACTTTCATAAAATACTCTAGCTACTCTTCATCTTAACAAAGGCAATGATGGACTTAATTTATTTTTGAAAATCTACTCTGAAATTATGAAGCTTTAATAATTATTTTATTTCATATCTTCATTTCTGATACCAAATAAATTAAATGGTTAACAGAATAGTATAAAATTTATGACCATAGTTTAATAAACATTATTAGTAATATAAATTCAGAATATATTTAACTTAGATCAGTTATACCTGAGTATATGTCAACATTTATTAAGAACAAAATAGGGAAAATTAAAATTAGAAGCAGAAAGAATATTATTATATCTTTGCTGTTACTCTCTCTTTAGTTATTTATTTTGATTTTTTTTAAATGAGTATCTGAAAGAAGATCCTTAGAACAACACAAATATTTGTAGGAAAAAAAAGTACATGTGTTTTTACCAGGTACGAAGAACATAGAACTAATGAATAATAGAAAAACTATCAGAGTTACAATTAGCTTCCATACTATTCTCAAGGAACTATGTTATATACCAAAAAGCATAATGAGCTATATTCCATCTGAGAGTATAACATTACATTGATGTTTCACATTTTAAAGACATTTATTTAGTTCTCTCTTCTGAGTAAATGAAAGCAATCTCACCAAATCTTCAGAACTTTCTCTAAGATGTCCATTTGACAACATAATAGTGAAGGTTGAAATTACATAGAGAATTGGTAGTTGAAGACACTTTTTTATAGGAAACTGTCACAGTGGTATTTACTTTTCACCAGTTTGAACATGGGTCCGTGATTAACTGCACTCAGTGAGGAGCTGTGGTTGGGATGTTGAAGACCCTCAAGACATATATGTTAAAGGATTGGTTCCCAGGGTAGTATGTTCGGGAGGTGGTTCAAGTTTTGAGAAGAAGGGCTTATGGGAAGTTCTTAGGTCACTGGGCATTCCCCCAAAGGAGATTGTGGGCCTTGGCCCCTACTTGAGCGCTTCCTAGCTCATGAGGTGAGCAGCTTGCTCTGCCTTTTGCTCATGTCATCCTAATGTACTTCACTTTCTAGAGGAACAAAACAAGCGGTCCCTGCTTCTTGGATTAGAAACTCCAGAACCAATAAATAAGTAAATAAATAAATATTTTGTCTTTATAAGTTATTTATCTCAGGTATTTTATTAAAGTGATGAAAAGTTGGCTAATAGAATGATTGGTCTATTATTTTTAAATTAAGTATTTTGTTGATAATCTGGGGGATGCCAGCAATTACAATCTGCTTAAAAAGGTGAAAAATAATCACACTAACTGAAAATTATATTGTCATACTACAACCTGTCATGTGCAGTGCTACATTGTTTTATATGCTTATTATTTCTTTTATCTATTACTATAAAATTTAGGGGCATAAAATTTTTGTCATAAAAACTTAGTGGCAGAAAACAATAGTGCTATTATTTTTCATAATCTGGTTTGGCAGGAACTTGATCAGGTATTGGCTAGGTTAGTATGTTTCTTTTATCAGCTAGGACCCTCAATAGGCTACAGTAAACTGAGGGCTGAGCTGGGCTGGCACATGCTAGAAGACGACTCTCTGCTGTTTTAGTGCTCCTCCATAAAGTCTCTCCATGTGGTCAGCATGTATTACCTCACAGCATGTTGCTCTCAGGGTATTTGAATTTCCTTTATGACAACCGGATTCACTAGAAATTAGTCATAATATAGATTTCTTTTAAGTCTGGAAACAGTCACAGTATCACTTCTACTATGCTATTTTTGCCAAAATGACTTCAGAGTTAAAATCCGAGTTATTCAATCTTATTAAAATGCTAGAAAAAAAAATTCCTGAATGATTCAATTCCTCCCTTTCTGCCTGACTCTACAACCTGTTTTATTTTCTTTCTTCCCAGTAAGTTCTGGAATTGACATTTTTAGACCATTTCTCCAAAAGAGAGTTTTTGCCTTCTACAGAATTCAGGCTCATTTCCTTAGGCTGAGAATGTTTGCGTGAGATACCCACATAGAGGCTGCTGTTTCTTTCTTTCAAAGCCTGACACAAATAGTATCTGTAGAATGCCATCTGTGACCTCCTTATTTTAGTAGCTAAGTCATTCAGAATTTTATTATCATCTTTTTATTTGTAATTTTTCACTATTTATACTTATGTCTTTATTTATATCTGTAAAATATGTAGTTCAGGTGTCTGTTCACTCATTCATTGTCTTTCTTGTCAGAACATAATAAGCATCAGAAAGGAATAACATTAATTTCTTTAAAAAATTTCTGTCTAAAACATAAGTATCACACTTTGCATATGAAAAGTCTTTTCTTAATAAATATTTGTTTAATGAAGAAAGGACAAAAAGGGTCATAGTAATTTAATTTCAACGAAAAGAAAAATGTTTCTAAAACTGAATATATAGAATAAACCTGACAAGTGTGTTTGTGTGTGAGTGCAGATAACGTCTAGAAGGCTCAGAAGAATTTTATCCTTACCTTGTATTTTTGGTTAATGGTATTATTAGTGATTTTGTTCTTTTTTTATTTAAAATAAAATTAAATGTGTACTTACATCAGCTGATATAGGACAACATTTTAAAGACATAATTTAATTTTAAACCTTTTTCCATAAAATATATTGCTTCTGATAAAATTCAGATTTGTCTCATGTTATTCTTATGCCATAGAATCCTTGTACCATTGTGAACTTCCATGGATTATTTTTCAGTTAAATCTGTTTTTCTAGTGCACGCAAGGAACACATGCTAAGGTTTCATGTAAATTAAAGCTAATTACATCTGATCAATATATTTGTTTTCTTTGAGGATACATTCAAGTAACTGTAGAAATGATACAGAAAATTAAAACTCACATTGCCCTTGGCATAACACTTCCTCCTCAGATATTTAGTAAAAATGGATCACATAAATGTTAAATTTGTGCTGTTCTGCTGACATTGAATCTTAAAGAAAGCCCCTATGCTATTAAGCCAAAGTTAAAAGAGTAGAGCTAAAGAAATTTCTCTATTGTATGAGAAATGTGAGCTTTGCAGAAAGTAAATTGGCTAAGAGAAATTCAATGAGGTGCTTTCTAAAATGAGGAGATAGAGTAAAGAGAGGGCTTTGTAGAACTTGTGAGAAAGCAATTTAGATATTCCTGGTGATAGCTAAGAGGCCTGGGTGCCTAGAAGTAATCTAAATCTGAAACTACTTGAGGGATATTGAACCAGAACACTCTGTCGTGTATCATTTTTGTATTTATCTTTGCTTGTTGATCTGCAATCACTGTTAACATGTTAATTATTTATTGTATTGTTCCACTTAAAAAGAGTGGGAGAAGAAAGATGTAAATCTCCAAAAACCAATGTAGTGTCCTTGATTAGGAAGTTTTTCTGTATGTCCCATATCCATGACTACTTCTTAATTTTTCATTCTATTTCAACTATATTTGGGAAAAACTGTTATGATATTACTTTCAGGTCTATATTCAAGTAAGTTTTGGCTTTTTGTCTGGAATGTCCAAACAATTAAACTTCTACGTTAAATATGTCTTTGGTATATAATAAATCAAAATATCTCATTATGTATGAAGCCATAAATAACTTTCTCCATTATTTATTATTTGGCACCAGCAAGATGTCTGTTAACAATTTACACACAATAGATGATTTAATCCCTGTGAATACCTAAGAGGCTCCATACTATCAAACTCATTTTAAGGGTAAGAAAAATGAAGCTTCAAGACCACTGACTTCTCCATGCTTTGAACTATTAATGGACAAAATGGACATTTGAACCCAGTTCTTCTCAGGCTGAAAATCAGATGAATTAATGTTTTAAATATTTTGAAAAATCATAAATCTGTGAAAAATTTGATGAGCCACTTTTTGATTTTAGCTTGAAGTGGCTTTGTACAGCAAACAATTCAATGCAAGAAAATGTAATGATAGATTTGACATAAAATTATTTTAAATGACTTCACAAAAAAGTATCAGTAAATTGAAAATAAAATTAGCTTTATACCAGATAAATAGTAAAAATTTACATGAAGAGGTGTTATTATCAATTGAAAAAATAATGTTACTACAAGTAGGGAGAGATAGGGTATATATAATACAAAAGAAGAAATATAGAGGAAGCATTAACATATAAAATATGTTGAAATACATACTAATTCAGATGTAAATGTCATAAAAGTAAAAAATCATTTTAAAATTTTAATATAGACAACATTTTTGAAAGAAAAACACTCAAAAACATTTTATTTTATTTGTTTTGTTCTGGCAATTGAATTCAAGGGCACTCTACCACTGATCCATTTACTGGATTTAAAGTTCATTTACATATAGTGAAAAAAAATATTAAATTTCTTACCGCCATATCCACAAAGGTCAAAACTAGAAAAATCAGGAATAGTTTTATTTTATTAAATAATCAGCAGTTTATGAAAATGCCTGGGATTTTATTGTTTAGAGCCTAGAACAAAAACTAAAAAGTGTCATATAGATTTACAGATTATCTTTCAAACATATTTTGCTTTATTTACTTTCTTATGTCTACTGAGAGTAGTTTCAGAATAATGTCTTTATTATTTCCACAATTTACTAATTGAAAGACCTGTATTATAAAAGATGTGGGAAAATGGGCAAAGATTAAGATGCAAATGGACTAATCTAAGAGCAAATTAATGTATTTTCCCATGTAAAAATTACTTCAAAATATGAACACATTTTAGCTCAGGAATATTATTCCAAAATATGACATGTTTGAACAAACCAACCACTATTTATATATCAAGATGGTTATAATGACATTGTTTATGGTATCTGAAAATTGGGTGTACTACATGTCCAAATTAAGGGATGGATTAAATTTTAACAAATCCATGATATAAAACAAAATTTACTAACTTGAAATTATGATACCATTGTCTACTGGAATTGGTCAATAGGTATAAAGCAGTAACAAAGTTGAAAACACATGTTTGGTGCTATTTTTGAAAATACTTATTGATCAGTAAATATTCATAAAAGTATACATAAATATTAGCAATAATTAATGCCAGATAATTCTTTTTTATTTCATATTGAATTGTATTTCATAAAAACATAAAAATTGACATTCTATTCCTAAAATATTATTAGATGTGTGACAATAGGTAGAAATAACCCAAAATTAGAGAATGAGTACCAATGCTAAAATTTAAGCTGCTACTTTATTACCACCTGTGTGAATAACGAAACATATACTTTTAAGTGTTCCTTATTGTTTGATTGTTTGAAAATGTAAGACTGGATATGAAAGTATACTTTGAAGAATAAATAATATTTGACAAAATTCTTTTTATTTTCTTTGGAATAAAGTCTTAAAACTTCAGATTTTCTTATGATTCATAAAAGCACTATTTTGGTTCTTGCCAGGCTAACGATAATAGTAATAATGGAACTCTTTCAAGGCTTTAGTTTTTCTTTCATTCGTAGAAACAGACAATTGGCACAAAAATTATAGGTTTTGGATGAAAAAAAACACGTCATATCTTTCATTAGATGTAGGGAAAGAGAAGGTAAAGTGACTCATAAGGAGTTAATAACACAACAGTTTGTTAAAGCAGAAGCATCCTATGTGAAGTTATTGGACAGATTCTGCTATCACACAACTTTCCAAGAGCAGTCATGTGCTTTCTTTCATTCTAACTGATGATTCCTTTCTCTTCTTCTGTCCAGATGTCTTTTTTGCTGCTTATCTTTATTGAATCTAACTGGAAAAATAAATGTTTTGGACTATAACATCAAATATGAAACATGCTTTTTTTTCAATAAAAAGTTAATTTTGTCTTTGATATTGTTATGTGCCTAAAATCAAATACACATTTCAAAAAGACATTTTGTTGTATTTCATGAACATTCTAAATAATGAGTCCCTAAGATAAATGTTTTACGATCTCTAAATTCTAAAATCTGATACTTCAGCTGTGGACCTGGTGAGCATAGGTGCCCAAACTGGAAAGGTTGAGTAGCCCTTGACATACACATTTAACTCATTGCCCTAGGAAGCTGCAAATGTTTCCCCTTAGGTTTCTTCTACTTTAACCATCATGTTTTAGTTGAGGTTCCCTTAATTTCATGTTATAATACTATAATAATATCCTGACACATTATATGTGTCTGTTTATTTTTCAATTTACTTTCCAAGTTTGTACATCTGATATCAGCACCTGCCTACATAAGTACCTTAATTATCCCCAGCAGAAAGTAAAAGCACATTTTTAAAATCTTTGTTTCAACAACTTGTCCTTTTCCCTCAAATGTTACATTCAATACATCATCCTTTTACTGTTAGTAAGTTAACTATTACTCCAATTCCCTTTCTTTGTCTATCCTCTTTGTCATTACTCCAGATCAGTGTTGTAGGGTGGGAGACTTCCCCTGGGGACACTTGAAAATGCCTGGAGACGTTGTGATGTTATATTAGAGGTGAGGAGAATATTACTGATATCTAAAGAGTAGAGTCCGTGGATAATGCTAAACTACTACAGTGCACAGGGGAACCCCCAATGGCACAGAATTCTTCAGTGCAGAGTGTCATAGCGCTGAGGTTGAGAAACTGCCTGAGATCAAGTCATTAACCGGCACCTAGATAACTGCAACAGCAGGATGAATGATCTCTCTCTGTCAATCTTACTCCCTTCCAAGGCATTTTCCAAGCTGCAGCCAAGCTGGTCTGTCTAAAATTAAAAAGACCCTGTATTTTGTACTTAAAACTTCAATCATTACTGAGTACAAGATCTGAGAGGCTAATAAAGTGTCTTCCTGATTTGGTTTCTGATTAACTCTTTAGTTTCTTCTAACCTCCCTTTTTCTTTCTATACCAAGCTTCAGCTCTACTGAAGTGCTTTCAATTCTTTGTACATCCATCTTCTCTCTTCATTGTCTGGATTCTGGCATTTTGACATGCTGAACCTTCAGCCTGATTGCTATGACACTCAATTGACAAGCCTTGTTCCTGTAGGACATAGGTCTGCTTCTGAGGAAAATGGAATGCAATCAGGAATGTACACAATTACTACTGCATCACTGGCATCTCTGAGAGAGCCTTTTAGGCTATTTTGAAAACCAAACTTAGTTCATTTTGTATTTATGTTGATGCTCAAAACAAAACAAAACAAAAAATAAAGTCTCAGTTGTGTTGTTGTTTTTACCCTTTTAAAACACAATAAGATATTTCTGAGACAAAGTTTTTCTTCTGATTTGTTTTGGCACCGGAACCTTGAGTCATTCAACATTGAAGAGTGGCTAAGGAAGATAGACTTCCCCTCATTTCATTTACAGATGCCCCAGAGATTGGTGTGGGTGCAAGCTGCACCTTATATTGAATTGTGTGAGCATTGGATATTATTCCATCTACTTAATAGCCAGGAAGTCACAAAATAATGGAGAAAAAGATGGCAGGTTTTGAGACACCTGGGAATTCCTCCTGCCTACACTTTAAGAAAAGAAAATCAATATGAACAAAATATTTGGTGATGTTCACTGGCTTAGATAAGGTAGGGAATAACCATTTTGCCCTTCATATTTTTACTTCAAGATGATGTCATGAGGAACAAGTTACTAACATATCAGTGTTCCCTTTTGGAATTTTAGGTCATTTTATGACAAAGTAAATTTTGTTAGTCTGAAGGATAGTACAGACATTTTTTTTTCCTTAGAATAAAAACATCCTACTGACTTTCACAGATAGAGCTCAATTTTTTCAGATCTTGCTGCTTAATTTTGCTAATATTATTGTCCAATTTCCCTTCGATTATTTTGAATCCTCTTACGTAATTCGTACAAGTAGCTTCTTGGCCTGGTGAGCATATTTTTTCCCTTTGTGACACTGTCGGAATAAGGAATTTGGTAATGTACATCAGTAAGTTCTATATCATTTTTAAAAAAAATTAGCATTTATGTATTTAATTTTCAAAAGAGAAAATCAAATGTTATTCCTTATAAAAGACCTGCCACACAGAAAATTAATTTTTTTATAATTTTGCTGTTTCTTTCATTTATCCACAGTAACAGTCTCTTTTAGAATGGAGGAAATAAAAGCTTATATGTTGTTGACATATTGAAAAGAGAAAGTGAAATGAGTTCAAGTTTGATAAAAAAAAGTCATTTTCAGAAAATGTATCAGTTCAATTTTTCTAAGCATTAAAACCAAGCATCTCTAAATGATCAGGCTTAACTCTTCTATTTTTAAAAATTATTCCCTAGATAAGAGTAGGCAATTGAAAAGCACTCCCAAAATTCACAGAAGCATTATTTTTCATTTAAAAAAACCTCAAGTACTTTGTATTTTTTCTTTGTTTCATTGTCTGTTAGAAGATAGAAATATTAGCTCTGAGAAAAGGAGACTATTAGATATATATTATAGGCAGCAGAAGTATTTAAATTGCATCTCTGCCTGTCTTAAAAATTGCCAATTAAAAAAGTAAATGCCATTCTAATTTTATCCTATTTAAGAGGTAATTTATTCAAGAATATTCAGAAATTATGTGTCTAATGGAATGCTAGGTTTTATTGAGGAAGAAATAGCATTTATTACTGGGGAAATAAGTGGTTTTGAGTTTTTGTTTTCTTTTGTGTCCACTTGCAAGGTAGAATTATGGTAAAAAAAAAAAGTACCTTTTCAGAAACATGTCACAAAATACAAGATGGATATTATAATTTAGGTTCTTAGATATACTACACAGTAAAATAACTATTTAGAAACTTTAAATATATTCTATCTTTAGAATATTCTTTCATTTCTTCTTTTATATGCTAGATGTTGATGATATAAAGAATGACACAATAGGATCCTGACCTTGAAAGAGTTTGCATCCTAGTGGAGAAGATATTTATTTGTAAAAACTGAGACAAAACACACTAATTGTTGTGATTAAAGGTTTTGCAAAAGGATGTGGAAATCAGATGAATAAACTCTCACTTCTTTTAGGATGGGAAAGTAATAATAATACAGTAGAAAGTCTTTTGAACAGAATAAAATAGAATTTAATGTGGAGATTAAAGAGATAGAGGCAATGGAGGCCTTGTTGGCAAAGGTTAAGCATGTATAGGGGCAGAGATGCAATAAAAATCCGAATATTTAGGAACTGTATTAAACAATTATGTTTGAAAAAGCTGGGGTACATATAAATAAATTTCAAGTTTAATGCACAAATAATAGAATACTCTGTTACCCTTATGTGTGTGAAATGGATAAATGTTTATTTTAGAAACTAACACTTAAGAGAAGGGGAGAATAGCACACTGGAGAGAGGCCCATGTCAGGAATAGCAGGTAGGGGCAGGTCACTGTTCCTCAGTCTAGAGATAAGAGAAAGGTGGCACTGGCAATAATGACAAAAAGAAAATTTATTTAGAAAGTAGAATAAACAAAACATGATGGTAGCAATTTGATATTTATAAGGCATGTTGTAACTGTGAAAAAAATAATTGTTTTCCATGTAATCAGTTGAATGTGACAGGTTAAATTGGCATAAAACAATTTTATCTTTTCTCTTGACTTATTTTTAAAGCATATAAATGCTCATATTTAATCAGTCAAATCTTAAAAAGTAATCTTTGTTCATGATCATAAAAATAACACATTTACTACAAAAAGTGTCTAAATAAGAAGAAATATATAAAGGATACTAAAATATGACATGAAGTCACACAATGCGAGATAAGAATTATTAATGGTTATTAGTATTTCTTATGTATATTTTTATGTTTATTAGTATTATTAACAGGTTAGTAATGTCTATTACATATATCCTTATATATATATTTGTCTCCAAGCCCCTTTTAATATATAAAATATATATTAAATATATATGTATGTATATATATGTATGTGTGTATATGTGTGTAAATTCTGTTATATATATATATATTAGGTGTGTGTATGTGTGTGTGTGTGTGTGTGTGTATATACATATACACATATATATGTATATATATATATATATATATATATATATATGTTTCTGTTGATGGCTTTTGAGAAGAACATCTACATTTTCGAGGTTTGCATGTCAATAACATGTCTCTTTTCTTACAATTTTATACTATATATAACATAGGAGAACTTTATAGTGAGACTTTTTGGTTGATTCTATGCTTGTTTTAATATAAATATTAAATATTTATAGCATATACAGGCATGGAATAGGGATTTCCATTAAAAAGTTTATTTGGGTAAAGGAAGTGTTCTAAAACTTTAGTTTAAAAGTTAGGAGCATGTCAATTTAACTTTTATTAAAACATTAAATGGTTGTGAAATTTAAATTTGAAAAATACAGACCCATAAACGGATACATGCAATTTCCAAAAAAATGATTTGATAAGTGGGAAAATTGTCATTGAAATTTATAGTCAAGTCATGGTTCCCTGGGGGTATGATTTTAGAGTTCTCTTATATAATACAGGGAAAGAAGCAGTACTCTAAGAACCAATTTATTATTATTATTGTTTTCATAACTTAGAAAATGTTTAAAATACTCTGGCAAATCTATTAAAAACCATTAGTATTGTTGATTTGAATTTTTGAATAAATGACCAAAAATATATCTTTACTTTGTCAACTCAGAGGCAAAAAGTCATAGAATACACAGGATCTTATTCTCACTTTTGTTTTTCTCAGGAGTAACTTTTAAGCTAATTAAAATCTTCGAAAGTGTTGGATGATATTATTTACATCATGCTTAATTATCTAATTGAATTTAATTATACATAACTTCAGTTGCTTAAGTTTCATTAGTTTTCAACTTTTCACTTATTATTTCTGTTAGACTAATTCCAATATTAACAGCATTGGCAACTCAAAAGTGAGAAATGTAAGGTATTGAAAAGGTTGATTAAATAAAAGCTTGTTGGGAGAACATTTTCTTTACCATGAAATTTCTAAATAAAATATGCCAGCTTGTGCTTTAATTAAACTTAAAATGTGTTTTTCCTTTGAGTATTAAATATTAACAGCTGTGAGTTGTTGCATTAACAGCATTGTGAAGTGGGGGTTGCAATAAGCAATTTTTCCATAACATCTCATTAGTTTCTAGTCCTTTCTAGACTATTTAACACACATACGCACCTACATATGTACACCATGTCCTCTTATCATCTTTGCACTGGAACAGTAATACTAAATATATATTTGAAATGTACCCTAAGCTATATCTCTTGTAACAAATGGCCAATAGCTTGTGAGAACTCCCTGAGGCTTTTATTAACATGCTGCTAGATCTCTGTAGCTGCATAGGGAGATGTTGCTGGTGGTCCAGCTGGTCAATTTATTGAAACCAGGACAAAACCCCAGTTTCTATTTAATTATCTGTGACATTGCCACAACCCCAAGAAATTGGGTTGCCTGGTAATTTCGCTGTATTGCTGAATCTGTTACAAGGTGAAAATGGTGAATTCAAGAAATTCAATGAGTTACAGTCCTGGAATGAAACTTTAATGCCTACTTCATTCATCTCCCTCTTTTAATCCTAGAACTGCAGTAAAGTAATCCCAAGAAGATAGACATCTTATTTTTATCTTTAAGGAATAAGAATCTATAATCTTATTGGGAAACCAAGTCTAATGTCTCCATGTCATCTCAGTCAGAAAGTCATTCCCTGTATCTATACAAGTTCTGGCTAAATTACTATTTATTACTTCTCATTAAAAATGGATTGAAAGTGAGTCATGGAATATCCTCAAGGCTTGATGTCTATTATCTGAATAAAGGCAAATTTGTTTTATAATCTTACAATTAATACTCTTGTATTTGTAACAAGGTGGAGAGGCTTATATGAATAATCTAGGTTGCCTCTCAGCACTTCCTGTATTTTCTAAAAAAACTACCAAATGACATAATTGCAAAAATTATGGTTTTCCCCTAAATTAAATATTGTTTATAATTATGTCTACCTTCTACACTCATCTAACTGTGAATTTTAATTGCATTCCATTAGATGTTAATTATGCTGCCCAAATTTGCCTCTATTCCTCTCTATATATAAATAGCACTTCTATTGAAGTCCAAATAAAAATGTTCGTTTTTACTGTATAAATTGATTTATGAAATTTGAACTAAAATGAAACAAAGTACTTGATAATAGCAAAGAATTACTGAAAACTTCTTCCTCCATGAGGTCTATATATTCTTTTATCACAAAAATATACTGATGGCCGGGCATGGTGGTGCACGCCTGTAATCCCAGGAGCTCAGAAGGCTGAGATAGGAGGATTGTGAGTTCAAAGCCAGCCTCAGCAAGGTGAGGTGCTGAGTAACTCAGTCAGACCTTGTCTCTAATAAAATACAAAAATTGGGCTAGGGATGTGGCTCAGCAGTTGAGTGCCTCTGATTTCAATCTCTGATACAACCCCCCACCAAAAAAATAAATATTAAAGACATTTTTTCTTCTACAGAATGTGGAAATAAAGCTTTGAGTGACTAAAGTTCTCTATGACTTTGTCATAAGTGCGAATTCCTTTTCTTGCTTTACATCACAATAATGTTTTCTAAAATTTAAAAATGTGACTGCAGGTATCATTTATTGAAACTAGCTTTTATTTCACTTTTGGATAATCTCTTTGTGTATTAGGAATGTGCTTTTGTTATTTCCCCCAAAGGTGAAGAAATACATACACACACACCTACACTGACACCACACACTTACACAATAGTATACATATTGAGATTCCCTTCCATGGTGTAGAAGATTTAGTGACATCATTTACCTCTCTGACCATAGACATTAAGGTGTTGTACAGAATTCATACCAATATATCAGGGCTTACAAACTATAATTAAAACAATGGCAATGAAAGAATATAATATAGTCCATGGACTGAAAACAGATAATGAAATGCACATTGTGACCTGGTAGTGAGACAGGAGCACTGTCACCTCCTCCCTCACCTCTTTATATGGTTTAAGGAGTTGAACTGGATCAAGAGAGGTGCCTACAATGATTACAAACACCATGAAGCAGATAAACCATTGTGGCTCTGTTGTTACTTGTTTTAAACAGTGTCTGTTCTGATCTCACACAGTTTCATCTGTAACTCTAATGATTGCATAGAAGGGAGCTTTCTAGGAAGTCAGGATAAAGAGGGAGCATAACGCCTCAAAGACATTTGGGTCCCAGCTCTTCTTTGCTGTCCATTCTTAGGAAGGCAGCCATGCAGCCTTTGAGTTAGATTTAGCAAATAGAGAGTGAATGTCTGCAAATGTTCTTGTCAGTACAATAGACAGAAGAAATTATCTATGAGACCTTGAATAGTATTGTAAACTCTGAGGGGAAGAAGAGCAAATTTTACTATCAAAAAATTAAGATGCTCAGCCAAGGCAAGCCCTTTTCTTGTATGGATAACATAAGGGGAGTTTCAATTTCCATGGAAGGGCTTGGGTCTGAGGAAGTTGTGATATGCTGCATCAATTCCTGCTCTGTGAGGTCCCCACAAGGATGTTAAATGACCTAGATTAACAGCAAAGTGTGTTATTGGAGTGTATTTTTCCTATTTAGCTATAGCACAATGATGCTACATTTGCTAAATGAGGGTCTTATAAACATATGATACATATCTGATCTGTATTGATATAATGTAGAAACTATAAAATAAACATTTTAAATAAGGGAAATACATACCACTCTTTAATGAATATATGTATCTGTACGTGTGTAGTTAAAAATATGTAATGTTAACTAATTCTAACTTAGAAGTTGATTTGATAAATGTAGCTGTCAGCCATAAGCATATTGAGAATGATACCCAAAAGAATCCATCCCCTTTCAGCATACCATTCATAAACATCTACTTAATCGTATTTAATTCAAACAAGACAATTACAAAAGTATGCTTATGTCAAACAGATGCATATATACAACAGAATAAAGAGTATACACAGAATTTTACATGTATTCTTATTCATCTGGGGTGATTGAAGATTCTTCTAGCTAAGTTACACAGAAGCTTCATATCCTGTGGCTTATTAAACTGTTGAGTTAGAAGTATAACCACCATTGCCATGTCTTACATTAGGAAGTAGAAGAATGGAGGAAGGGGATATATTGGATATTTTATATATATATATATATATATATATATATATATATATATAGTCAAAACTAGAGAGAAATAAATTTATTCTACAAAAAATTGAAAAACTAAGGAAAAAAATGAAAACTCAGTGTTAAACACAACCAATGTGAAAAAAAAATGTTTCAGATTGTGCATTTTTTCAGCAAAAATCTATATAATTCTTATAATTGTCAGATAGTTGTTTTAAAAGATGCTTAGTCATTTTTCTTTTGCTTTAATTTACACTTCACTGAATTAACTTGGCCTGATTCGATTTCAATTTGGGTGTTACTGGTAAATTTATTAAATGCTACAAAGGTAAAGAGAGTCATTTATCTGTTATATTCTTTTATAAACATGTAATTAATATTTAAAATTATAATAATTTCCACCATTTATATTGCATTCTCCTATCTGCTTTAGTCGTGAATTCACTGAATTCTAAATGTAACTCTTTGTGATGTGCACTATCATTATCTCCATTTTACAGATGAGAAGACTTGTTCTGTGAGGTTAAATAATCTTGTTCCACAGTTACTAAATGTAGAGTTAGCATAAAATTCCTGGCAGTTTGGCTGCAATATTCATTCTTTTAACACTGCAGATAATTCATCCCACTGTTGAAAAAGCACCCTCTGTAGAGTTTGGAAACACTATAATTACACAATGTTTAACCTAAATTTACAAGGAAAATCTTCCTTATTATACTATTAGAATAAAAGGAAAATACACCAGAATGTTCTGACCATAAACCTTCTTTCTACCTATAACTGCCCTTTTAAACCTGCTATTTTGGTTAGGGTGCTTTCTGCCCCTTGGTTGATACTGGGGGGAGGATCTATGACTTTTCTGCTCAGTCTCTCAAATAATGAAATGTTACTTTAGGCACAATTAAGTTTTATTTTGGTTATTAAAATGTCTATTCTTAAGTAATTGTTGAAACTTTTAAGAGAATCATACTGCATCCCTTTCCCTATGTTTCAATTAGAGACCTGCCATTGTGGCAGATAGTGGTCAGACTCTTTTGTTTTTTCCCACCCCTGATATTTATTAAGGAAAGTTTAAAACATGTAGCAAAGCTGAGAAGTATTTTAGAGTGAACTCTCAAATATACACACTGGTTGTACCTCAATTGTTTAACTGTTCTTAGTAATAAGATGTCCATACCTTTATCAATGTGTCCATCTATCTCTGCAGCTTATGTTTGATGAAATTCAAACTAAAGACATGAGAATACTCCTCAATACTTCTGCACACATATCTTTAATTTAATACTTATTTGTGATTCTGATTTTATTTCAAAGTTATGTACAATACTGCAAAAATTTTAATATATTCTTTTTGAGTTTTGAAAAATGTATAAACCCTTGTAAACCAGACCACAGCTGAGATAAGCAGTGTTATTAACCCCCTCAAATGGGTTATGCCCCTTTCCACATAATCCTCACAAAAGGAATTCTCATTTTGATAATTCTAGAAATTAAAAGAATGATGTCATATAGTATTACCTCTTTTTCTTTTCCTTCTTTCTCTCTTTTTACTGGTGACCTGTAATGCACAGAAATGCTTCAGTTTGACAGTGCAGTCTCCTGAAGGCAGTCCTGGCTGCTTATAGTTTTGAATGACAGTGGAGAGAGCTGTTGGGGAGAGTGGAATATGCATTTCTGTGTACATATATTTTCATTTGGGGAATTAAACATCAATGGTGGAATTTAGTATATCAACATACAATACTATGTATTTTAGTATGATTTATTGTCAGATTTTTTCCCCCAAAGTTTTATACAGGTAGGAATTATGACCCATTCATATTCTCTCTAACATTTAATGTTCTCAGTCTAATTTAACTGTTTAGACATGGGCACCAGGCTATTTTATTATGGTTTCATTTTTTCATTTCCCTATTTATTAATATTGTTAAGGACATTTTCATGTCACAACAGCATATTTTGCTTTTGTAGATTAGAATGATTTGGGGTGTGTTGCTTGATGGTTTTAGTGTTTGTCTCATAGCTGAATCATATTTGATTATTGCTTGTTATTTTCAGAATGTCTTTTATTGTTCTTTTCTATGTCTCATTCATCTTGTTCTTTTTTTTTTTTTTCTTTTTTCAGAAACCCAAAAGTAAACCCAAAGCCATGAGGGGAACAGTACTGGGGAAACAAATAATCAAGAAACCTCTGGCATATCAAACTACTTTGTGGTACAAGGAAGAAACACAAAGCAACAATGCACCCAAAAGTCAGCTTAACTCCAGATGAGATGCTTATCTCAGAAGTCTATATCAGAAGCCAGGAAGAGGGAAAGGAGTGAAGTTTCACAAGCAAACAAAACATTTGCCTCAATGTGTACTGTCTTATACATTTCATTAGGAAAACTAGTACTGAGGGGAAAAAAAAATAAAAACAAGAAAAGCCAAACTAGAATCTGTTAACCTGTTAAAATTTATTTAAAAAATAAAAAATAAAGGTTTTTAAAGATATCTAAAATGACAAATATGTCAAATGAATTAAAACCCAGCATTCTTGTCTATGACAATGAAGGCTTCAATATTGTATTTACTTTTCTAGAATTTAATATGGGTCTTTATCTATGAATTAAAATTTTTTATTTTTAAAAAAGTGGAATATTCTTTTAACAAACTTTAATTTATTTTTCTTCAAATTCTTCCATTTTTATATTTTAAGTTTTTCTTTCTACTCCTTTGTAATAGCTTTTTTATGCATAACTAAATTGTCACAAAATTTACCCATTTAAAGCATATGTTTTTATGTTTTTAGGAAATTCAAAGAATTATCAACACAATCTAATTTTAGAATATTTTCATTCTTCAAAGACATATTTCATACCTGTTCACACTTATTTGCCAACTTAATCCTCCTTTGCCTTAGGAAACTGCTTATGTCTTTCTGATTATTCAGATTGTCTATTCTGCACATTTAATTTAACTGAATTAATAAAATAGGTGATATTTTGTGGCTAGCTTCTTTTATTTGGCATAATGCTTTCAAAGTTCACCCATGATGTGTCATGTATCAATTAACTCATTTTCTTTTATTTCTAAATAATATTTCATTACTTAAATATACTGTAGTGTCTTGTGTCACTTTGTCAGTAGAACGGATTTTGGAGTTTCACTTTTGGGCATTATGAATAAAACCAGTATGAATATTATGTACAAGATTTTTATAAACATATAGTTTCATTTCTAGGTAAATATCTCACAGTGGGATTTCTGGGTCATTTGTAACTCTGTTAAGTATTTTGAGGAATTTTCCAATGTGCCTATACTATTTTATATTTCCATTTTCAGTCCAAGGATTCAAATTTCTCCATATCCTTGACAATACTTGCTTTTGTCTGCCTTTGTGATTAAAGCAATCCTAGTGGATGTGATGTATATATAACTGCTGTTTTATATTTGCCTGCATTTCCCCTATAAATAACAATGTCTTCCCATGAGACCTGTTTCTCAAAAAAAATAAAACCTATATTTATTCAAAGTCCTGAAAATCATTGTTTCACATAGCTGATTTTTAATTATTAAAAGAAATCCTATTCACTCTAATGTCACCTCTACCTCAAAACTGGATATTTAATAAAATGATTCTATCAGAGAATTCACAAAGATGAACTGGATAGCATTATATTTTAATTATTTCAAAACAAGCGTAGCAGCTGTATTTTATCTTGAACCCAATCCACTGTAAATATACCCAAATAAAAGTAGCATGAATTGCAGACAAAATAAAATAGACACCACCCACAAGATCTGTCACTAAATCCAAGATTGAAGATACATGCAAGCATGACATTGACCCAAATAAGATCACCATTTTCATGTGTTTAGAAAATTGTTAATTTATTTATATGGCTAATTATTAAATCACAAGTAAAATGGATATAGTGATAGGCATGACCAATTTAAACCTACAGCTTCAGGAAACTATGGGCAAAATAGTTCTTTCTTAGTGTTTCACTACCTGTGAATTGTATAGTCCCCCCCCCCAATTCATATGCTGAAAACCTAATCCCAAGTATCTTAGAACATTATCCCATTTCAACATCAGGATTCTACAGAGGTAATCAAGTTAAAGTGAGGTCATTATGGTGGCAACTCATTCAGTATGGTTGTTGTTCTTGTAAAGAAGGGAAATCTGGATATAGGGAATGGTTCAGAGGGAAGATGATATAAAGACTCAAGGACAGAACTATCTAGGAGTCAAGGACAGAAACTTGAACCAGCTTCTCTCACAGCCAACTCTGTTGGTTTTGAATTAGAGCCTCCAGAGGTCTAAAACAATATGCTTCTTAGGTTTAGCAAATTGGTTTATGAGGGAGTATAAAATTAATTCATTTATTTCAGGAACCTAACTTTCCTTTTTGCATTACTTTGTCCCTTGCATAACTCTATTAGTTTGCCTTTCATTTTCGTTAGTGTTGCCCTGAACTACAGAATGAGTGTTGATTTTTCCACAATGCTGACACCATGTTAAGCCCTTGTCTGCTCCTGGCAGGTATTTTCTTTCCTAGACAAGAACATTTTACCCAGTGACAGAACCTGACACAAAGCAGTAACCTGACAGAAGCTTTAATATATCTATAGCAACAAGATTGGAATGCCATTTACTGCTAAAGTTCAAATCAACAATTCTGTGGAGGGAGGACAGGATGCTAACATCCCAAATAGCTTTTTTATCTAACACATAAGAAGCCACCATCCTTTTTATTTTTTATGACTTGACTTCAATGAAATTTTAAAAGCATATATACAAAGTCTATATTAAGACACTTCTTCCTCGAGTAAGCTGCCAGTATGCTATAGTTTATCAAGAAAGGCAAGAGTTTAATAAAATGGGAAAGATGAGAAAGGAAAGAGAACAATAAAATTGGAGATGAAAATACTTATATTCTCTCACTTATTTTTAATTCATATATCTGATTTTTTATATGAGAATTGTTTTGTTAAGTATTAGAGTTTAAGCAAAAATAGGAAGAAGTTATGATCCTTATTATCTCTTTTGTATCAGATATGTTGATGTCCATTTTAAGATTAAATATACTATGAACTTAGAGTGTTTCCTGTTTTATTTTATTTAATAAAAATAATCAAACATGTTTTCTACATGAGAAAACTTCACAATATTTAGAACAATCTTACCTTTATGTTTCTCAGATAAGCATAGTTTTCTTTCTCTATTCTAAAATAAATAGCACCTATACAGATAAATTTTTGGTACTTTAATAAATATTATTTGACTTTTCCTACACTTGGCATAATCAATATTTCCACTGGCCTTAGTTTTTAACCAAATGCTATGACCAAAATATAGGATGTTTTAAAATGTGTTTTTGAAGAAACTACGTGTACAAACATTTTGTAAAATGGCATAAGACATGTCATAGTAAACATTTTTTAAAGATGAATTTTTTAACCTAGTTTCATCAATTGTAAAAATGTACCATGCTACTGGAAGACAGTGATAAAGGGCAAGACAATTCATGTATGGGAAGAAGGTTTCATAAGAACATCCTGTACCTTCCTCTCATTTTGCTCTCTAAAAGATAAAGTCTAATACATAAAAATTGAATCTTTAACCTTTGTTCATTACAAGGGCTGTATGGGTCATTTCAGGTATTTTGCCTTCTATATGGACTTTCTCATTGGCTTGCCAGTATCAAGAAAATAGTTTTTTTGTGAATTTTGATTGAGATTGCTTTTAAACTATATATGAATTTGGAAAAATAATCCTCTTAGCTATATTAAATCTTTCATCTCATGATAATAAAATATTTCTTCTTTGGTTTAGGTATTTGATCCCTTTCATTAGGGTTTTATGGCTTTCAGCATAAAGGTTACATACACATTGTTCTAAATTTATAACTGCTTTGTTTTTGTTATTTTAAATCATATTGAGTTTTTTTTGTTGCTGTTGTTTTATCAAATTTTGTTTTTGTTTTATCAAATACTAGCTCTTGCTAGTATATGGGACTTAAATTGAAATTTATATGTAATTCTTATGGCTTTGCTGCACTATCTTAGTTCCAGGAATATTTGTGACATACTTCTGAAAATTTTTGCACAAATAATTATGATATTTGCATATAAACAGCTTCATTTATTCATGCCAAATCTGTATACATCTCATTTATTTTTTTTCTTTTCTTATTGTGTTAGCTAGAAATTCTATTATTATGTTGATTAAGAGCTATGATAGAGGATATGCTTCCCTTATTCCCCATCTGAGAGGAAAGGTGACCAGTTTTTCACTAAATATGACATTTTCTGATATTTTTTTCTAGATGTTCTTTAGTAACTCACAGTGTGGTTGAACCTTTATCCTGGATTGATGTTAGATTTTTTTTTATGTCAGATTCTTCCTTTGTATCATTTGATAATCCTTTGTTTTCACTAGTTTATTCATGTAATGCATTATTCAATTGAATCTTTAAACGTTGACCTTGGCTTTCATACTTGGAATAAATTCCACTTGGTTTATACTTTGATTCTTTTTGATAATTTTTGGTTGAGAATTTGTATCTATGTTTATGAGACATATTAATTAAAATTAATCCTTTTTTTGTAATGTGTTTAACTGAATGTAGAATAGTGCTATTGTATGATACTAGATTAGGAAACATTTCTTCTGCTTTGAATTTCTATAAGATATTGTGCAAAATTTTTGTTATTTTTATTAATGAAGCCAATGAAGGAAGTAAAAGGGAAAAAATAAATAAAATAAATAGAGAAAGCATCACAAATGTGATAGATGTGAACCCAACTATATCATTAACAATTTTATATATAGATAGTATAAATATATAAATTGAAAGACAGAGATTATCATAATGGATGTGACAACAAAGCCAGCTATATATTGTTCACTAGATACTCTACATACAAAGACCTGAGATAGGTTCAAGTAAAGGGATGGATAAATATAAATCATTCTAACATTAAGCAAAAGACAACTGGAGTAATAATATTAGTTTATGGAAAAATAGACCTCAAAGCAAAGAAAATTATACCAGACAATGAGGGGCATTAAAAATGATAAAAGTGGTCATTTTTCAAAGAAGGCATAATAATCCTAAATGTGAACACACCTACAAACAAAACATCAAATTACATGCATCAAAAACTGACAGAATGGCCAGGAAAAACTATGCAAGTCTACTACTGTAATTGTGGTGACTGAAATTCTAATCTTCATCATTTTTTTTTTCATTATTGGGAATAGAAAATAGGAGTGCTTTTATGAGAAAGCTACATACCTGGCCCTTTATATTGAGACATGATATCACTAAGTTGCTGAGGCTGGTCTCTGACTTGATATCCTCCTGCCTCAACTTGCAAGTATGTGGGTTCACAAGCATATGTTATTGCAGCTGACTTAATCTTTTATCAACTGATAAATCTAGAAAGACAACAATTAGTAAAGTTGTCCTCAATACCACTATCAATCAATTGGATCCATTGGCACTTACTGAATACTTTATCCATGAAAATATTTATTTTTCTCAAGCTTTCATTGAACATTCCCCAAGCTAGACCACATGTGGACCATAAAACGAACCTTAACATTTTAAAGGTACACAAGACACAAAAAGAAGGTTTACAGACAACAATGAAATTAAATTAAACTGGAAAACAGTAACAGGAGGGTGGCTGAAAAATTCCCCAAATATTTGAGGATTAAACAAGTGTTGGGTAAACATGGCTCAATAAAGAAATCTGAAGAAAATGTTTAAAATACTTGAAGTACAGGAAAAATAGAAATACAACTTATTAAATGTCTGTCACGCAACAAAAGCAATACTTTTGCTTCTCTTTTAGCATAACTTGTAAATTTTGGTTTAAAGCTATGTATGATGGATTGGGCCTGGGAAACACAGTGAAACCTTCTCTGAAAATTAAGTGGGGATGTTGCATAATGGCAGAATGATTGACTAGTATCACAAGGTCTTAGGTTCATGGCCCAGTACTATGAGAGAGAGAGAGAGGGAGAGAGAGAGAGAGAAGAAAGTGTGACTGAAATGGCCATCCCCTATTTGTCTAGGACAACCTGATTGACTATACATAATACTCCTTTTACATTCTCAGGAGTTACTCTGCTTTAGAGAATAAACCATTTGAACACTATAATTATGATGTACATTAATGATGTTTCTTCCTTTTTCTGGTTTTTTTTTTTTTTTTTTTTTTGGCCTTTTTGTACCAGAGATTGAGCTCAGGGATGCTCAACCGTTGAGTAATATCCTCAGTCTTTTTATTTTTTATTTTTAAAAAGGGTCACACTAAAATACTTAGGGCTCAGTAACTTGCTGAAACTGGCTTTGAACTTGTGATCTTCCTGCCTCAGCTTCCAAGTCACTGGGATTACAGATGTGAATTAGCATTCCTGACTAATGATGTTCCTTAAACGAAATCTTCTCTTGCATTTCTTTAAATAACACTGTGTATAAGATAGCAATTAGGGTTCAGTTTTATTGAAAATGAAAGGACAGAATGGAGATGTTAAAATAAGGATTGTCATTTTTCAAAATTCTATCTGGCAAGTTTTTTTGTCCATTATGATTATAGAATAAAATAACATTTTATATTATAGAAGAAAAAATTAAAACGGAATAAAAAGTAAGGATTCTACTAATTATTTGGATAAAATCTTTGCTTATGTAAAATGCCAGTGAAAATAATTTTAAAAAATGATTGGGACTGGGGTTGTGGCTCAGTGATGGCACACTTGACTGTCATGTGTGAGGCACTGGGTTTTATTCTCAGCATTGCATATAAGTAAACAAAATAAAGGTATATCAACAACTAAAAATAAACAAACAAACAAAAAAACAATGATTGCCTATTGTGGTTGATAATCAAAATTAACCTTAATGTGTATCAAGATTTATATTACCACTGTTTCTACAAGAATGTTAATTTACTACATGGGATATTTAAAAAAGTGATATATGTTTAAAATCATATTTTTATTACTGAATATCTACTGTGAAATATTGAGAATATACAATTAGAACAGATGATTCAACAAAACTTGAAATGAAAGCTTTTGCTGTATGTTACTAAAAATGATATGATGCTTGCCTCATTCATTTTTAAATAATTATTGTCCTTGTAAAACTGAAAATGAAATATTCTCTAAATCCTATTATTATTCAGGTATTACTTAATATGTTTCTTTCTTTCCAAGATTCTTCCTGGTTTAGAAATGACTAAGATGAAATATAGCAAAGCACCATCATGATTCACTGTGTAACAAATCCAGGTGTGTCTAAGAAATTCATTCTTGTTTACTTTCTTTTATACAACTAACAATTTCATTAAGTTGCAGCTTAAATAAAGTCACCATCAAAATCACATCAGTCTAAATTTTAAAGTGCCAGATTTTGTTCTAAGCAGAAGTTTTTTAAAGCCTTTTCTTTTACCTGATCTGCTGCCAGTGTGGTTATATGGCAGGGGAATGGCTTCCCTGCTGTTACTATAGTAGCTTTCTGCACTGTTTGATTGTTTTGACCACAACCATTTGTCTCATGAATTAAGTGCTGTGTCTGCATTGATTTATCTGCTACAGCACTTGTCCTGGTTCAAATTTAATTATTTCTGTGTATGAGGCTTGTTGCATTAGGATTCATGTATTTATCCAACTAAGACATATTTTGTCATGTATTGCTGGAGCACCTGGGTACCTTAAAATGAATGAGAGCTAAACAGATTTATAAATAATAAACCTATCCATTTAGCCAGAACCCATTTCCACACTAACAGCTATAATCACCTGCTAAATAAGATCACTTATGCTTGACTCAGAATCAAGGAACTCACAAACTAAAATTTATTCATATTCTTCCCAATTTAGTTTACTTAAAAACTCAACTCTCATACTCATTATTTTATCAACATACTTGAAAGTTGTTTTTTTTTCAAGTATTTCAAAGTTAAACACTAATGTTTCTTGAAATTCATCCAACAAATAGTTGTTTAAGAAAGTGTCTTGTGATGAACACCTTCTGTGGTTGATATATTCTATAATATGGAGGTTGGTGGATAATGGCTAAGCGCTCAGTGAACTGTTAAATCTTGATGGGAATTTTTATACTTATTCCTGACATACAACTGTTGTAGGTTTGCTGTAACATAACGATGACACTGAGATTATGGCTTTGATGTGAAGAGTTCTTGGGACAGGTATGTTTCTGTCAATTCTCCAGATGCTGGTATTAACAACCTGTCCTCTTTAGATTTCCAGTATGACTTACCCTGGAGGCCCTATAGAAATGACTTGGGGATAGTCTCTGATTGGATACTTCCTACTCTGGAAGGGCTATTCAGTAAAATACTCATGGCAGTGGGAATTTTTGTGGAGCTCAGAGAAAACAGCTTCTAAATTTCATTTGAGAAGCTATATAATTCATATCCTATATTGTACCTCATGATAATAGAAATTAAGGAAAATTGTATTTCACATGTCATTGCATTAAAAATTATGTTTAAACTTAAAAAGCTATTTAACATTATATTTTTTAAATTTTACATATTTATGACAAGCACATATTAAATACAATGGTGATTATGTACAGTTGAAAAAAAATGAAAATTTGAAAAATTAAGCAACTCAGCCAAAGTGACATACTTAATGACTGACAGCCAGAATGCAGCATAAACCTTCCAAGCCCCAGTGCTCAGGCTCCTTCTCTCTCATAATATTATCTCCAAGAAGGCAATTTCATCTATAAGGTGATGCAACAAGAAACTTAATTATTTATAGTTATAATTTATAATCTCTAACATAAACTTATGTTCATTAATTTGTTAAGACATTTGATGATTTAAAAAAAATTAGTCATGCCATACTTTCCATAAGGGTTATTATAAGATATATGGATGAAAGCTTAAAACAATACTCGTGAACCCTGATAATTGCATGCTTTTGTTCCCAGTATAATTTTGGATTTGAGGCAGATGAATGAAACATCTATGTTAAGCTGAAATAGATAAGATTTTTCTACCCAGTGAGAAAAGCTTTCAGGATATAACAGAAATGTAAAACCTTGTACTTTTTTCTTTCTAAAGTTTGTTTTAGACTCCCTGATTATAGTTATGGAAATTAAGGTGCTGGAGTTTCTATGCAGAATGAGGAAAGAACATGTTCAAAATTTTGTTTGGCAAGTCTCACTTTTGTATCGAGCATAAAGCATTGTTTAAAACAGAAGGACAGTCAAACTGAAGCAGTGTTTATTGTGAGTTTTACTGTGTGCTATTACTGTGTCCCATTCCCTCATCTGAATGTCATCATTCTTTTCTCTTACCTTGATTCTAAGAAAAGCCACTTCAAAGAAACTACTTGGAAGGATTATGTAAATTCTCTGTAATTCTAGGACACATTGAATTTGTTTAAAACTATCAATCATGAACAGATTCTTCAGAGAATGTTTGGAATGGCTGACTTGTCATTATGTTACAGGAAACCTACAACAGTTGTAAGTCAGTTGGTTTGAGTTCAACCCTAAAGAAACAGGATGACTTGGCCACCCATCTCATCAGTAGCTTATTACTCTGGATGCCTTCAGGTGGAGACTCCACAGTTTTCCATCAGAGGCAAGATAAGGTCATTCCCAATGTTTTAGTTTTTTAAGTCTCTCTGTGTATAATATCTGATATTATTTTATTGACTAGCAATTTACATGGTTGAACTAGGGTCAGAGACGGTGTTACCCAAGAGTATGGGCAGAGGAAGGGGAAATACTCTGACACGCTTTCCAAAGAATCACTCAGGTGGAGACTTTAGAGATAGTTTGGTGGAGTAATCCAAAATAAGAGAAGGGTAAATATTTAATTTTAGATAAGCTATATGGTGTTGACTGTTTTGCAGGAGTATACTATACTAAGGACTAAAGTGATTATAGTGATTTTTATTATCAGAAGCTGACAGGAAAAGTTAAGACATGATTCTCAGATTTCATTTAAGCTTAAAGAAAGAACCTGCTAACAAATGTATTTGAGCTGGTGTGGAAAGGGAATAATTATATTGCTTTATGACAATATCACTCAGGTTCTGCTTGTTTGAAGTAGGGATTAGAGCAAAGAAGCAATTTTATAACAGAGTTAAAACTAAAAAATATTGGATCTCACAAATATGCTACATCTGGTCTACTAAATATTAAAATATATTAGCTTTGTTTTGTCGTGATATTTTTGCTCTTAGCAACCAACATATATATACTCACGTATATTAGTTATTTCCCTATGTTCATCATTAAATATAAAATAGCTTAAAAAGTCTGACAGTAAAAAAAAATTATGAAAGTGTTTATAATACTTACGCATTTTCATATATGAAGAAAAAATATATAAAATATGAAGCATTAATGTATTTATTTCTAGGTAGATTATATTTGTATGTATTCTACCCATATGTACAAAAAATATAATAATTACATTGGCTACAAAAGGTAATAGACCAGAAGGTTTTCTATAGGAAATGAATTAATGGGTCCATTGTGCATGAAATCCCATTTTGTTAAATGAAACAAGCCCATTCGTCTTTATTGATCTTGTTGCTTTTAGATTGGTTATGCCGCCTGGTTTCCTTTTATTTAATCAACAGTACAATGTGGAAGCACAAAAATAAATAGTCTTGAAACCTTGCAATGAACAATTGTTTAAATAGTCACTTCAAATTCATACGCCACTAAATATCCTGTCATAAACACATTCTCAAGATAATTTTGAAAACAATTATCATGGTAATTAGGAGAAAATGACAAATTAAGAAATGAAGAGTTATCTGATTACATAAAAGCAATAAATTGTATTTATGGCGTTGAATTTTCATGTCAGAATTTACAAGGGGGAAACATTTAATTTGATTACATGAAACTCTTTTACATGTGAGTACATGTACACACACTCTACTTCACACATTATTTCAGATATTAGAAGATGAAACATGGACAGTGGAAATGTTGCTAATTTTTAACTTCATATTGAAAAAGTGAAAAAAAATTGTTGATAAACAAGTCAGACCCTCTTGGTTGTATACCTTTACAAAATCTCGTTAACTTATATGATCATCATTAGGAAACTATTCTCTGGAGTCACTAACCTGAATAAATTTAACCAAAAAAAATGTTATTTTTTATCAATTGGCCTTTATGCTCTTATGCTCTTTCTAAATATATGTCTGTCTGTCTGTCTGTCTATCTATCTATCTATCTATTCATCCACACACATCCATACATATCTAGGTATGTATCTATCTTTAGCTAAGAATTGTTATTAATTCCTCATTCAAGCCAAAGAACTTCTTCATAATATAAGAAAAACATAAGGTTCACCATAAAAGAAAAATTTATAATCATCAAAGTTTGAACTTTCGTCATAGAAAATGTTGAGAAAAAATCATCATCAGACTGTTTATTTGTCCTCTTGAAATTATTGCTTCCTTTACAGCATTTGTTTGTTTTATTCCTATTGTACTAATTCAATCATTAAATTTGTTTACCACTTTTTACAAGTTGAGCATCTTATACCCAAAATTCTAAAATTCAAAATACTCCAAAATCTGAATCCTTAAATGCTGACAAGAACATTTCTGCCAGTCGAAAATCCCTATCTGATTTCATGAGATAGGACTCAGTCAAAATACAAGTATTTAATGACAGTTTACTTCTGTTTCCAAAGGGGTGGGGATTACAGTCCCCTTCAGCTGCAATTTATCTTTGTGATGCACAACAATTTTCCTCCACAAAAACATTCTCTCAAAGAGTATACAATGACACATGTGCAGGTTGAATATCACCAGTGGCAGTTCCTCTCCAATGCCCTCTGTGGGGTTAAGAACTATGTTTATTATTCACTGTGGATTTTTTTTTGTTTAATTGCTTTATAATATAAAGATATGGTTGAAAAATGTAAAAGACCTCCAGATACTTCTATGACAATAATGATAAGAAGAACAGAAATCATTTATGTTTTATTATAGCACAAAAAGTCAACCTATTAGAGACATGGGGTAATGGTGTAAATGTGATATGTCTCATATCTGATCTTAGAATGACCACCATATATGACCTAAGGAACAGAAGGATAAATTGCTAAAGTTTGATGCTAAGAATGATGAGTAAAAGTTAAAAAAAAAAAAGATAGAAAAACACTGCATAAAGCTAAAAATTGTGATCTTCATCATGTTCTGAAAGAGCGGATCCATTAGGGAGATGGTGAACATGTGACAAAGGCAAGCTGATAGTGAAACAAGCAAAGATACATCACAAAGAATTGAAAATTGAAAGTAACTGTGAATATTCAACAGGCTGGTAGCAGAAATTTTTTAAAAGACAGCACCACTTTTAAAGGTCTGTGATAATAAACATCTGGTATTTATGAAGGTAGTGGAAAAAAATCATTGAAAGAGTGAATATTGAATAGTTGTTAACATTGATAATAAAATTCCAGTGGTTCATTCATTGACTGATGGTAAAATAGCCAAAATAAGTCAGTATCAATATGATCATGGTAATGGTGACCATAAAGAAGATACTATACTGTGGATATTCAATATTCCTCAAAGAACCATGTTTTAAAAATTTGATCACTAGGGTGGTGCTATTAGGAGGTGGTAAAGCCTTTAAGAAGAGTACCATAGTGGGTGGTGTTTAAGCCAGTGGAAGCATGTTCATTTGTATCCCATATCATTTTTTCTTCATTTTATCTTCACTGGACAATTTTTATTTAAAAACAGTAATATCATTTCACTCATTAATATTACATTAAATTATACAGTTTGGCTTATAGGAGTAAGGACATTTTACATTTAGGGAACTTGAAAATGTCTAAACATCGTTCTTCAATATTCACAATTACTATGATTCAGTTTAGAAGTAGAAGTAGAAGTGATATGAATTCTATTTCTTCTTTTTGAACTACAGTACTTTTGTAATGAAGCATACTCTGATTTCTGATCATTAAAAACATTAAATGTGCAAAGATACAATAAACATTGGTAATATTTTCTCGCCTTTGATGTCTTTCTTTTTGTTAATGCATTTGGATTCTACTCTCTGAAATAATTAGGTATTGCAAAATTCTATAAGGATATTAAATTTATTTAGTCAGTAATAATATCAGAGTCTATAATGGTTGCTTGACATGCATTTTTAAACATTTGGGTTGAAAAATTAATATAATATATTCAATGTTTTATAACTAAAATTGTTATTTTTAGTCAGATACCAAAATATAGTCCCAATTTGTTATTGGTCCTGACAAAATCATGTAAAACCTCTGTTTGGGGTTTGTCTTATGATTGGGGGATCTTATATTTATCTTCTAGGGGCATCTGTAGAAATAAGATTATGAAGAACTGAGAAAAATATCTAATTGGAAGTAGTTTATCAATCCAGGAAAACAGTTTATTTGAAAATAGATTTAAACTAAATATCTGTCACAATTAAAATATTAGATAAACAATAATTAACCTTATAAGAGTTTCAAAAAATTTCCAAAATAACATAATTGGGATTGATACATTAAATGACTTAGAGAATTGTGTGAAGTCAAGGTAGAAGAGATAGTAGTTTTAAAATGGTCAGTTTTATTAATAGGGCTAACATCTTTTTTGTTTATCAAACAGTTCGAAATTCTTTTACTGTGAAAATATTAAACAGGAACTTTTCTAAATTCTAGATTTAGCTTCTCCAAATGTGAAATTCAACCACATAAAATATTTTATGAAAACAATTATTTTAAATATATTTCAACCATGATAATAATAAAGGAATCAGCAATGAAAGTAAAGATATATACTGCAATTTGTATATTTGAATATACCATCTATGTTACTTGATCAATAGGAAAGCATTCATGTATGTTCAGAACTGGAAGTGAACTTGACTTTTTATTATTACTTTCTCATTTTATCACTTAAAAAAACAAAATTCAGTTATGTCTCCAATTATGGTAAAAATTGCATTAAAATAAGTGATTTAATACAAATATTTTCCTAATACATATGGTAAAATCTGTTCAAAATGAGAATAATAGAGGTAATAATCTCAGAGCTTTTGTTATGCCAAAAATAATTAGGAATTATTTAGAAGAATGCTCTTCTCTTCAAAGAAAAGTTTCAATACATATCAAAATTAATAGTGAAGGTGATAATGGCAATATTGATGATGAAAATGGTAGCAACTGTGAGAAACAATCCTTTCATAACAGATGTCCCCCTGTTTATATACCATGTCAGTGTTCCTGAAGATAATGTGTGTATTTGTGGTAAACTGTTTAAAATCTACAAGTTTATTCCACTCCAGTATACATGACAGGATTCAATGCAGCACTGTTGATTTTCCATCCCGAGGCAAGATCTGTGATTTTCTTTGATAAACTTAGTGTAACCGATGTGATTCTGAAATCTTTGTAATGTTTTGAATAACCAATAAAAAAAAAAAAAACTTAATGTGATGAAACTGATATTATAACAGTTTTAGTTCATGCCTCAAGAGATTCCTTGGAGTTTCTATATGTGCCACCTTTAACGTTTCTGTGAGAACATGAAATACTAGTGAAGGCTCTCAGCTTAATGAGGAATGAAAGGTTATAGTTAGTTCTACCTGTCTGATGTGTTATTAAGGCAACTTACATGTTCTGTTTCAACCAAACCTCTAACTGAGGATAATCAATCCCCCAATGCAATAGAATTCATGAGAAACATTAAGTTACTGTGAAAGCCTAAATGTTATGGCTGTGTTATGCATAAAAATAGATAATAGATACAAGATATCCTTGATTTTCATCAATTTGACTTTGCTTCTTTTTAATATGCCTCTTAGAACCTTCAGCTATTAAAGGTAAAAAAGAGTGCTTTCACTGCTTTGCTTATGTAAATCTATGTAAAATCAAATGATATATTAATAAATAAATTAATAAATTCTAAGATTGATGACCTAAATTTTAATTTTACAAGGCAGAATATGGAAGTCCATTCTAACACAAATTATATGAAAATAAATAAGAGCTGAATATGAATAACAATAAAGAAAATTAATGAAAATTATAGATTTATTAAGTTTGAGAGAAATACTCAAATCATTTTTGAAAGTATCTCTTGCCAATCACATTTGAGGAAGTCTGACATAAATGAATGGAGAAAAGAATGAGAAGTCACAAAAGAACAATTTCAGGAAGGGATTATTGTATCAATCCTATGGACATAATGAATAAATTGTTGAGTGATGGCCTATGGGAAAATCTTCACAATGTATACAACTACAGACTATGGAGTGACAAAATTAGAAAGAATGACATTAAATAAATGCTAAAAGTAAAAGGAGGAACTGGAATTCTTAGAAAATGCTAGTGAATATATAAAATATTATAAGCACTATTATAGATAACAGCCTGGCAAGCTTTTATTTACCTAAACAACCAAGCAATTACACTTTTAGATATTTATTTAAAGGAAGTGAAAGACTGTATTTATATAAGTAGTTCAATGGCAATGCAAAGATAAGCTTATTTATGTTAGCCCCAAACTAAAAATACAACAAAATCTATCAACAAATATCTGGTAATAAGAATAAGAATAAAAATACATCATATATATGCATTATATATGTATTTACACACATACCCAATGGAATATTACTCTGCAATAAAAGTCATGTAGTTAATAATATATAAAACTTTATAACTGAATCTCAGAAAACCATTCTGCTGAATAAAAGAAGCCAGATATGAAGATATGAACAATATATGATATATGATATGAGTCATATATATCACATGGCAAGCAGAACAAAGAGAAAATATTAAAAGCTACAAGAGAAAGGAGGCAGATTACATTCAGGGGTAAACCAATAAGGTTAACAATGGATTTTTCATCACAGAAGCTGAAAGCGAGAAGATCCTGGAATAACGTATTTCAAACACTGAAAGACAATACATGCCAACCAAGAATTCTGTATCCAGCAAAATTAAACTTCAGGTACGACAACGAAATAAAAATCTTTCATGATAAACAAAAGCTAAAAGAATTTGCAGCAAGAAAACCAGCATTGCAAAGCGTCTTGAGCAAAACACTACAAGAGGAAGAAATGAAAAACAACAACCAAAACCATCAGTGGGAAGTGCCTTGGTAATGACAGAGGGCAGGGGGGAAAGCTAATCATGGAGAAACAAACTAAATTAAAAAAATAAATAAATAAATAATCAAACATGGCAGGCAGTACAAACCATATATCAATAGTAACTCTAAATGTTAATGGCTTAAACTCTCCAATAAAGCAACATAGGCTGGTAACATGGATTAAAAAAACAAATCCAACAATATGTTGCCTCCAGGAGACACATCTGATTGAAAAAGACATACACAGGCTGAAGGTGAAAGGGTGGGAAAAAATATACCACGCACACGGTCCTCAGAAGCAAGCAGGGGTGGCCATCCTCATATCGAATAAAATTGACTTCAAGACTAAGTTAATCCAAAGGGATAAGGAAGGACATTATATACTGTTAAAAGGAACCACTCACCAACAAGACATAACAATTATCAATATTTATGCACCAAATAATGGTGCTGTGATGTTTATAAAACAAATTCTCCTCAAGTTCAAGAATCAAATAGACCACAACACGATAATTATGGGTGACTTCAACACACCTCTCTCACCATTGGACAGATCCTCCAAACAAATTTGAATAAAGAAACTATAGAACTCAATATCACAATCAATAACCTAGACTTAACTGACATATATAGAATATATCAACCATCAGCAAGTGGATATACTTTATTCTCAGCAGCACATGGATCCTTCTCAAAAATAGACCATATATTATGCCATAGGTCAACCCTCAGTAAATATAAAGGGGTGGAGATAATACATGCATTTTATCGGATCATAATGGAATGAATCTGGAAATCAATGATAAAAGAAGGAAGGAAAAATCCTACATCACATGGAAAATGAACAATATGTTACTGAATGATCAATGGGTTACAGAAGACATAAAGGAGGAGATAAAAAAAATTCTTAGAGATAAATGAAAATACAGACACAACATATAGGAATCTATGGGACACAATGAAAGCAGTTTTAAGAGGGAAATTCATCGCCTGGAGGTCATTCCTCAAAAAAAAGGAAAAACCAACAAATAAATGAGCTCACACTTCATCTCAAAGCTCTAGAAAAGGAAGAGCAAAACAACAGCAAATGTAGCAGAAGGCAAGAAATAATTAAAATCAGAGCAGAAATTAACGAAATTGAAACAAAAGAAACTATTGAAAAAATTAACAAAACTAAAAGTTGGTTCTTCGAAAAAATAAATAAGATTGACAGACCCTTAGCCATGCTAACGAAGAGAAGAAGAGAGAGAACTCAAATTACTAACATATGGGATGAAAAAGGCAATATCACAACAGATGCTACAGAAATACAGAAGACAATTAGAAATTATTTTGAGAACCTATATTCCAATAAAATAGAAGATAATGAAGACATCCATAAATTTCTTAAGTCATATGATTTGCCCAGACAGAGTCAGGAGGATACACACAATTTAAACAGACAAATTTCAATGGATGGAATAGAAGAAGCCATCAAAAGACTACCAACCAAGAAAAGCCCAGGACCGGATGGGTATAAAGCAGAGTTTTACAAAACCTTTAAAGAAGAATTAATACCAATACTTTTCAAGTTATTTCAGGAAATAGAAAAAGAGGGAGCTCTGCCAAATTCATTCTATGAGGCCAACATCACCCTGATTCCGAAACCAGACAAAGACACCTCAAAGAAAGAAAACTACAGACCAATATCTCTGATGAACCTAGATGCAAAAATCCTCAATAAAATTCTGGCAAATCGGATACAAAGGCACATCAAAAAAATTGTGCACCATGATCAAGTAGGATTCATCCCTGTGATGCAAGGATGGTTCAATATACAGAAATCAATAACTGTTATTCACCACATCAATAGACTTAAAGATAAGAACCATTTGATCATCTCAATAGATGCAGAAAAAGCATTCAACAAAGTACAGCATCCCTTTATGTTCAAAACGTTAGAAAAACTAGGGATAACAGGAACTTTCCTCGACATTGTAAAAGCTATCTATGCTAAGCCTCAGGCTAGCATCATTCTGAATGGAGAAAAACTGAAGGCATTCCCTCTAAAATCTGGAACAAGACAGGGATACCCTCTATCACCACTTCTATTCAATATAGTTCTCGAAACACTGGCCAGAGCAATTAGACAGACAAAAGAAATTAAAGGCATAAAAATAGGAAAAGAAGAACTTAACTTATCACTGTTTGCGGCCGACATGATTCTATACCTAGAAGACCCAAAAGGCTCTATTAGAAAACTACTAGAACTAATAAATGAATTCAGCAAAGTGGCAAGATATAAAATCAACACGCATAAATTAAAGGCATTTCTGTATATCAGCGACTAAACTTCTGAAACGGAAATGAGGAAAAACACTCCATTCACAATATCCTCAAAAAAAAAAAAATAAAAATAAATAAATAAAATACTTGGGAATCAACCTAACAAAAGAGGCGAAAGATTTATACAATGAAAACTACAGAACCCTAAAAAGAGAAGTAGAAGATGATCTTAGAAGATGGAAAAATATACCCTGTTCATGGATAGGCAGAACTAACATCATCAAAATGGCGATATTACCAAAAGCTCTCTATAGGTTTAATGCAATGCCAATCAAAATCCCAAAGGCATTTCTTGTAGAAATAGGTAAAGCAATCATGAAATTCATATGGAAAAATAAAAGACCCAGAATAGCAAAAGCAATTCTAAGCAGGAAATGTGAATCAGGCGGTATAGCGATACCAGATTTCAAACTATATTACAGAGCAATAGTAACAAAGACAGCATGGTACTGGTACCAAAACAGGCGGGTGGACCAATGGTACAGAATAGAGGACACAGAGACTAATCCACAAAGCTACAACTATCTTATATTTAATAAAGGAGCTAAAAGCATGCAATGGAGGAAGGATAGCATCTTCAACAAATGGTGTTGGGAAAACTGGAAATCCATATGCAACAAAATGAAATTGAATCCCCTCCTCTCGCCATGCACGAAAGTTAACTCAAAGTGGATCAAGGAGCTAGATATCAAATCAGAGACTCTGTGTCTGATAGAAGAAAAAGTTGGCTCCAATCTACATATTGTGGGGTCGGGTTCCAAATTCCTTAATAGGACACCCATAGCCCAAGAGTTAATAACAAGAATAAACAAATGGGACTTACTTAAACTGAAAAGTTTTTTTCTCAGCAAGAGAAACAATAAGAGAGGTAAATAGGGAGCCTACATCATGGGAACAAATGTTTACTCCTCACACTTCAGATAGAGCCCTAATATCCAGAATATACAAAGAACTCAAAAAATTAGACAATAAGATAACAAATAACCCCATCAACAAATGGGCCAAGGACCTGAACAGACACTTCTCACAGGAGGACATACAATCAATCAACAAGTACATGAAAAAATGCTCACCACCTCTAGCAGTCAGAGAAATGCAAATCAAAACCACCCTAAGATACCATCTCACTCCAGTAAGATTGGCAGCCATTAGGAAGTCAAACAACAACAAGTGCTGGCGAGGATGTGGGGAAAAGGGTACTCTTGTACATTGCTGGTGGGACTGCAAACTGGTGCGGCCAATTTGGAAAGCAGTATGGAGATTCCTGGGAAAGCTGAGAATGGAACCACCATTTGACCCAGTCATTGCCCTTCTCGGACTATTCCCTGAAGACCTTAAAAGAGCGTACTACAGAGATACTGCCACATTGATGTTCATAGCAGCACAATTTACAATTGCTAGACTGTGGAACCAACCCAGATGCCCTTCAATATATGAATGGATAAAAAAATGTGGCATTTATACACCATGGAGTATTATGCAGCACTAAGAAATGACAAAATCATGGAATTTGCAGGGAAATGGATGGCATAGAGCAGATTATGCTTAGTGAAGCTAGCCAATCCCTAAAAAACAAATACCAAATGTCTTCTTTGATATAATGAGAGCAACTAAGAACAGAGCAGGGAGAAAGAGCAGGAAGAAAAGATTAACATTAAACAGAGACATGAGGTGGGAGGAAAAGGGAGAGAAAAGGGAAATTGCATGGAAATGGAGGGAGACCCTCAATGTTATACAAAATTACATATAAGAGGTTGTGAGGGGAAGGGGAAAATAAACAAGGAGGGAAATGAATTACAGTAGATGGGGTAGAGAGAGAAGATGGGAGGGGAGGGGAAGGGAGGGAGGATAGTAGAGGATAGGAAAGGTAGCAGAATACAACAGTTACTAATAGGGCATTATGTAAAAATGTGAAGGTGTAACCGATGTGATTCTGCAATCTGTATTTGGGGTAAAAATGGGAGTTCATAATCCACTTAAATCTAATGTATGAAATATGATATGTCAAGAGCTTTGTAATATTTTGAACAACCAATAAAAAAAATTAAAAATAAAAATAAATAAATAAATAAATAAAAAATCTTTATTTAATGCATATTTATTGCTGTTTACTTTTTATTCACATTGCTTTTCATTGAACAAAAGTGCCAAAACTGAGAGCTCTTTTGAAATTCATCATTTCTATTAATAAACTCATTAATTTCATGTATATTTTATATGTATTAGATATAAAGAAATGTCTCTTATTAGTAAATTACATGAAATAAACTTATTTTTGAGAATTTTCTATTTTCCTTTGGTTACTAACATAATATTGAACTGTTTTCCCTTTTGGAATACGTGGAAGGTTTGGTTTACATTTCTTAGGCTACTAGTTATGATCTATATTCACATAAACACATACTTGGATGCACAGAGGTTAAAAATCACATGCTTCTTTTAAAATGTCATATACACAAAAGAATGGAAAGGAAATGTATTAAACCAAGTTAATGTAATACTTGAATGTCTTGTGAAGAAATTTTTCAGTTAGAAAGTTTCACATTTTCAATTGATATGGAATGTGTGACTAGGAAGCCACCAACATCTTTTCCAAGATGTTTTAAAATGATTTCTATTTATATTACATATACAACATCACAGAAGCAGATTGCACTTTTCCTCTCACCTTCTGCAATTTTATTTCAATGCAAATTCTATTTCTTCTGTGTCTCATCTTCCCGACCAGTTTCTATCAGCTCCTCTAAGTCTAAAGGATTTATACCTTCTCCAATCCATGAAGGGAGGATAAACAGAAATGCAACACCAGAAGCAGGCTGACCCCATAAGAAGGCAAACATCACTTTTGCTCAAAAGTACTTTTCAAAACTGACTCAGTAAACAAGCCATTATTTTTACAAGGATGGTGTTGTTATACCCTTAATAAAAGTAGAAAAGAAGGTTGAGAGTTTGAGTCTTCAAAAGAACCAATGAAAAATGAAATGAAAACTGATTCTCATTATTAGTTCTCATTTATAAGACTTTAATCCCTTTTAAAAAGAATCTGTTTGTTATCAATATGACCCCTTCTCAGTCAGTGGCAACTGGACCATAGACACCTCAATCTTCTGTACTCTCCAGGTTTGATTTTTTAAGCAGTAGCTCCTTAGATAAGTAGGCATTTTTTTTAATTCACTTTAAGCCAATTAAATTAAACAAACATTTTTAAAATCACAATATATTGCAGACAATGTCAAAAGTGCTAGGGATGTGAGTAAATAATTGAAATATGAGGTAATAAGTGCAGTTTTTCAAATATTTCCAAAATAGAACTGACTTAAATCAGCAAGTCATTAAATTGATTGCATAACACATATGCTCAAAAAGGGAGATTTTATAAGTATCACAAAAGAGAAGCTGGATATTTCCAGATGGGAGTAGAGTGACATTCAGATGTTGGTGAGAAAAGAAGAGGATTTCAGGAAGCACATCAGCATCTGCCAAACTAGAAATACATTAGAGAGTTAAGAAAACTGCAAAGTTTTAATTTGATTGAAATGCGAAATATATTTCTATAGTGAAAGAAAAATAGGCAAGAGAAATCAGGGAGAACATTGTATGATCTTTTAAATAACTCCAATTTTATTCTTAAGTAGTAGGAACCACTGAGAAGACTGAACAAACAATGTCTGCAAAGACAGGAGTAACATGGTGATGTTTACATTTTAGAATAGTCTCAATGACTATATTGCTGAAGATGGGATAACAGGATTTAAGACCCAGTGTTAAGGTCTGTAAACAAGTCAGATTGGCACCTGTTATTTTGCCAGAGAAATGTTAGAGTCTGTAAACAAGTCTGGATGGCGCCTGGCCAAATGCCAGAGGGAGTGGTTTGTGAAGTAACAAAAGCGAGCCATTAAGTGTGGAGATTCCTTATTGGTTGACTGCTGTATCTATTTTATGCTAATTAGATAAGCTGTGTAAAATGTATAAATACCGCTCTTATTCTAAAAGAAAGGGCTTCCACTCCTGCTGCATCAAAGTACACAAGTTATTCGTCACCCCCCGGTTATTTTGCTGCAGCCGGACTGAGGCAACCCAGGATGATGGGATCAGAATGAGGTTGCATTTTAGCAGAAAGATGATACAAATTTGTATTATCATTACCAGTTCTCAGATGCTGTTATTTTGAGTCACCAAAGTTGAAAAATTAGTAGAATTTAATGACCTCTGATATGTGGTAGGAGGAGGGAGGAAGAACTAGAGGTGTGCAGAGTTTGTGGTTTGAGACTGCATCAATTCTACCATTTAGTTAAATCAAAATATGGTTATATAAAGATGAGCATATTGAGAAGAAAGATTTGATTTAAGTTTGATTTGTGACATGTTGACCTGGAATCTATATATTAAAAAAGCATTTGATAATTGACACTTGGTGTTTGCTGTGCTACTAGAGATGAATGTTTGAAGGATTTATACAAGCTGACAGTTTTAGTGTATTAGTCTCTTGATTCATTAATATAAAATGTTACATTTTAATTAAGGATATATTTTTATTTGAATTATTAGTGTTGTCTAAAGAAGATATTTAAATGATTATATCTAGTAAAATTTTTATGTCTATTTTTATTATTTAACATTTCCTTTTCATATGTTATAGAAAGCAAAAGTTTAATAATGGGAAATTATATTTATTTCCTACAATTTAGGAGTCATTTTTAGTAGAATTATCTAAGGTTGAAAATAAAAGAAAAAGTTAACTTTTAGAAAGCTTGACTTAAGGGTAAAAATGGAGCAATTTGTTTCCATTAAAGTCATAAATGTTAGTCTCTGAAGTTTGATATTGTTACTATCTTCTCCCCTTCTTCCCAAGAAGCAATTACATTACTTTCTATGAATGCAGATAGTGCTGATTGCGTTAAATTAAATTTTGACATTGAAAGACTTTACATGTAAATGCATTGCTGAATGTTACTATTTTAAAAAGCAGAACTAAAGAAAGCAGTTGCCTGTATTTAATGTGGCCATGCTTCCATTGACCATAATATTAACACCTCATTGAGCTGACAAAGTTAGGGAAAGGCTGAATTCCCTTCATTGCCACTGTTATTCAGCTGGACATGAGTTTCATTAAAATTATTATTGGCAAGTTTTCTTTATGTGAATTGTTGAAATGTATTCTCCCCTGAAACAGTGTAACCCTTCCTATGCTCCTTGACCCACTTCAAGCAAAAAGCAATAACCTTCCTATTACTATGTGAAGAAAAAGTGAAAACCTCTTAATAAATTCCTTAAAGAAACTGACTACATCATTAGTTTGTCCAAAGACCTCAAAATTGTCCTATTTTCTTGTACGATACAGTGTTTTACTTGCCCATGTTGTAACAATAAACAAATAGAAAAACAATCATTTGACTTGATAAAATAATTTAAAATTTTAAAAATCTATGAATCATATTAAATGTTATAAGAACATTATACCTCAGTAAATGAAAATAGGAATATGAAAAGCATCTATGGTATCAGCTGATACTACTATGATTGTGACTACTTAGTTCCTTTAATATTGAAAGCTGGTCAATGCCTTATTTTTAATATAGAACTGGAGTATTGAAGGCACTGGAGAAGGCCTGACACTTATAGTCAAGATCTGCCTGAAGTAAGCTTAATTCTGCAGACATCCTTGAGGTGCCGTTTATTATCCCAATTACAATTAATAGAAAATGAGATCCACCCATTTGCTTTAATAAATTTACTTGCATCAAAACATGGTAACTCAATCAGAGGTGTCTTTCATTTCTTAAAAATCACACACAAACACACACACACACACACACACACACACACACACACACACATTCCTGGAAGAAATTAAATACCAAGGAGAATCTGTAGACAGTACTATCCATCTCTGGAGAAAGACACAAATTAGGCTATTTCCTTTTGTTCTTTTTGCCCAGAAATACATAAATATATATTCAAACAGTGTCTTAATTTTAAAAACTGAAGTAACTCAACTTACATTTATATCCCTATATGGTCATTATTTTTTCCCTTTCCTCTCCATAAAACCAGGCTTGTAGTTTCTCAAGATTATCAGCAAGTAAACATAGACTGGTATAGAATTTCTTTTTCCCACAATCACCCACACATTGTCCAAGCCATCTGGTCTTCTCCTTAACAGAAGCACAGGCAATCAAACAAAAGGACACAGAAATCCTACAGTGGGAAAATAAGTCCATTAAAGTTCCATAGAGAGCAGCATTAGTTTTCTAGCTTCTATGAGAATTTTCAAAAGGGAAAAAAAAGACCAAAAGAAAACAAAGCAAAAAAGTCAAACTTGTAAGATATTCCCTATGCCTGTAAGGTAATGTTTTCAGCCAAATGTAAATGTCAGTAAGAAGAGAATGAAATGAACAATATGTTTCTTTATCGTAGAAAAGGCACTGAAATATAGTCAATTGTAAGTGTACCTCTATTCCTCCCATTTTCTTTCTACATCTCACAGATGCACATACATCAGTATTCATTCTCTAGTTTTACTTCAATAAAATTCCTTGTAAGTATTTTTTTTTTTTTTCCCAGAACATCATGGCAGAAGTGTGTGGTTAAAGAAATAAGCTGGGAACAGGAAGCTGAAGACCAGGGTCAAATTAAAATTATAAATACAAAGACCCACCTTCTCCAGCCACACCCTTCCTGCCTAGAGTTACCATCCAATTAATCCCCATCATGGGATTAATGCACTGATTATCTCAGAACCCTCACATGCCAATCATATTTCACTTATAGACCTTTTTGATTGTATTACACATGGGTTTTTGGGTAATGCCTCATATATAAGGCATATCAACCTCCCTCCATTTTTCCGCTTTTTATATACTTTCTTAACTAAAATAGTTAATACTGAAACAAGAAAGTTTATCTTCTCAATTATCACAGTTCACAAATATATAAACTTAAAGAATGAGTTTTTAAAATTTCAGCAGCACCACTGATGACTATAGAAAAGGTTTTATTTACTCTTTGCAAAAATATTGTTTGTTTTATGCAATCCCTAAATGAAGTGATAATTTTGAAATATCTATAATTTGATACAAAGCCTCGATTAATTCAGAAAGAATAACTAGCTGTACAACCATCTTGCTAGATGTTGCTTCTAATAAAATGTGAATTTTGCTAGGGTTTGGACATGCTTTATCCCAAAGGATTTATATGCTGGAACCTTTGTCCTCAGTGTGATGATATTATGACAGGAGGTAGAATCTGTAAGAGGTGGAACCTAGTGACAGGTGAGTAGGACACAGGGATTTATTTTCAGAAAGGGTTAATGCTGGTCTCACAGAATGAGTTAGTTTCTATTTGAGTGGAAACAATGCTGGCTTTTGCCTGATTTCTCTGGCTTCCTGAATTACAATGTAATCAGTCCATCTTGCATGTGTTTCCACCATGAAGTCATATTTTGTTGCAGCTAGGAACCCTTATGAAAGCCAGCTAATTCCAGATGCTAATTTCATCTCTGAGACCTCCAAGACTGTGAGTTGAAGAAACTTATTTTCCTCACAAACTAATTAGCCTTAAGTATTTTGTGATAGCAACAGAAAACAGAAAAAAAAAAAACAACAATGTGAACAAGAGAAAGCTGGATATATTCTGTTCTCTCAAATATATTTTTACTAACACAGACATACATGCTTATCGATGGGAAAATAATTGATTCAAGTGAGAATTTCATAACAAACTTATCTTATGAGTTACTGAGAAGGCATTCTTTGAAGGGAGATGCACCTGGTATAATTCAGAGTGAGTTCACTGTGTAAGGCCAGTTCTAGTCAGGTAGAGAAAAGATTGGTGATAAAGTCTCAGAGAGAATGGCATCTGAGGACAAAGTATGCTGAGAGCCATAGCCAAGTAGGAATGACTCATGGCATTTTTGGTTGAAAGGTGACCCCAGCAAGCCATTGAGAGGATAATGATTATGTTAAGGTGTGCATTCAATTGGAGATTAGACCCCTGCTGTCTGCCTAGGCCTGCTACTTTGGAGCTCTTTCGGGATTCCCGGAGAGTTCCCATTGGTTGGGGAAGTGCGGTAGGAGGGAATTCCTGAGGAGGGATTTCCTGTCGGCGTGTGTGTTCCTGGAGGAGCCACATGGCGTGGCATTCGGCGTATTTCCCGGGAGTGTGTGTGGACTGTGCTGGTGGAGTTCAGAAATAAAGTTTGTTCCTGCTTGAGTGGCTCATAATTTTGTGTCCAGCCAGACTGTGGAGAAAAGATTGGTCATAAAGTCTCAGAGAGAATGGCATCTGAGGACAAAGTATAGTGGTAACAATGTATGCCTTTAAGTACAAAATGACTTAAAATATAATTTTTTAATTATGATACAAAATATAATTTCAAATAGTGTCAACGATTAAATGTAATTTGAAAGTTCTTTTTAACCGATTCTGGTGTTTCTAAAAAAGAGCCAATAGTTTAACATTTTGAGTTATTTGTTTAAGCATCATGTAGGTCTAAGGTTTTGATATAATTGTGTAGATTTAAGTGAATTTATATTTTGCACCCACCCAACCACATGATCTTCAGGAGAGTAGGATCATGTCGTGATGAAAACTCTTAACTTCAACCTGAAGTCTACTGTTGTCTTACTAAATCTGTTAACTGTGGATCATAAATTGTGGTGATATACCAATTCATAAAATTGTTACCGCTGTTGACCGGTAAGGAGTCCTTGCTTCCCCGATGTTGAAGAATAACACCAAAGAAGCACGCCGAGGCAAGGTCAGAGTAGAAATTAGAAGTTTATTAAAGGACAGCAGAAAAGACTTCTCCCAGAGGAAGAAGGGGACCCAAGAGGTGGAATCCATGGAAGTGCAGTTGTTTCCCCTTTTTATAGTTTTGGTGATGGAATGTAGGTTGGAGGCCCAAGGGGTGGGACACAGATGGGCTTAATTATCACCTTTGGGATGGGATTATCACTTCTCTAGGATGGGCTATCTCCAAATCTGTTGGGGCTGTTGCCTGGGCTCCATTAACATTCCTTTGGGATGGACTTTGGCCTAGGGCCTTTTCAGGACTTCATTGACATTCCATGAGTTGTCCTGCATTCCCTGGAATCATTCTCAGCATGGCCTCCATTTTAGATTTCACTCGGTATTAGACCCGATTTATCTAACTACACTGACTACCTAACTTTAAATCTGGCTTCAAAATCATCATGACAGGCTGAGTTGTGAGAGTAAAAATTTTGAGCTCTGATAACATGGCTATTTTGTTTTCTTTTTAGTGTGTTAAAGGAAGGAGAGGAAGGAGCATCATCACATGATTAATACCACTTCAGATTTTTCACTTTTAAATATCCAATAATTTGATCTTTTACTTTATAAACTCTCTGCATGCTAGGCGAGCACACATCCTCAGCCCATATATATATATTTTAAAAATACATAATAAAATTTCCATGAGCACTGTTGGAAAATTCCCAGCTTTTTTTTTCTTCTTTTTTTTTCTTTATTTGAGTCTGAAATAATATTTTGTCAAAATCATCTTTGGGTTCAGATAATTCTGTCTTCCTTTTGAAGGAAGTCTGGTACTCAACTTGAGTTTTTATCAGCTTATTGAGTTTTTCATTTCCAAGATTTGTGTTTGGTTCTTTTCCCAAATTTTTACCTTTTTATTTGATTGCTCATTTATATTCTGGATTTTCTTCCTTAATTCATTGAATTGTTTATTTGTATTCTCTCAGATTTCATTGAGTGTTTTCTTAATCATCCTTTGAATTCTTTGTCTGGCATTTCTTCCACATCAATATTTTAGGAATGTTAGTATGAAGTTATAAATTTTAGAAAATCACACATTATCTTGTTTTTCCATAATTCTTTTGTTGCTATGGTAAGATTTTCACATCTTCTGGAATAGATATTTCTTGACTTTCATGTGGTGCCTTCACAGTATGCAGCGTTCTTCTGTCAATATGACATGGGTTTGTTTTAAAACAGTGAGTTAATTTCTAACTGGACTCTGTAGTGTAATCTTCTTCTTCTTCCTTGTTTGCAATTTATGGATTTAGATATAGAGTGTACTGCATTGCTCAATCTTTCTACTAAACGTTAGTCTTTATGTTAGTACAATGGTGATTTTTTTCAAGAACAGTAGGACTAGAGTCAATCTATGTGAGTGTATAAAACAAAAACAAATCATTACTTATCTATTCTGTCTTTTAAACTTGGGATATTATAAAATTAAAATTAATTTACAAATTTTTAAAACAGATTAAACTTTTTCTAAAATTCAGGGATTATATCTTTTATTCTTTCATTATTTTCAGTTAACTTTGTTTATGGCTAACTTTTCATATTTTGTACTTATGTAGAAGGACATTCATACTTCAAACAATGTGTCTATTGGTTCCTGTTACAGAACATATGTAACTTTTTTATTCTTATATTCAAATTAGAAGAATTTTCAGTGTTTAAAAGATAGTCATTCATATTACCACCTCATAAACAAAGAATGGCAAAATCATTTTGTCAAAAAAAGAATAGACTTTCTTTTAACTTGTCAGTTTTGCTGTTAAATAATAATAAGTATTAGAAAAGTGAAAGAGAAAACATTTTTCCCATATAGTGAAAATAAATTCCTTGAATTATAAAATTAATTTTGAAGTCAGATGAGGCTCTCATTTTACTGATTCCAACTGTATCAAGAAATGTTACGAAGATTTTAAATATGTTATTTACATTATATTTTTAAATAATAATCAAATTAATCACATAAGCAATTTGACTAAAAATGTTACATTAAATGCTAATTTTAATAGATAAGATTATATTCTTGATTTTTGCCCCCCTCCCCACCACCAGGAAAACCCTAAGGAACTAATGTGCTCTTTGATTTTGTAACTTTGACTTCTTTAGCTTTTAGACCAGACTCAAAGTCGAATTTTTTTGGATTTATTGATTTAACAATTTTAGTGCTACATATCACTTATCTGATTTGGAATAATGAGAGAATAAACGTTTGAGACATTTCTGCTTATGATATTCTATATCTATCCATGAAAAGAGTTAAATAAAATAGATTTTTATTTTGTTGGTATTTTATAACACTTTGAGCTAGAAAAAAATGTATGTTGCTGAAGAATATTACAGAAATTTAACAGTCTCAACTGTGAAAATTGAGAAATGTGTAAAATATGAAAAAAAAATTGTAGCTTCTGTAGTGTACTATTAAAAGGATGACAGAGATATTGACAACAGGATCAATGGATGTGGAACATCTTTGAGGGGTCAAGGGGTCAGAGGAGAGTCCGTAATGTCCACATGTGGTGAGGAAAAGAACTAGACTCTGTGCAATATTCGTCATTTATCAGTTTAATCACAATTAGTACCAGTGAACCAAACATTAACATCAAGGTACACAATAAACAAACAAAGAAACAATTTTGTGGACCTCAGAGAGTGGTAGGTACAACAGTGAAATGTTTGTCCTTGTGACTAAATCATACTGGACTGAAAAAAAAAAACTGAGAATGAATACAAAACATTTATTGCTCTGTTTCTAAACACAGAGAACATGC